>NW_022145612.1:60996303-61596303 GCF_000002235.5 Strongylocentrotus purpuratus | reverse complement strand
GCTGACCATGAAGGAACACTGCAGAAGCCCACAATTACGAAAGAAAGTTAGTAAACAGACATAATTATGATTAAGATTATGATAGATATTGAATTGAACTGAATTGATATCTTTATTTATACACCGTTAAGAAAACAGTTACAAAACTTTCCATTGGGGTCGTGTGAAACAAAGTAAATACATGAAATAAACATTTGTGACTTAAACAAAATTACAATGGTACATCAACTGACATATTTAAAACAAACAAGAAATAACAGGATCAAGATAAAATATTTAACAAATAACAATTGAATACTCAATAGTACTGCTGGAAAAGAATTTGTATATATACTGTGCTTTAAACTACAAATTCAAATTGGTAATAAAAATTGTTACTAGTTCAAATAAACTGCCGGAAATAAAATTTGATTATTCAGAATAATTGCATATGACTGTACAAGATACTGCAAATATTCAAAATCAAAATTGAAAATAAGAATTATTATAAGTTCAAGTAATATTTATATGATTACTATAAACAAATTATTGTCACAATTAAGGATATGATTAGGCCCTACAATAAAAAATAAAGTCAGTAAAAGAACAGTTGAAAGTGAAGCAAAATAACAAGCACAAAAGATAAAAGTTTATTATTTAATCATTGATATATAAAATGAAATGAAGCTATATTATATCATATGGAAATTTAAAAGTACCTGAGCAGATGCATACACAACAAAATCAATTCAAACAATACAAAAATGGACACACCAAAAACTTGAAGAAAACATCGAAAGTTCATAGACATATTTGTGCATAGCATATCATATATGATTATAAATCGCTCATTCTTTTAACTTCTGTTGTGAAACTGTACTTGGTTTGCACTTCGTGTGGTAGTGAATTCCATAGGCAAACGCTTCTGTACAAATGTGCGTTTAGTACAGTCCATCTTAATAGGCTGGATTGTCTTAACACATAGATTACCACTTCTCGTGGTCTTTCTCCGAACGAAAAGTTATCAATTAAATAAGAAGGAGCTATTTTGCTAAGTATATGAACGTCATTTAAACATTTTCTGTCCTTTTATGTTCAAACGTATCATATCCAAGTTTAATAAGGTTGTAACTTCCCGACGAATCCCAAAGAGTATTTTTAGTATTCGAGCCACCCGATTTTGAACTTTTTGGAGATCATTTTGAAGGCACTTTCCACAGATGCCCAGGGGCGTCGCTAGACCTTTTTCAGTGGGGGAGGGGGTGGGGTGTAGAGGCCAACGATTACTGACAAAACTAGCCACCAATTACCGACAAAATTAAATTTCCCAATATCTACAAATTTAACTCTATAAACCCGGGCCCGAAAGCTAAATTGTTTTTCCTATGGACTATCTATAGTAATTGCGTATGCGCAAATGATCCTTTTCCTCGACGACATAAATATACGAATTATTTCGTCAACTTAGTCAATGCGCGACATGCATACGAGTAGGACGTAGGTTTCTTGCCTCTCCGTATTTTTTCGAACTTTCCTCGCTATATGCGCTGTAAATGGACTACATAACTTGCAATCGACCGACGATGAACTCTCAAAGGACAAGACTCGCAAGAAGGGCCAAAGGACACCTGGAAATGCAGGAGGAAGATGTAAGTTTGGACCATTTTTACTCCTCTCCTGCCACGTCAACCGATGGGCTTGACGTGGGTCAAGTGACATCACCACCGCGAAGCTTGCCCGCCGCAGCTGCTGGCGCTATGTCGGACTCTGCGAGCCGCTCGGCAACTTCTGACCCCAGCCCTGTACGCATTGCACACATAGATCGATACTTTATTAAAATGACTGAAAAATTTGAAACAATGATTACAAAAGCTGTTGACTCGCTAGTCGAAAACGTAAAGAGGGTCGAGCGAGACCTGGGGGCGGCAATCGAATTCGAGTCCCAAAGAGTGAACGAACTCCAGGAAAAGAACGCTGCACTTGAGAAGAAGATTTCCACACTCGACACGCAGATGACTTCGCTTCTCCGAGAATCGGCTGAGCAGAAAGCTGGGATTAAAGTAGATATTCATTGATTTAAAAAACTAACTTTATTTTCATTATTGAAAAGTTGAAACTTTGATTCGACAAGGTTATCAAATTCAATGCTTGGAAACATTCGAAGTAATGATTATTATAAATTACAAAATGCTTAAATACAGCCCCGGCATAGCACCTGATGAGCTCTCCGAGCGCTGCTGAGATGTGTGAGATCACAGTATGGACATGACTTGCACAAGCAGACGATGTCCCATGACATCTCACACATTTTCAGTGCCTGTGTTTTCATCTTCTCTGGAGTTCTTTCTCTTACTTCCCTATCGTCAGGCTAAATGTACATTGTATAATCTATTGCCTCACTCTAAACCCCGCGCATGTTTTTATTTCGATGACAAATGCAGCGATACAAAAATAAAGGAATCTGTCGCTTGTAAACAAAATAAGACGCCATTGTATATTCAGCTGCACACACCGGGTTATGTTCGGGGTTTCAAGAGGGAACAAATGCCGTCCTTAAAGGAAACCTAAACCCAAAGAATAAGTGTAGGTATTCTGAAAAATGAGATGTATTCCTGCCCTGTCATGTACAATATTCCTTACGAAAATGTACAAGATATATATAAATGAAGATATTCCTGGCATGATGTGATGCTTGTCAGCATGACATGGGCGCAGCCATTTTCTTAAAAATGTGACGTATCTGTTGAAGTTGTACATGTATCATGCACCAAGCTTTAGTTGGAAAGAATTTTTAAATCAATAACTAAACCTTTACTCTTCAATATAAAAAAAAAAAAAACTGAGATGATAGAAATTATATTAGGTGAACAATAAATAACAGGGGCACAATTGTAACAAATTCATTTATAAATACTACACTATAGCAGTTGACAAATCTATTTCATTTATGAGAAACCTTCAACCCAGAAGAGCACTAACTAATTTATGCGTTCTGGCAATTATAGTACAAAGGATAATAGCAGGTGAATGAAATGCTTCATCACCACACACGTCTGGGAAAGAAGCATCCATAAATTTGAATACATTTACTTGATAAACGACTTCGCTTAGTATGTCACATTATCAAGAAAATGGCGATGCCCATGTCGTGCTGAGAAACTGTACTTTATTTTTGCTTTATACCTCTCTCATACACTTTGGTGGGGAATCTTGTAGATGTATGGATAATAACATAATAAATCTCTCAGAATAAGTAAAGTTATTACTTGGGGTTCGGTTTCCTTTAATATCATTCCGGGGGGTTTTCAATTTGAAAGTCTGGTTTCTTTGATTGTTAATTAACCCCTATCCTGTGTATTTACGAGCAAAAGATTTTAGTTATCAGAATTGGGTCATATCACCTTTTGAATGGTTTGACATGCCATTACATTTATATACACTAAACTCATTATAATTTGAGAAATAATAGCTTTGCAATTATGTTCATTCTCTATGGGATGTCGTCTGATTGGGCAGTGTTGGTCCATATAGTGACGTCATTAAAACATCGTTATTTTTCCGGTGAATCTCTCGTATATCCCAGCTGCTATGGAGGTGTTTGTATTTGTATTTTTACAAATCACCCGATATGTAGTTGACCTAAAACTTGTACGATGGCCATCTGTTAGCTTACCAGTTTCTATTGATACATTAGTTGACATATTTGTGATCTTCTTTGAATTTCACCTTTAACAAAGCAGAACGCTTCTCTCGCCGAAACAACGTGCGCCTTGTTGGAAAACCGGAAAATACAGTCGAAGATTGCATCCAGATTGTTCAGAATGTCATGAGTGATAAATTTGGAATAACCCTCAGAATCGAGAGAGCTCACCGAGATGGTAAGCCCGATGCTGATCGTCCACGGCACATCCTCTTTAAGTTCTTATCATATCGCGACAAAGTTACCGTTATGAAGTCTACAAGAGCATCTCTAGCCAACGAAAACTACTTCATGATCGATGACCTCACTAAAGATGATCTCACAGAAAAGCGAAGGCATGCTCAAGAAGTAAGTCGTCTTTATCAACAGGGGATGAAGCTAAAGTTCTCAGCGGGAAAATGGCGCCATTTAAATGGAACCCCGTTCGACTTTACATCAGATGCCTAAAGGAGAAATCAAGAGAGTAAATATGCCTATTCCTCTTGAAATTTTCGCATACTCGTTATAAGTCAGCTAATGTTCAAGTCGCTGATTACCATGAGCCATCTGTATGTTTTTCATATCTTCTACATTTCGTACTTTCTAGGAGACAGTGATCTCATGATTATTTTGTATGTTCATGAGACAGAATTTCTCATGATGAACCTTCCTGTACATTTTTCATATTTTCTACATTTTGTACTTTCTAGGAGACAGTGATCTCATGAACATTTTGTATATTCATAAGACAGAATTTCTCATGATGGATCTTTCTGTACATTTTTCATTTCTTCTACATTTTGTACTTTCTAGGAGACAGTGATCTCATGAACATTTTGTATATTCATGAGACAGAAGTTCTCATGATGAACCTTTCTGTACATTTTTCATATCTGCTACATTTTGTACTTTCTAGGAGACAGTGATCTCATGAACATTTTGTACGTTCTTGAGACAGAATTTCTCATGATGAACCTCCTGTACAATTTTCATATCTTCTACATTTTGTACTTTTCATGAGGCAGTGATTTTCATGAACATTTGGAATGTTCATGAGACAAAACCTTTCATGTAATTTTCATGTACAACTGATGAACTCCATTTTATGAGACAATCTTTTACATTTTGTAATTTCTAGAAGACAGTGATCTCATAAACATGTTGTATACTCATGAGACAGTGACTTACATGAATATTTTGTATTTTGTTTGTTCATGAGAAGAAGGAAAAAAATGTGTCTGTGTACCAAATACTATATCTGTACATTGTAATGATAATGAACGACTAATAATGTATTCTTTCATTACAGTTCATAAGACTGTGATTTGTAGATATCATTGCATATTGCATATTTTTCATTTATTCCTTCATTACAGCTCATGAGACTGTGATTTGTAGATATCATTGCATATTTTTCATGTCTCTGTGTACCAAATTGTACATGTCACATTATTTTCTACTTCAGCAATGACTACATACTATATCTGTACGTTGACTAGTCTTGAGAAGTATTGCAGTTCCTTCCTTATCTTGTTTCTTTTAATGTACACGTATACGGCGAGGATACTGTTGCTATTAAAGGTACTATGTCCCTTTTGCAGCCAACCTCAAATTCTGTAGAACTTTGCAGGAATTATGAATATGTCATGTATGTCCTATCTGTGAAATTTAAATGTTAGCAGTGTCCTCATATTCAAATTATGCAAGGAAACCCGTTTACTTGCTAGACTTCACTGGCAGACACTATTGAGTGACTGACTGGCTTTTTTCTTCTTTGGTAATAACATACATGAAAAGAGTTGTAAAGGGTACATGAGCATTTGTCTACATCAATAATCCACTTCTTGTGATGGCCAAGATTAAACTGATTGAATCTTTGCGCAGCATAAAACGTATGACCATTCGGTACAATTGTCTGAAAATCAAGACTATTACTTTTGGGCTCTATAGCCCTAAAGTCGATTTGACAACTAATAATCATTATTTTCCCACTTGAAGACATTTTCAAGCCCCACCTTTTTTAGGGAAGTTCTAAATAAGTATTATCTTTCAAATGCAGTTGGAATTTAACTTTTTCATTTTTTTGGCCTGCAAATGGGACATAGTACCTTTAATGTTTTATTGTACGGAGAGGTAACTACACCTGCTCTAACACTGTTGCGTGTTTCCCCTTCTCTCTCGCCTATGTGCACACAGTTCAGTCTCTGTCCACACCTGTTTATGTCTTATTTCTTTTTAGATTTCCCCCATTTTTCCTTCTTTGGCATGACTATATTTCTTGAAAATTCTATCACAAACTCTTTAGCTGTCTTTCCTCAGAGTGCATGGAGTGTTTCAATATTTTGTGTCTATAATTGCCATAATCATTGTCATCTAACATTATACATGTACTATTTCGTATCTTTAGACAGCATGCATATCATTTAAGTAAAATCATGTGCACGATATTTGTTGTCAATCCTGAATTTGCATGGCGAGTAATTCAATACCTAGCGACAACACTGTCCTATTACGTAATCAAACCTTTTTATTGTCAATCATGCCATTGTAATGTTGTACATAACTCATGGAATGAGAACTTGCTCATGTGTGTAAACTGCTATTCTCACCTGTTCCCTTTTCATCATATAGACGATTTGAAATCAATTATATCAGATCGGCACGCTCCCTTCGAAAATACCAATTTAAATCTCAGATTTAATCCAATTGTACTTGAAAGTGAGAGGCACAATAACAATGCAGATATCGACCCTGACCAACATTATTTTGCAAACTACGTTACGTCCACTTCTAATTACTATGAGGTGGTAGATTTTGTGAACAAATTTGCGATAACAAAAAATAATGTAACCTTTTCGAATATACATTTCAATGTTAGGAGTATTTTAAAAAATTGTGATTCCTTAAAAAATTTCTTGAGTATTTTAAATTTCCAGTTTGATGTAATAGGCATCTCGGAGACCTGGTTAAGAGACGCTAGTCTTTCAATAAACATCGATGAATATACTTTTATCTGTAAGAACAGAAACCATGGTCGTGGCGGGGGTGTTGGAATGTATATAGCGGTCTCGCATAATTATTTTCTAAGAGATGACCTGACGCTTGATTCAGAAATTTGTGACTCCATTTTTATAGAAATAGTTCAAGAAAAGAGAAAGAATGTTATAGTTGGTGTGGTATACAAACCCCCAAATATTCAGATCGATATTTTTTCTGAAGCACTGGACATTGTGTTCAACAAAATAACTAGCGACAAGAAAATGTGTTATGTAATGGGTGATTTTAATATCGATTTATTACAACATGATAAAAACAACTCGGTAAAAAACTTTATTGATATAGTATTCAGTAACTCATGCTACCCCTTAATCGACAAACCTACACAAATTACGAAGTCATCTGCCACTTTAATAGATAATATACTTACAAATAACTTACTTTTTATGATACTGGTCTATTATATTGTGATGTATCCGATCACTTGCCTGTCTTTACCATTTCAAAGTTAAATGTTGCTAATGTAAAATCATCGAAAGTTAACATAGGTCACAGAATTATAAATCAGAGAAATATTGAGGCCATAATTAGGAATTTGCACGAATTCAACTGGAGGAATGTATATGCTGCAAAAGATCCAAACGATAGTTATAATATTTTTCAAAATAAATTTCGTGCATTGAATGATAAGCATTTTCCAATTAAATTGAAATGTTGGATGACGAATGGACTGTTACAGTCGATCCGACATAAGAATAAATTATACAAAATGTATTTACGTAATCCATCAGACCAAAATGCTTATGTGTATAAAAACTATCGTAACCTACTCACAGGATTAATTCGTAAAGCAAAATCTCAGTATTTCCATGACAAATTTTTACTTAATAAATCTAATGTAAATCATACGTGGCAAACGATCAATTCACTACTTAACAAAAGTAAGCCAGCTGAGAATTCTGTATTTAATTATAACGGGGACATTGCTACAGAACCGGACATTATTTCGAACTCCTTTAATGACTTCTTTACAAGCATTGGTCCATCTTTAGCAAATAAAATCCCAGGTACCCAAACGAATTATTTACAGTATATGAATGATCCACCTGTTGACTCTTTGTATTTATATCCTACTAGGGTAAACGAAATTTGTAACATTGTTAGTACTTTTGGAAACAATAAAGCTGCAGGTTTGGACGAATACAGTCCAAGAGTCATTAAACAGGTCATTTTGTAGACCCCTATTCCATATATTCAACCTTTCATTATTAAACGGAATTTTTCCAGATGAGCTAAAGAAAGCTAAAGTAACACCAATGTTTAAATCTGGTGACAAGCGTGAATTTACAAACTATAGGCCCATTTCTGTACTGTCAGTCTTCTCTAAATTATTCGAGCGCATTGTTTATAAAAGAACTATTGAATTTCTTGACAAACATTCTATTCTCAATAAACATCAATATGGTTTCCGTAGGGATTATTCAACATGTATGGCTCTTACCAGTCTTTCTAGTAAAGTCATAGACGCCTTTGAGGCAAATGAATTTGCAATTGGAGTTTTTATAGATCTGTCTAAGGCATTTGACACAATTAATCACAATATTTTATTATCTAAACTATATCGTTATGGAATACGTGGTGTAGCTCTAAAATGGTTCACCAGCTATCTTAACAATCGATTACAATGTACCAAATATCAATCTTCTATTTCGGAGTTTAGGACAATAACATGCGGAATTCCACAGGGTAGCCTGCTTGGGCCATTGTTATTTATATTATATGTGAATGATATTTATAAATCTGCTAATGAATTGTCTTTTATACTATATGCAGACGACACAAACATATTTCACAGAGATTCAAACTTGAAGTCACTTATGGGTACAGTAAATGCAGGTCTTGCATATATATGTGAATGGTTCAAATCTAATAAATTATCTGTAAATGCAAAGAAATGTAATTATATGATTTTTCACAATGGAAAGAATGCAGATTTAAATGATTTCAATATTGTTCTTGATAATGTCATATTGCCAAGGGTAGATAAAGTCAAGTTTCTTGGCGTTTATTTAGATAGTTCCTTGTCTTGGAAATACCATATTCACGAAGTTGAAAGTAAGGTGTCCAAAAACATTGGCATTATATCCAGACTCAAACATCTCTTGCCCAATCACATTCTACGTATGTTATATTGTGCTCTTATACTTCCATATTTTTCTTACTGTAATCTTGTTTGGGCGAATTCCTGCAAGTACAAAATACAAAAGCTTACACTATTGCAGAAGAAGATTATTCGTATAATATCCGGAATGCACTATCGTTCCCATACTGGTCCCATCTTTAAACAAATTATTTTCTTGAGATTCAGTGATATCAACTTGCACCAACAGGGTATTTTCATGTATAAAAGCATGAATAACATCTTCCCATCACAATTTAGTGATTTTATCAATTTTCAATGCAACTCGGAAACCCATACGTATAATACGAGAAGCGCTGCCAACATTCATCTCCCTAAACATAGAACCCGAAGCCCGCCCCCCCCCCCCCCCACTCCGAGAACGGACGGACCCCATGCGTGTTGCCAAAATGTCCTTTTCGTAACAAAAGAAAAAGGTCGACCCGTATTGAGTTTACACACCGGACTTTTGCTGAAAGGGGGGGGGGGGGTGCTGAAAAAGGCTCGTATACAAAAGAAAAGGTCGAGCCGTATTGACTTTACACACCGGACTTTTGCTGAAAAGGGGGGGGGGGGTCTGTTGGAGACGACTCCATCCACAACCCGTCCTTTCTTTTACTCCCACTCATCCTTTCTCAGGCTCTTACCTCCCCCTCTCTCCTCTCTTCACCCCCCCCCCCCCGTTTCTTTTGTTTCCCTTTTCTCTTTTTTTTCTTCTTTTTTTTCCTTTTCTTCTTTTTTTCCTTTTCTTCCTTTTCTTTCTTTCCCTTTCTTTCCTCTTCTCCCTCTTTTTCTTTTTTTCTCTTTCTTTCCTTTCTCTTTTCTTTCCTTTCTCTTTTCTTTCCTTTCTTTTCCTTTCTTTCTTTTCCTTTTCTTTTCCTTTTTTTTCTTCTTTTCTTTCCCTTTCCCTCTCTTTTTTCCCTCCCCCTTTTCTCTTTTTTCCCGACGGCAGCGCAATTTTACCGACAATATCCTGACAGGTGGAGGGGTGTCGCACCCCCACACCCCCCCCCCTTTGGCGACGCCCCTGCAGATGTCCCATATTACATCACAAGAAGAGAGGTGGAATAACATCAATGCATTATATACTAATGTCATTGTATCTTGACCAACAATGTTACGAATTGATTTTAACATACGATCCACTACTACATTTTTTTGTACAGATTTAAAAGATCGTGCATTAAATGATTTAATTTATAACGAACGGTGTCCAATTAACTTGAGAACAGCTAAGAGCCAAGAGCGGATCAAAGATTGTGGAAGGGGGACGACTAATTTGTTTGTAAACTTCATCGTGCCATCATGTTTACTTATTATATGAAGAGTTTCATTCCAAAAGGAGCTAAATCCACTTTGGGTACTTCTGAGTAAATCGCCTTTTTTTATTTCTCCACTTTCCCTTTAGCCATGGACCTTAATGTTGTTATATATTTTAAAAGTGTCCCCCTTTAAGATATATATATATATATATAAAGGACACCTTTAAGATATATAACAATATGAAGGTACATTGCTAAAGGGAAAGTGGAGAAATAAAAAAGGTCATTTACTCAAAGTGGATTTAGCTCCTTTTGGAATAAAACGTGATATTGTACCTATTTTTGTTTATACTTCCTGGTGAAATTTTCGAATGTGATATAGTGCATTTTGTCCCCATGTAGGAAATCATTATTTTGAGACAAATAACTCCATTTTGATAAAATATGGATTTAGCTCCTTTTGGAATCTAGCTCTTCATATAATAGACTTTTCACTTGATAACACTCAAAATTGAATGGAAATTATTTTTCTTTTAACATGGGAGCATAATCTATAATTATAGACCATGGATTTTCAAACCTTTTCCTTGACGGCCCAGGTGTGGTTGCCATTCGCCCGACAACTCAACTTTAGTAGAACAATGTACAATTGATTACTAGAAAGCTGGATATACGAAGTCTGTTTTGTTTCAGACTCAGAAAATTTACTCCTTAAATTTAGAGTAATGACACTTGTAAACTGAAAAACCCATGCTTGTTTTAGGCCTATATTTGATCGCCAGCAGCAATGCTTCCGCTCATCAAAATGGAGTTTCCTAGAAACTGAACCAAATTTCTTAAAACTTTTAAAATACCTTTGTACAAACCTTGGTTTGAAACGCGTCGAAACGCGTTTTAATTATGACGCACATAAACCTAGGTTTGTCGACAAATCTCCTTTGTGAATTCGGGCTATATACTGTCTCCTAACATTTCATTAGAGTTGCATCCGATTTAACGATGCGATCATTCAATTTCGAGCGAATTTGAATGATCACCGAGATCAACATTGAAAAAGCTAACTAGTTTATTCAATTCAATTGTATTAGCATGCGATTAAAAAAAAAATCGCTTTGAGGGTAATTTTTGTAGGTGTTCCTTTTTCCCAGAAAGTGACCCTTTTTATGTGTGTCCCCCACTCTGAAAGACGCTCGGCCACCCCTGAGTTCCAGGTTTAACAAAAACAATCATAATTTTGTCAATGACTAAACGTAAATTTACACTACTTCTAGACTACACTACAATAACAAGACCTACACAGCTTCAGTGAAGCTGATTACTGAGTCAGTACTATTAGAGATGTTAATTAAAATCTTGTGCCATTCTTTTTCTAAAGCACCCCGTATGTACATGATTTATCGTTCTCTATTTATTCATTTCATGCAGTTCTTCTTGAAGATGCTTTCGGTGAAAGACCCAATCTCCACTTCTTCGTGGTAGAACTCAAGGGACTAGAAGACAATGGAGATATCAGGGGAAAAATGTGCGTGGGGTTTGCTGCAATGAACGGTTTCGTCACTGATATTTTTTTGGGTCGACATTCAAAGCTTTGTGGTCTGTACATCGACGAAGGCCACAGAGGTAGGTTTAGATTTATGCTACATTTTGTTTAAACCTTTATGCCTCTTGGATAAGCGTCGTCTTTTCGATTGCGTGATTAACTGCTTTCATAATTATTTTTGAATCATTTACTTTTAAGTTCAAGACAATTTTAAACCGGGGGAAAAACCCTTTAAATTAAAGAAAAGCCTACCATAAGACTAAACGTTTTTAATCCCTTAAAATACTAAAAACTCAAGTCTAATGGATTTCATTTTTAAGTACAATAAGATTTAAATTTGGTTGCATGCGCATGCATGCTAATCTGATTGGTGGGTTTCAATTCCTCAAGGATTTGTTTTGCAGAGGTCAATTTGGTTAGATTTTTTAATCGTATAGTCAGTTAGGCAGTGGAGTACGCAAGATTTTTCAAGGAGGGTGTTTGAAAATTGAAAATCGCGCCGACCGATATTTCGCTCAGTAGGGGGGGGGGGGGGCTCTCTACCCCCCGTAGAGAGCAATGATATTTCCCCCTCCCCCCCCCCCCCGAAATGGGAAGATCACGTCAGCAACAACAACAAATTGAGTTTAACCCCCAAAACACCCCACCGCGTACGCGCCTGCAGTTAGGTAAATATTTAAGACTAAAGTATTGTTAAGTCTTAGGAAGGATTAAAAATTGAGGATATGGTATTGGTTTTGGAACTTGAGAATTCGGGTACGAGAAGATTTGAAAGTTAAAAGGTGTCATCCAGTATACCTACAGTCCGTGGAAGGCATTTGCAAAGGTTCACAAGACCGACGGGGTGACAGACAAATAAAGAGAAATAGATAAGAAAATATAGAACAAATAAATATTGAGAGGAATAGGGGCACCTATGAGGAATAAAAAGTGGCACTTATCTAAAGTAAAATTGTAGAATTGTAGAATTGGTACTTGAAAAAAGAGAGGAGTGCACTGTGCCCCCCCCCCCCGCTACGCCACCTCTGTCTACCCCCAAATGGCCAGGAGACGACTTTAAATGGCCGCTTTGGAGTAGTTTTGGTGTCTGTCTGGCAGTATAACTAGGCCTAATTTAAAAGTTTGAGTTAACCGACATCCAAATTGAAAGTCCAGGTTAAGGACAATGCACCTTTTGTAATATTTTCATTTGTATATGAAAGAATAAAATCAGAGAAACAGAATGGCGAAATTTGAAGTGAAACGGATCGATAATAAGAGGATATGAATGCTCAAAACAATTATGAGATCACAAAATTATGCAATTCTCAAATTGACAATTTTGTCAGCGGATTGTGACGTATTCAAGGACGTACAACTCTCCCACTTGTCGTGTACTTATATATCATTAATTTCTGATTTTTTATTAAGTGCCTCGATCTTCCCTTGGGGGCACTACTAGAAATATTTTCTGTATAGCATAAAAACTAAAAGATCTTCCTGAGCCATACATTTTGGGGAAATTATATTTCAGTCCTAGTGTATGTTGAAAAAGAAAAGATGGGAAAACGCAAAATTACATTTCATCAACTGGCTAGAAATGGGGCGGTTTGGGTAGGTTTGGCGGTGTGATTTGAGGTGTAACATTTGCGATTGTTTCACGAGTCTCTGACCAGATAACTATTGAACCTATAATTTGGATTTCCTTGTTTTGGTTACAGGTAACGGACTCGGGAGGGCACTCATGAAAGCAGTTTGTAAGGTAGAGTGTATAATTCAAATCTCAAGATTTGTCTTCTTAACCTGTTGACACCTGGATTCTCTCATTCCCTGAAAGCAGTTTGCAAGGTAGAGTGTATAATTCAAATCTCAAGATTTGTCTTCTTAACCTGTTGACACCTGGATTCTCTCATTCCCATAGGCTTAACACAGGAGCCATCAGGTTCCAGTAGGCAATGGGTTAATTTTATTCACCCTTTAAATACTGAGCGCAGGATAGCTCGAGGCTGGGTTTTCTTTTTTTTAATCGTCTTTCCTAAAAGTGATAACGCAATATTTTATCGACAATTTAGATGGAACATATTGGGACATAATTTCTTACTGAACAAAGATACTGCTGGGGGCGTTGCTAGCATAGGGGAGAGGGTGTTCGATTAACATTTTAGTTTAGACTTTGACAATACTCCCAACATAACAATAACATTTAATTTTCACACTTGAGGCATACAATGTATACCAAAAACCAAGTCCAGTAGGAAATTAAAAGATCTCTAAGTAGAATTCAAAGTGTTAAAATCCCATAGAAACACGTGTTATAAGTCACCTTTTTTCTCGAAAAAAACTATGTCAAAACTTTTGTACACTAATCAATTAGAAATAGTATGAAAGTACGAAACAAATTCGTGTACAAAACCTACAGCCGTCCGCCAATTCACTGCGGTTACTACTGAAAAAGAGAAAGAAAGAGAGGGAGAGGGGGAGAGGGATAGGGAGAGAGAGAGAGAGAGAGAGAGGAAAAATAATGTCAAGAGCAGTATATGAATAGGCGTTGTATCACACTGCTTAAAAAATTTGTTGTTGTACATACATTTGAAGACATCGATAGATTTAGCATTTTGAAGAGCCAAAGGTAAACCATTCCAGAATGTACCATCAGCGTATCTAAAAAAAACTCTTAAAACATTCAAGAGTAAGCTTGGGTTAAACAACATTCAACGTGTTGGCAAGTCTAGTGATAAAGCCATGTCTGTCAAAAACCATTTCCACTTCATCGCATAATCATACCGGGACTTTTCCATGAATACAGTTGTACATAAAACATGCTAAGAAATAGTCACGTCTAGTACTGTCAATGGATTGCCATCTCAATTCAAGCTATTACCATCATAATCAAAATTCCCTACATAACAATACATTGATGCAACTCTTTTCTGTAGTCTTAAGAGAACATTTCTGTTTTAAAAGAAAGAGTTCCCCACAGACGGTACAAGAACAATCTAAGATTGGCTATATGGTACATTTGTATATTTATTAAAAATGGAAGAGTTTTAAAACTTTCTGAGCTTTCTTAAATTAAACATCTTAAAACTTACCGATTTGCAAAAAGATTTAATGTGGATATTCCTAAATAATCTATCATTAATTTTAATCCTTATATAACTGATACTTATAACTTGTTCTATTATCTTATTATTAATATGCACCTTCAGACTAACTTCATTGTTACCTCGTGTGCTACTACTCAACGGCATAGCATTACTCTTATTGGTATTAATACGTAATTTATTTTTACAATACCATTCATTTATAGCATATAGATCTGCTTAAAGCTTAGATGTAACGACATTAATATCCATATCAGAAACGTATATGACAACATCATCAGCGTATATATTACATGTATGTAACGCCCATATCCGGTAACAGGAGAGCTAGAATAATAAAATGAAGAGCAGAAAACAGTTGTCAAATTGGTGTCCATATGTTGCATGACTTTTATTTCTCATAATACCATCGCATCGCAATAAGCAAGGTATACAAACAACAATTATGAACACATGTTCAGTTTTATACAACCATGAAGCTATATCATATCAAGTGAACACTTTTGTTTGTTTTTTTGCCCCCGGAAATGTGAAGATTTTGCCACCGGAAAATTGAAAATCGCTCAGACCGCTATTTTTGCTCAGTGTGTGTGTGTGTGTGTGTGTGTGTATGTGGGGGGGGGGTAGTGCTCTAAATTACATAGGAAAAAACTCAACTCCACCCAATCTTTAAAAAAAAACTTTTTTATGGTGAGGGGTGGGGGCCCGTATTTTTTAAAGCTTGATTTTAACCAAGGGGGTCGGGCCCGTCGCCCCCACCCCCCACGTTGATCCGCGCCTGAATCCATCAACAGCTGCCCTTTTCAAAACAAATGATCCCATCTGGCATTACACAAATTACGAAATGTTACGCAACGCTGTTTGCTTCCATAAGTTCTCTATTCACTCGGTCGTTAAACAAAGCTTATAAGTCATCCGTAGCACCTCAAAAATGACGTCATGTTCAGTGAAGATGGATAGCTATAACAGATTTTTTAAAAATACAGAATCCATCTCATCTAATAATTTATATTTTCCGAAAATTTCCAAATTTGTACATGGCTAGGAAGGTAGTTCAAGGTTTATCTCCCAAAAGGCCTAAACGAAATTGTTTTATATGTTTGCGCATTTGTTGGATGACTCAGTGTTAGAAGTTGTGAATTCATCACCACTTTTCACCCCGCATAAGCCGCCCTGCTCGCTGGGTTGGGCTGTAGGTTGAGAGGGAGGACTTAGTGGCACCAGAGTTAGGTGATAATAGGTATCCAGATAATAATAAGGATGATAATAAGGTTTTAACAAAATAATAATACCCAGCCCCCCCCCCCCCTCACCCCGTTTCTCCCCTAAACAGGGAAGCATACAACTTTCTATGCTATCCTGCTATGAAAACCCTTTCCTCTTGTCTGTTCTTTACCCACAGACCTGCCTTGATCTGGGTGTTGCCTCTCTTGATTTCGACGTCAGGATGAACAACCAACGAGCTCGACATTTTTACTCGAGTCTTGGAGTGACTAACAACACGGAAACGAAGGGCTGGGAATATTGGCAATTCCGTGATACGAACATGAAAAAGTTTTCTTCAGAACCCGAGTGCCTCAACGGAGTGAATACACAACTTTAAGATAGTGAAGAGGAGACGAGTTTCAATTTAAAAGATTGTTTTTAAAATATTATGAAATCATGGGCTTGAGCTCATGCGTATACAATTGATGTGAATTAAATGAATGAATGAATTAATGAATGAAGTTCATCATCAATCTTTGCATTTGCCTTTTCGAAGAGAGAGAGGGGTAAAATAAGGTAATCACTATAGTGCAAACCTTATAAGAACCTTAACCTTAACCCCCCCCCCCCCAAAAAAAAATAAAATAAATAAATAAATAAATAAAAATAAATAAATAAATAAAAATAAATAAATAATAAATAAATAAATAAAAAAATAAAAAATAATACATAAATAAAAAAATAAATAAATAGATTAATTAATAAATTAATAAAATAAAAAAATATAATAATAATAAATATGTAAATTAAAAAAAAATTGTCATTCATCTTATAAGGAATGCACTGCGATTCAAAACTTTTACAACTCCAGATTTCAACACTGCAAGAAACCCTTTTTAACATTCCACTATGACCCAATTTTTTTTCAAGATTTCACTTTGTGTTACCCAATCGAACGATTTCAACAATGCGTTAAAGATAAAGGTGAATTCTGATTATTTAAAAAAAAAATGAATTCTCACATAATCAAACGAAACTTACACTGAATGTTCAAGATTAGAAATAAATGTCATTTGCCAAACAATTCTGGTGGAAAATATATACTGGCTGAGTAATGAGCATAGAAAGATTAGGAAATCAATGTTGGTAGCCCCGACACCATTTGTGTAGTTTCATGTACATCTTTCTGTGTACAGTGCTTGTTACTTTACCAAGACTGGGCTGAATTTATTATGATTTTGATGACTCCACAACTTTGCAGTACACACACCAATACTTACATTCTACAAGATCAACTTGTTCTGATCCATTCCACACCTTTTCTTTCACAATGCAATCGGATGACCAGAACTCACCTTTATCTTTAAACACCAAATCGGACAATAACGAAGGTTTTGTATGTCCATATCCATGCAAATTTAACGTTAACCAAGGTTTCTTCCTTTCCTAGAACACTGGAGAATGCACAACGATGCCTTATATAGTCCAATGTTGTCAGATGGAGATCTCTGTCACCAAAACTCAAACCTTTAGTGATTTTTTTTTAACCCTTGCATGGTGATAAAAAAATTAAACCCAACATGCACCAAACCAAACTTTTGAGACTTCGTGTGTTATTTTCCGCTGATTTGGAAAAGAAGCTTAGAATTAAATATTAGATTAAATAAATCATTCAGTGATTTAATTGGAACCCGGAAACGAAGGGCTGGGAATATTGGCAATTCCGTGATACGAACATGAAAACCTTTCTTCGGAACCCGAGTGAATGGAGTGAATACACAACTGTAAGATAGTGAAGAGGAGACGAGTTTCGTTTAAGATGTGAATTAAATGAATGAATGAATGAATACCTGAATTTCATCTTTGCATATGCCTCATCCTCTCCCTCTCTCTCTCTCTCTCTCTCTCTCTATATATATATATATTTATACAGTGCGTCCCAGAAAAAACGAAACCGAGAATTATCGATGTTTTATCATAACTTAGTCACATTTATAATTAATAAATGACACATATTTGGAAAGCTTAGATCCTCATCTTTCATTTGATGCAACTCATATGATGCATATTTCACGCATGATTTATTAAAATGAATTTGAAGAGAGTACACCATAAAGTCATTTGGCGGACGGTATCTGAATTTCAAAGAGAAAATCACATTTCTAGAAAGTTGAGTTCCTGCCCTTTCATATGACACCTCAATCAGGAAACATGAGCAAGGAATGACAAAGTTCTGTTTGTTTAAAATAGTGCTTGTTTTTCCATAATTTTATCAAACGATTTCGTTTTCACTTGCTGCCTGTCGTAGCAACAAGCAGAATTGACAACAGACTTAACTCCGTTTCGTTGACAATCAGCCATGAATTTATTTGTTTTGGTGCTAAAGAAAGCACACACAAAATAAGTGTTCCTTTTTCCTTCTGACCGTGATTAAATGCCTTAAAACCCCTGAGATGGAGAAGGCAAACTTCAGAGAAAGAAAGAGCTGAAATGAGAAAGAGAGAGGGAGAGCGAGAGAGAAAGAGATAGAAAAGGAAGGAAAAGAAAGAGAATGTGTGTGTGAGAGAGAGAGAGAGAGAGAGAAAGAGAAAGAGATGGAAAGGAAGAGAAAGGGAGAAGGAAAGAGAAATACAAAAAGAGAGACAAAAAGTTGGTTGAGTTACAGGGAGAGAGAAAATGAATTCAGAGCTATTGAGACTGAGTGAGATCATCGAGAGATGATTGGGTCGTTGATGATGGACCAGTTAGTATTGTTAGTGTGTGTCTGTCTGTCTGTGCGTAAGGCTTTGATTTATAATATTCATTCAGTATAATTAATTTGAAAACATTATGTACTGTGTAGTAAACTATCTTATATATTTTTTGAGGGTTGTACAATTTTCTTTATATTTTGATATGTTATGTAAATCAATGAAACTGTATGTTTTTTATAATATATTTTGTACTGAATGAATACAATTTAAAAAAATGCTACAAAAAAAAAATCTCTCTTTCAATCACACTTAGGCTTGTTTTTGTCATGAATTAAACTGATTATTATTCTACAGTATAGATGATGTGAATACACAACATCGGGAATATGACATTACATGGATATCATAACTTTATTCCAAATTCTGTCAAAACATGTTCTCCGACTTTGTCATTCCACACGTTTCCTTCTTAGAATGACAACAGAATCCCCTTCTCAACCAAAAACACTTACTTGATCTGAGGAGCATTTTTCCTTTTATATTTGAATATTCCAAAAATGTCTTATTTATTTGAACACATTCCAATCAAAAAGAAAAAATGAACCTTTCCTTGAAAGACAAACCAAATCCAAATCCAATTCAGTGCCCTGTAGGTTGGTATAACATTTATACCATTTAGTTCTATGCTTTTTCGTGTATTAAATGCGTATACAATGTATAGTATAGGTACTTTATTTATCTATTTCATTTATTATTAATTTGATAAATATTGAATACTGTACAAAAGAATAAATATGACATTTTAAATTATTTTAACTGTCACTTGTTGATTCAAACAATAAAATCAAATTAAATGTACGATATGGTGCTGATAAATACAATTTTCTGGTTTGTTTGTGTATTAAAATGAGGTACTTGGACAGAAAGAGAGTGAGTGAATGGTCTTGAAGAGAGATCGAGAGAAATATCATTTTGTTCTTGCAAAAAGATAGGAAATAAATAGGAAACGATTTCCTCTGTTTTTACAAATTAATAACAGAGATTTGCGACATAACGGTTACAAAAAAAAAGACTCAATAAAAAGGATCTTAATGGCATTTTTTTTTACAGTTCTAGAACGAAGAAATGGTCCAGAAAGAAAAATTTCCTTGTTGAATATGAAACTTCATACCACTTTTTTTTTTAGGGAATTGCTAGTTGGTCTAGCGGTCATATCCGTGAATGTTACTTTTTAAACTGACTCTTATCGGACCCCGGATTGAAACTTGAGTCTGGGCTAAATGATGAGCATCGTATCGCATTGATACACGTCTCCCACTTAGCCGAGTTGTACTGGCGAGTTATGACGAGTTGTAATGAGTTGCCTCAAAGAGGCACTCGCAATACTCGCGAATAGCTCTACTTGTAACTCGGGGATAACTCGCGACAACTCGGTATGGTTCGGTGTAACTTTTTACAACATTCCAGGGCTCTCCTCGAAGTCAGGAGCAGTTCCAGAATTTTTAACATGTTCAAAATTTTCACTGACTCGTAACTCGAGGTGAACTTGCTTACACTTGTAATATACTCGCAGTACTCGTAACAAGCTTGCACTGCACTCTTCATAACTCATAGCAACTCGTCACCTTCAAGTATACGCGAGTGCTATTCGAGTTTCCAAGAGTATTAACGCGAGTTTAGATCGAGTACGGGGATTTACGGCGAGTTTCGTATGAGCATGAGCAGAGTGCAGGGCGATCATGACGGGCATGACGAACGCACCATGGTACGTCAGCTGGCATACTTGTGCAGAGGATCCAGGCCTGTTCTTCCTCCAACATATCGAGCAAATATGCTTCTGGCATCCATCTTTATTTTGGAGAGCGCCAAAATCAGAGGCAGCCCTCTCCGGGGGGTAGGAGAGCAGGGAGGGGTGCAGGGGGGGGGGGGCGGGGCGGGGGCGCAGTGCCCCCACTTATTATAGTACTCGAAATGTGCCCCTTTATCTTTGACTAGTGCCCCTATTAATTTGTAGAAGTGCCCCTACCCCTTTTCACCTCTTAAAAGTGCCCTTTTATTTTGACAAGTGCCCCTTTTCCATCGACAAGTTCCCATTTTCCCCAGGGAAGAAAAGTTTTGTTATACTAACAAAGCTAAATGGGTTATCCAGCCATTCACTATACTATTGACTTTACTATGTACATGCATTTTCTTTGTATTGTTTTTAATATTGTGATATGGAAAATAAATACCAATACCAATACCAAAAGATCTTGATAACTCGTTGGTAGATCCGTACAGCTAAGTGGGAGCCCTGCTTAACCCTAATAAGGCCGGGGGGCATTATGCCCCACTCCACGATTTTTCCGATTGATCGGGAACGCATATGGATGGCGCCCGCCGCTCGCTGACTTTTTTCTTTCGAGTCTTGCGCAACTTTTAAAAGAATTTTTTTGAAAATCGGACCTACGGTTACAAGGTCTTATAAGAAATAAAATAAAACAACGAAAACAATGAAATACATAAGTTAAAAAAACAATGAAATACATAAGAAATTATCAAAACAAGAGATAACATAAGGAATAAGCTGGCTAGATTTTTATGACTTTATTTGCATAAATTACCATAAATATGCAAATGATCATATAATTATCATATTATTCTATACACTTCACTTTACATGCGTGCAAATTTTCGCGGCGATCGGCCGCTTCGCGGCCGAGATCTTAAGGGGGGGGCCATAATGCCCCCCGGCAATTCTAAGACCTCAAATAGCCCGGCCTTTTTAGGTTAATGGATTTTTAACTCCCTCAGTTTCCATTGTAATTTTACTCTTTAAGACCTGTTCCGCTAACATGCTTTTGAGCGCCTACCACCAACGCTCTTTAGATTTCTTTCAATCAAGGTAATCTTTTTCTTTTTTTGTTCTTTCGAAATGTTGTCAATTTTGTGTGTGTGTGAAGATTTTATTGCCTTTTGCAACAAGAAGCTAAGCAGCTAGTATCATACAGTGTGCATCAAAACAAGTATACCCAACTTTAGGAGCTCAGAACTAAAAAAAGTCATTATTAATGTGCCCTTTGAATCTAATTTATGGTAGAGGGGAACTAATACTAAAACTCACTATATACCAATATAGGCTGCGAAAACATTTGGCAAACATACTTGGTCCAATAGGTATCACTGAGCCGATTGTATTTATCCAATAGCAATAACGGTCAACTGAATGGAGGAGGGGATATTAAAGTGACTTGGTAACATTGTTGAAGGTTGATGAAAAAAAATTGCTTAATTTTTGTATTAAATGTTACTTACTATATTCCTTTTCTGTACTACCCTCTGACATGCAAAAAATCCTGAAAAAATTCTCAAACCACAAAGATATCTAGGTTTTTTTTTTGAAGGCGTCGATGTATGACACCCTCTAACAGTGATTAACAGTAAATTCTCTCAACCATTTTTGAATTTTCCCAACCGTTTTTCCATGAAAAAAAGACATAAAACAGGCTATAAAAAATCTGTCAACACTTAAATGTCTGGAATGGAATGTAGAGCCATTTATTGCTTTGTGAGATTTCCATTCACCTAAAATGTAATTAAATTGTAATAATATAGTTGGGAGAATTAAGGAATCGATCAGATCAGTTTCTCCCAATTTGTACCATGAATAATGGTCCGTTTCCACTCAAATTGTCAGATTATCTTTAATTGTACATCTAGCATTGAAGTCACTACCTTAGCACCACTATTTATCATCTGAACAATGTTACCAAGTCCCTTTAAGGTGCCAATATATGGACTAGGAGGTAAATTTGATGTATTTACAACATTACAAAAAGACAAATCCATTACTACTTCAGCCACCAATACAAAGTCATTATTAGGATATTAACAAATCGTAAAGCTTGCTGACAAGACCAATATGACTAGTGTACCTGAATGATCATGTAATTTAAAGATATAATCAGTTGTACTAAATAGAAGAGAAGTTTATTCAAAATATTGAGATGGATATAGAGATTGGTGAAACAAACAGCTTCACGTGCTCTGACAAAACTGAAACAAACAAAACTTTGAATGAAGTCAGAGACAATGTTTTTTTTCTTTCTAATACACCCTGTAAGCTTACTATGTATGGTAAAATGAAGCAGATGGACAATAAGTAACATAGTTTTTTTACAAGTTATTTCACTGCATTTGTGTATGTGGGCCATCATTTAGAAGGCTGCTGCATCAGCCCAAGGCATAGAAGGAATAGATTGATACGGAAGAAAATGACAACATAATGATTTAGAATTCTGCTACAAATGACATTCTTAACAAATGCAATCACAATATATTATCTACACCTTCTCATTAACAATGATTGGAATTTCAACATTTCATTTCAAATCCACTCTTTATCAAGTCGACTGGAAAGCCGCTAGGTCTTTTCGGGGGGTCGCAATCTTCCTGTATATTTTCGTCGCCGTTGAACTGGTAAAAGTGCGTTCTCAAGGATACGCCATTCTTTGCAGGCAGGTTGCTTCCAATGGTAGTGGATGCCTGAGATGGGTTCAGGTTACCATTCGTTGATATGACGTCACAGTGGAGAAGCTCCTGGTGTAGGCTGTGAATGAAGTTTACAGTTGTATTTCCTGATAAGAAGAAAAAAATGATTACTTATTGCGACAGAATGTATAATGTTTCAACCGCCGATTCCAATAATCGAATTTTATATAATTACCGTTTATATACCTTTATATTATACATGTCTTTCATTCACTTCGCATCCCTCTCTCTCTCTTTCTTTCTCCTTCTCTCTCTCTCTCTCTCTCTCTCTCTTTCTCTCTCTCGTCCTATAATATTATGTCTTTCTATCTCGATATTTATTCCCTTCATTACATCTTTGCTTGCTCCTTTTCTCTCCCTTTCCCTCCCACCGTTCTCTATTTCCCCATTCTATCCCTTCTCTTCTCTTCTCTTCTTCTCCTTCTTCTTTTTCTTTTTTCTACTTCTTCTTCTTCTTCTTCTTCTTTTTCTTCTTCTTCTTCCTTTCCTCCTACTCTTGCTCCTTTCTTTTTCCTTTTTCCTTTTCATGGGTTTTACCAAACAAAATTCCTTGAATGCTGTGAGCGTCGCAATCGGCTGTCTAGCGGAGCAGGAGTAACGTTGGAGCGCCTTGAGCACCTCGCATGGTGGATATGTGCGCTATATAAATAACCAATATCATCATATCATTGTCATCAATATAGTTTAACTGAAATCATACCTAGTTTGTCCTGTGCTTCCATTCCCGAATGAAAGTTGCTCTCGCTGATTGCGTCGAAGAGAATTTTCCCGACTGACCGCTTTGAAAAATTCTGTTAACGTGAAAATAAAGGGAGATGTAGATTCCTAATGGGATTCTGCTTATTCCATACTTCAGTGTATGTCATTGTCAATATCATTATTGAGTGGTCAATTACAAACAACAGTCAATCACGCATGTTATAAGATCTCATAATGATTGTAATTATAGTGTTATAGCAAATGAGTTGAGCCTTTCACTGATGTCCCAAATTTTCCTTCGAACCAAAATAGGAAAATGATAGCTGTTGCACACGTAACCATTTTCTATTTATTTCATTTATTGCTGTTCTCCACATCAAACTAGTTTGAGTCATGTGGAGATATCAAACGGAAAAGGGGGTTTATACAGTTCGGATACAAAAAACACACACTTAGAAAATACCCTCAAAAATTTGAATATCATGAACATTTTATATGCATGATTTTTTAACTGAAATTACGGGGGAGGGTCTATTCCTTTAGATAGCATTACATGTATAGGCAATATATTACACTTGAAGGAGCAATGGCTAATATCGAAAACTCGCAAAAATTGAATTGATCAAAAATGCTTAAGCCTTAGATAAAATCAAAGTGCAAATCAGGCAGGTTTGCATAAATTGTGTTAACTATCAATAATTGATTTGAACTATCATTGATTTTAAACCATGTACTTAGCTGTGTATACCCCCAGTGGCGTATTCAGAAATCGGTAAAAAGAGAAGGGCGGCATTCTCCCAAGACATTGGTTCAGTCAATTATCTTGGCATCCCCTTTCTTGTATCCCATAGCAAGTTTCACTAAGTATTTATTGTATGGCCCTTCAAAGAAGAGCTACACTATAGTTTGAGCCAATGCCACTGCCCCATCACCACCACCACCTCGTCCTACATTATTGCAGGTGATGTCTTTTCAGCACAGATTATGTTCATCGGTATCCATTTCTGCTTTGATAGTGTTGGAATGATTGAATGCAGGGACAGGGAGAGATCATAATATTTACGTTTTTAAAATAAATAATTCAGTAGTAGTACTACTCCTACTACTACTACTACTACTACTACTACTACTACTCTTATCACTATTGTTATTACTATTATTCCTATCATCATCATCACATCTTCGTCATATCATCATGATAATCATCAATATCATCATTATCATTGACCGTCTTTCCTCCTACTCGGCTTCTCCCACTCATGACTTTGTGGTCTGAATGCCGTAGTCAGCGACCATCACTCACCATGTCTCGAAGGTGCATGATCAGAACGATGACATCACCTAATTCTTCTTCCATCGTCGATAAGCGGACCCTGTCAGATTCCAAGGAAGTTATGTCGTCTAGATAACGACGTCGATCTAGCTTACGACCACGGCTTTCGACATCAAGATCAATCGCCAACTTTAATGCAAAGAGAAAATCAATAGCGAATGTTCTTTAGTTCTGTTTTTATTTTGTATGTGTGTGTGTGTGTTCGTGTGTATGTGAGGGTGTGTGTATGATTTTGTTTTGGTCTTATTTAGATTTAATTTGTTTTGTTTCCATTTGTTTCACTTTGTTGTTTTAATTTTGCCTTGTTTCGTTCAGTTTTTGTTTTGTCTTTTATTTCGTCTTTTTTTAAAAAGTATTTGGTTTGAAGTTAACCTGTCAACACAAAATAAAAAATCCTAGTCTACTATTCTTTTCTGTGATTGTTTGTAATCAAATGCAAGTGCATTTACCTTTCGCTTAATATCCTTTTGATAATAGAACAATAACTTTTAAATACTGCCTATACTTTATCGTTATTTTTCAATCAACAATATTTGTTTACCTCGAGAGGCACGTGAAATGAGGTGTACAAGAATCCTTCATGAAATAGAATAAGTTAACCAGAAAATTGCATTCTGAATTCCTCTCGGTAGTGTCCGCTGAACGGGCATTGACGGTTAGTCATCCATCCCTGGGTCTCGCTCTGGATATGATCCGAGGGGGTTTCCGATGGCAAACAAGCGGTTATTGTTATCTTGAGGCTAATACTCTCCGAATGAAAGCCTGCCTTACCTGACTCATATTTGCCTTGAGGATACGAACTAGAAAACAAACCCGTGCTGGAGACCATAATCACATATTAGTGGTATCACTGAATTCACACAACGTATCCAGATTCCATGTATTCATATCATTATTAGATCAATCGCCCGGGGCTAGATTTACCCGTATAAAGTGGAGATAGAGGCGAGGCTAATTATTAGAGAATATAATTAGTTGGTGTACCAATCATATCATCTCTCTCTCTCTCTCTCTCTCTCTCTCTATCTATCTATCTCTCCCCCTCTCTCTCTCTCTGATAATGGTTCGCTGTTTACTTTGTCGCCTTCATTATGTTATTCAATAATACTGGCTACAAATCTAGATGTAAATACTTTAGAATAAAGCTTGTTTCTGGACATTTTGCTTTGTGCAAAACCAATTCAAGATGCATTTTTTTCTCTATAAAAAAAGAAGCAAACAAACGGAAAATCCTTCCAAACATAGAACTTTCATGGGTTCATGCCTTATGTTAACCCCCCCCCCCTCTTCTCTCTCTCTCTCCCTCTCTATCCCTCTCTATCCCTCTCTATATATTTATATGTGTGTTGGTGTGTGTGAATATGTGTGCGCGTGGGTGTGCGTGTGCATATCATTCAAACCTTCTCCCATTCTTTTTCTTTCTCAAACTGTCTTCTTCTCTCTTTCTTTTACTTGTTCTTGTTATCTCTCTGCTGCTCCTTTCTCGTTATTTATTTCACTGACTCTCTCTCTCGTTTGTCTGTGCCCCACCCCTTTTATCATCCTTTTCTCCTTCTCCTCTCCCCTCCCTCTCTCCTTCTCTCGCTCTTTCGCTCTCTCTCTCTCTCTCTCTCTCTCTCTCTTTGCTTGCTTTTATTTGTTGTAATATAACTGCTATAAATTTACAATAAAGTATTATGTATAATCTTATATTAACCCCTTTTAAACTTATTAATTTGTCCTTCTATGCTTACATTTGCTTACTAGCTTCGTACGGATTTAGCTCAATTAAAATTAAAATCATTACCTGATGGGATCTCTCTAGCGCTGTATCTCTTTCGAATTCCACCTGTCGTAGTGTCTCCTTGAGCTCTTTCATTTCAATCTCTAAATTGGTAATGTTGACCCGGGTCACAGGTGAGTAGTCATCGCCAGAGTAGGGGAAGCACCAGTCTCCAGATGGTATACCTGTAAAGATGGAAAGTGTGATTGATTTTATTGGTCGATTGACGGTAGCACGAAATTATAATGTAAACTGGAAAGAAATTTTTTTAAATAGTGACAAATTCTTTTATTAATGATAACACTGAACTTGTTGATCAAATAATATCAAAGTCTCGCATTCCTCATACTAAATCCCATTAGAACTGACTATTTAGGCTTGTAGGCTTGTAGGCCTACATGATGACGTATAGTGTGGGTCCAATTATTAAGGGGCAGTGGTCTCGATGGGGGGAGGGGGGCATCGGAAATATTATGTCGATGAAATATGAGAGCCAAGGCAATAGAGTGAGTGACGTTGTGGAAAGGGGGTCGCATAATCTTCTTTTCAAGTACCCGGCCCCTTGTATAAATGACACTGGCTCTAACACGCCAAATGTATTGGTAAAACTTCTTAAAATTAACATGATACTTCATTCATACTCATTTAATCTTACTTGTTATAATGCTATCGTCATCAGATTCTGATGTAGACTCACTACTAGACCCAGGTTGCCCTTCGCTGCTTGGACTCGCCCCTCCTTCATCTTCCGAGGCTGCATTCGGATTAACGGTTTCGTGAAGATATGTCCCATGAGTTGAAGTTGTGTCTACTCTGAAAATATAATTTGGAACACAATTTAATTTCTAAGAAGGCTTAGACCAACCTCGTTAGGGGAGGAATGCACATTACGCTATATGTTGCGTTATGCAAATTCACAAATCCCCCTTCCAAGACCTCACACAAATTTTCTTCAACAAAGTCCATTATACCATGCATCAAAACATTTTAATACCCTACCCAACGATATCAGAATCATAATGTTTTTAAATCTTACAACATTGAGATTAGTAAAATTCAAGATATTTGCTCACTTCTTTCATCTCGTAGATATTTTTTTTCCCATCACTTTGTCACTATGATTCTATTTTGTACTTAAATTTCTGTAAATATGTTCACTTATTATAACTTGCATATTTGTTTGTAAATTGTATTTTCATTGTTTTATATTCTGTTCTAATTATATGTAATCAAGGCCTCGTTGAAAAACAGCTTTTGCTGAATGCGGGCACAATTGTATTTTTGTTTTTAGCCGTGAATAAATAAAATATACCATACCATACCATACCATTTTTTTTTACTTTATAGAAACCATCGAATAGTGGATCACAAGGTACGGGGTTCGAGTCCCTGCCGCGATCACTTTAGATGCTTTGGCTATGATTGGATTACCAATACGCCTGTAATGTTCGCACATGCCAATGAGTGATGGCAAATGCTCTTCATTTAGCCCTCGGTGTATATGCCAAACGTCTTTGCGATCGTCTTAATGTTATTATTACTAATTTCTTGAACATGTCAAAGTATAATGCCTACCTCTCTGATTGCGCATATTGATTACTGTATAGGGCCTACTCATATAACCAAAATGTCAAATATTAAGAAAAGTAACAATAAAAATCGATCTTTATTTCTCAAAAGTAAAATGGCGTTTGAAACTGTTTTCAATACCTAATTACTTTGGAACTGAATTGGTTCTCTATTATGTTAACCTCGACTTGAACCCCGTAAATCTTTGCAATGACTCTTTAAGTGGAGGTTTGGAGATTGACACCCCTCAAATCACACCTCATCCCAGAATGCAAAATAAGATGTACGGGATTAAATGTATCGCTCTGTGAATAATGCTCTTCGCCAAATTAACCCTAAATCAACCCTTCCGTTTCCATACGACACCGCACATCCCAAGAGAACAGTGAGCTGTGAATGTGCCCTTATCTAACTAGCAAACAACTCGGGGACTCACACGCCACGGATTCAGTCAAATTTGGAAGCATTTTTTCCTATTTTTAGACACAAGGTCCCACTTGGGTTGTAGATAGGCATATTCTAATTGATGGCACTTACTTTATTCTTGATATAATCAAAGCCACACAATTACAAGTTACCAATAGGAAGACCAAAAAGGTTTTAAGCACTGAAGACGTTAAGGAACCTGATATCTACTGGACAACATTTGTATTTACATTCGCACTGTCTACGAAGAAAGATATCTCTTCAATACTTGAAGAATTCTCTTCTACACGTGGCTGTAGTATTTAACTGCGTATGCGTAATTCAATACCTGAATCATTAATTAGTGATATGTCAGATAACATCAAATCTTTTTGCACAGAATATGTTTCATGTAATCAGGAAACCATACTAATAAATCAGGAGATAACTTGCATATTTGTTTTCCTAAAAATTACAAGGTACATTTGTTCATGTCAAAGCGTCAATTGTGTATTAACACCTATCATTTATTTGGTGATTCTGCACAAACAGTGGCGGATCTAGGGGGCACAGGGGGCACCCCCGGCAAAAAAATAATAAAAAAATAGTGCTCACTACCCTCACCCCCCCCCCCCTAAGAAATCCTGGATCCGCGCCTGACAAAGTAAGACAATAATAATAATGGTTACTGCATGACAGCAGATTGGTAAGTTGTACTTTTATTCCACCTTTTGGTACTTGTTGTCTTTGCTTTTGTCCTCGTTTCGAAACCAACATTCCATTCCGAAGATAGAGATTTACACGTGGATGAAATTTTGATGAAGTCAACTTTGCTAAACCCCCCAATAGGAGTGGAAAGTCAACGAACTCTGCAGCATGCAGAGGCGGTTATGGGACTTTGGCAAATTTAATCAAAAGCTTATCCTAGGAGTCCAGAAAGATCAAAATAACAACCTCACAGGATTAAATAAATTTAATATTAGTTAGAGATTTATGGTGGCGCCGTAGAAGCACCTTTGCATTTTAAAGGTGCATGATTAACTTGAGTGTCAAAGAAGACATTAAGAAATAGCATTAGGCAAAGAATATGGAGTGGCTATGACTGCGTCGCTTATATATAAAGCTAGGGGCAAAGTATTGACATTACTGCCAAATCTAAATTAAAACAATGATATTGACGTTTCTTTTGTAGATTAGTCTCTTAAGAGAGAGTATCTTTAGATTTCGAGATAATTCACACTTTCAACAAAAAATTCTCAAGTAATATTTCTCTTTATTTATCTTATGTTTAATTCAGTTCAGCTCATAATAATGATGATGGTAACTAAATAAAAATTTACAAATGCTCTTATTTAAGGAATTATTTACAACAACAAAAAATATCGATGGTTTTATGATTTAGGGGGAGTTGTAATGATTCCATTGCTTGATTCAGACCAATGCAAATGTTACATATGCAGATGTAAATGTGAGATGTAATTGTTTTTCTTACCCTTTGTCGCATTTTTCCGTAACCTCATTCTTCTGCCTTTCTTGCCAGAGTTCGGCCTCGAGGTGTTGTGTGAATAGAATAGCCTCCTCGAGCTGTTTATCCCTGTTCTCTCGCAACATGTTGATTTCTTTTACAAGTTTGACAACTCTTGTCGACTCGGTCTCACCGGAGCCGAGACCCATCTTTTGTTTATTGTAATTATCAATGAGTAGATGATTTCCATTGCTTTGGTGAAATTTCTTAATCTCAACAAGCAAAGCGAGACATTTTGCATCACATGACTGCAGAGCTCTTCGCATGTCTTCTACAACTTCTCGCAGACAGTTGTTCTCTGCTCGTAGAATTGCCACCTCCTCGTTTCCCGCCAAAATACTCATGCTGTCTTCTCGCTCGGAGTTGTTCGCTGTGTGGATATCTAAGTGTTCTCTGTTGTCTCCATCTATGAACGAAGTATTGTGGAAAAAATATGTGTTATTTAACCAGAATGTAAAGAGAGTTGAATATGATGCAATAGTTGGGGGAGTCTGTGACACTATGGTAAAAAAAAAAAATGAGCATGCAAAAAGATTATCTGTCTCATTGAGTATTTTGAAGTATTTTTTTTAATTAGTAGAAATTGCTTCTCTGTTTTTTTATCAAGCTTGACCGTAAGTATCATCTAGTAGGTTTAAACGTGTTGATGCCTCTGTCTTTCATTTTGTATATTACGTGGCAGCTGTCAGGGGCCGAACGCAGGGGAAGGGGTGTTTTGGGGACTAAACACCCCTTTAATCTTTCTGTCAGTGGCAGATGCAGGAGGGGGCAGGAGGCCCGAACCCCCCCCCCCCCGGCCAAAAAAAAGTTCAAAAAGCTTTTTTTTTCTTTTTTCTCGACCCCCACCCCCCCCCCCCCCTCCCCGCCGAGAAGAAAAGTAATGCTCCTTACCTCCCCTCCCCCAGCCCCCCCCCCCGGTTATTCGCCGGCTGGCTGATTCGCCGCTAGATATTTTTTCACGAAATTGGCAACAAATATATATATATATTTCGCGAGGTCACATTAATGATGCAATCCAATTATAAAACTTCCCCCTTGAAAAAAAATCCTGCGTACGTCACTGGCTATGAGTAATGTCGGGAACACAAACACATATCCATACCCTCATAATAGGTAAAAGTACTGCACGTACACAATAAATGACATGTGGTAACGTTCTTGATGAGTATAATAAGTAAGGTTGATTTTTGTTTTACCTCACTGTTAAACAAAACAGGTTTTCAAAGTGTTTTTTAAATATCTGTTTATGGTATTTTATTAGTCAAGGTAACGAAGAATAATTTTTCTTACTAACCTTTGAAAATGGGTGTTTTTCCCTGCTTGTAGAGTACAGAGTGAAATACTTCCAAGACGGATCGGTATTGGAAGCATTCTGTGCACATCTGACGTAACACCAACCCCTGTCTATCAGGAACGTTGATGCCAGCTTCAACCATCTCATCATCACTTCTCCATCTGTTCTGGTCTCCTCTTCTCTTCCCTTCATCCTCCACCTTGCAGTCCTCATCGTTGATCTCGGCGAACATATCGATCAGCCGCGAGTGGAAATCTTGGAATTCAATCCCGTCATCATGGCCTTCGAGTCCACTCTCCTCATTCACGCTGTCGTCGTCTGCTCCCAGAAGCAGGCAGAGGTTCTTAAAATCATCCGATGAAATAGTTTCTGGCTCAGCATCATCTCTATTTGTACCAATGATGCGATTTCGGTTGCCAAGGTGAAAGAAGACTTCTTGGATGTACTGGTCAATGCCGGTTGAGAGGACAACGATCTCATTGTTGATGCTGGCTTCTTGATACATCCGGTTATAAGCGTGCGACAACGCGCTTGTCAACCACTGAGACCGTTGGGTTGGAAGGATGACACTTTGGGGCTTCTTTCAAAACAAGATAAATAAATAGAAAAAAAAATATAAATAAATATTATTAAGGGGGAGGGGAGAGGAGGTACAACAAATGGTTGGTGATCATAGTATTTTTGAATTGAGCCAGAGTACAACAATATCAAAATTATCTGAACTTTGATTATGACCCGTGATGACTTGTGTAGCTATACATGATATGTAGGTGGATGAGAGGCTTATTTTTGCTTCAAAATTAAATAGGGAAACGACGAATAGTGAGGTAGATCTACATGTACTTTTGGGTACATCTAATGTAACACAATTTTGTCACGAATTACCGCGTTCCAGTACTTCTCGATCACCAAATTAGATTACAAATGTGATGGGCTTTCTGGACACAATGTTGATCATCAAAAAGCCTTTAATATTTATTTTCTAATTCTAAACCATATTCTTCTCAAAATAACTTTCTTACATACCTCAACTGTCGATTGAATGTCACTCTTCATGATTGTTGTGTGTTCGTCGTCTGCAAGCATCTTTTATATATACTCCTCCTCTTAAATGACATCTGTATCGCACGATGGATGGTGAGCGAATGAATTCACTTGACACTAACTGGTCCATTACCAACGATCCAATCATCTCTCTCTGATCTCACTCTCAATACCTCTGATTGCATTTTCTCTCTCCCTGTAACTCGCCCCACTTTTTGTCTTTCTCAATCCTTCTGTCTTTCTTTCCATCTCTTTCTCTTTCTCTCTCTCACTCTCTCTCTCTCTCTCCCTCTCTCTCTCACACGTTCTCCTTTTTTTCTCGTTCTTTTTCTATCTCTTTATCTCTCGCTCTATCTCTCTTCTTTTTTTTTTAATTTCATCTTTTTTTCTCTAAAGTTTGCCTTCTTCATCTCTTCATGCATTCGCCTTCTCATTGTCACACTATATTCGTCTGCTCCTATCTCTCTCTCTCTCTCTCTCTCTCTCTCTCTATCTATCTCTCTCTCTCTCCCTCCCTCCTCCTCCTCTCTCTCTCTCTCTCTATCTCTCTCCCTCTCTGTATCTATCCTTTTTCATTTATCACTCTTTTCTCTTTGTCTTAATTTCACATTTCTCATGTCATGGCATTACAAACGACCTCTCCCGCTCTCCCTCTCTCTCACACACACATCCACTCACAAGGCACACACTCTCTTCGTACCATTTTTGTATCGCCCACTCTGCGGTTTACCCACTTTCCTAATGTTCAAGAAAAATATCCTACTTGTTGCCCCAACATGATATTCATATATATTCCGATATTCTTCAATTTAAAAAACCTAACTTGCTAAATAAAAAAACAAAACAATCGTTTTTGTGTAGTCTGGTTCTTGCCAGAAATATTAGGATTTAAATACACTAAGGTAATTATTGCTTGCTAATCCCGCGATTCCATTCTATGCATATAGAATACCATTCCGACGAATTTCACACATATACTTACACACACGCGCACACGCACATGCTATTCTCCCGTATATAACACAAAGGTGTTACTTTCATGATGAATTCATCACCTATCACTCATCCCAGGCTCGCAGACATAGCCCCTTGTGGCAAGACTGGAAGAGGGATAACAGCGTTTGGGGTTTCCCAGAGGCGGGTACACGTTGCGTATTGCATGCCCGATTAGCCGCGCGATAATCGCCTCATCATTGGCGCCTGGCTTACGCTGCAATTGCTGGAAATAATCAGTTTTTGTATCATCAGGCGTCATATTTTCCCCGTCAAATTCAAGCTTTGTTTTGTATTTATGATCACATAAACTCATATTCTCAATTCGATTATTAGGTTTTCAATATACTATTATATTTCTTTGTATTGTAATGTGCATCTTAACATTTCTGTATTATTTTTTTTTATTATTGTATGTTCTTTAATAATGAGCACCATGGTAGGAAAATTCTTTGCTGATCTTGTTTTTTTTAATCCTTTATCAAGGAATAAATGAATAATATTGCATTGAGAAAGGAATCCCGTCCCAAAGTTTTCTTACTACTAATTGCCTAATACAGGATTCTTTGGCAAGAGCACAAGTTCTAAAATTAAATGAAATAAACAAATGTTATAACAAAAATTGTGTATGCTATTTGGAGTAAAGAACTTCTGACATCTTTTTGGAAACCAATTCTGCACTAATGTTAGCAACTCGTGTTTACCCTGTAAATGATTATGTTTAGACCTTTACTCTGACAATTTATTTGTATATTATTTTAATTTCCGTTGTTGTTTGCAACTACATGTACGAGATAACTTCGAAGTTTATAACCACGAATATCACTTCAAGTTGACATATTAGCGTGTGTACCTAGTTATATATTTGATAACTCAGCACCTCCTAAAAAGAGATCAAATTACCCTGGATCTGCCGCTGTTTGATAATAATTATAGAAGATATACGGTTGAAGAGCTTTAAGTTGAAGCTGGTTCTTCTGAAGTAGTGTACTAAATGTCGTTTTTATCCTAGCCTCTTCGGTTAACTTGATTGAAACCCATCAATAAGTTTTCGTGACCATGCTGACTGAAATTTGTTATCCCGTTAAAACTGTTAAAAACGAAAAAATCAGCCCCTGCAATCCTTGTAATTCAAGTGAAACTCACAAGGCTACACCATCGTTCGCGTATAGTCTGAATAATGAATCACAGCTCTCTGCGTCAATTCCGGTCCTGTGCTTCACAAAAGGCTTTGGCGGTCGATTAGACACATAAACGAAAAGGGCTCTACTCGGTCTTGAATCGTTTTTTTTTTATCACTAAAATCCTTCTGGATATCCCGCCAATTATACCTTCTATTTTGTTGATACATATTTGACTTATTACTCATCATGATCATGATCGTGTATGACGATTTTTGTTTTTATTGGAGTGGAAAAATTGTTTCACAAATAAAAAGGAATTTTGTGAAAATTGGCCTACGTGTAATCATATTCCTTTTGCGAAGCGGTAGACTCTCATTCGAGCCATGTATACTAGTTCTCAATGAGGGTTAATTATTTAATTTGAAAGCTTTTTTCTAAAAGAGAATGGATTTTTTTCCCCTTCTCAACCATAAACTAAAGGTGTAATATTCAATAAACAACCATGCAGTGTCAAAAGAAATCGGCGAATCTGAAGGGGCCATTTTAAATTGGGAAATGCGTACAATTGGGATGATCAGACAAAATTTAATTTAAGAGCGAGTTCCAAACATTTTATAAATGTGATGAAATTGGGTGTCTGTTTGATCATATTTGCACCAAAAGAAGTGAAATAGAGGTAGGATCATTTCATATATGCAGAAATAGTACATACAGAAATAAACTAAGGAGTCAAGATTGAAAACATAACGATTTATTACTTCTGATATCCATCAAACTATCATATTACAAAATGAAGATTGTAAAGTATCATCACAAACAGGATTCAATGAGACATCATTAAAAGAATAATTGGAAGATCGATCAAAGGTAATAATATCATAACGCGATAATAGGTGTGAAATCTCATGTAGAAATAAAAAAAAAGATTAAGAAAAGGAGAAATTGGAGTGGAAGAATAGAAAGAAAAGACTAGAGTGAAAGGAGGTAATATAATAATCTACGCCTGACCATGATTTCGATCAATGTAACAGAATTGACCATGGAACATTTTGCTTGAGCATGGTTCGTAGAATTGTATCGAAATTACAAAACCGGATTTAATTCAACAATCATGGTCTGAGCTCAAAATGAAAGGACATCCTATCATCAACAAATTGATAAATATACAGTAATAGATGATTCAATATTTACTTCGATATAAGACGTTCTTCTAATATCTGTTGATGATTGTAATAGTATGAGGCCTATGTTGATGTAGAATCAGTCACACTCAGTCGTATCCAAATTATACGGTGAACCAAGAACTTTTCATGACTAGTTTTCACCTTTCCCATTTATGAAACAGATATAACAGTTTCTTATTCTTATTATATCTACAAATTATCATAATGAGATATCTAAAAAAAATAGTTTTTAAGTGGTTGATTTAATCAAAAACACTGAAAAGCGCCTAATAACTGTCCTAAAGGCGCTTTACATTGCAGTTATTTCCCCAGTCAGTGTGGCAGTGTGCACACTCTCTCTTTACTTCATGGGGGAGGGGGTTCTTGCACATACGCACAATCAAATATATATGTATGACGATTGTACTCGTTCGCCTAACTATTTATAAACCTGGGAAGAACGATGCAATTAAGATAACGATACCTTCCTGATAAAAATAATAAGCCACGAGACTACCTCCAGTATTCACTTTCCTTTCGTACATAAACCAAGCCTCTGCAGAGCCGCCCTTTTTTAAATTTCTATTAAAAGAAACAATAAGTAGTCTTTGAAGTGCACAATAGTTTAAAGTTTCTAGAAAATATATTTTGAAGTACAGCAACTATAGCAGCATAAACGTATGTCTACATGAAACATTATCGTACTGTAACAGTTAAAATGGTAAAAGAGCACGTCTTTCTATGTAAAGGTGAAACAACTATTTCATCTCATGTTAATTGTCTCATTTCTTTACTATTTTATTTAAAATGTTTACATGTGTTTTATAATGACTATATTTAATGCATGATTATGATCTCACGTTTACAGGCATCAACGCTTTTCTGTTCAACATCTCACACATTCCCGTCGAATAAACGATGTGACACAAAATTATAGTGGCAAGACATGCTGGATTATGATAGGACTAATCTGAGATGTTCCTGTCAATCCAAGAGTGGAGTCGTAAGATCTTGGTGTAATAGCCGTACTTGCTATCCCTTGCACAACCTTCTCCCCAGCTCACTATCCCTAGCTGATACCACCTGTTTTCATGAAGCATGGCAAAGGGTCCACCACTGTCCCCCTGGCACGCATCTTTCTTCTCCTCAGCACTGGCGTACCCCGCGCAGAACATGTACCTCGTCACCTCAAAAGTGGTGGCATCTTTACACTTCTTGCTTTTAACGACTGGCAGGTCAACCTCTGTAAGATACCTTGGGTATGGCCCGCCCTCTGCGATCTGCCCCCAACCCGTTACTCTTCCCATCATGTCGGGCTGCAGTAGCATTTTAGCCAACCAGGCAGGTGGAATGCATATCGGGCGAATGTAGTCCGTGAATTCCGCAAAAGGTTGCTTGAGGCGGATGAGAGCGATGTCCTTGTCAAAGCTTTCTTCGTCGAAGTCTTCGTGCTGGATGATCTGGTCGACCTCGGCAATGACCTGATGGTCTTCGCTCGTCAGGGTGTCGTGGTCGCCGAAGTAGAGAAGAATGTCACGAAATTGGAGCTGGTAGAGGACGATGCAATGGGCTGCAGTAATGACCCATCGCTGGTTCAGCAGTGTGGCGCCGCATACGAAAGTTCGGTCTGCTTTGTGCCAAATACGACCCATATAAGGAGCAGAGCCAGGGAGGGACTGCTGCCCACCTACCACTCTACCATCCCTGGGTCCCGGGGTGGTGAACATTGTGGCTTCAGGGGATGTGACTGTCCCACAAACTGTATGATATAACAGAAACAGTAAAAAGAACAGGTACTGGCTGGCACTACATCCACAAGGTCATCGTCGTTACTATTTTTGTCAATATTGTTGAGATCCTAACACAACCATCTTCACCAACATTTTTACCACTATCGTTATCTTCATCAAAACCATCATCACGTTCACCGCCATCATCATAATCATTAGCCTACTTATTCCTAATCATAATGACCATCATTCTCCTCAATATCACCAATCATTCTCAGTACCGTCATATTTTTGATATTATTCAAAGCACTCTCATAGTATCGTTGAAAAAATGAATTATTTCTTTTAATACAAGTTGGTTGTACGACGTGTATGAATGCGTCATACATACCAAAAGGTATTTAAACAGTAAGTCTTTTTCAGTTTACCTTCTGTTATGTTAATGGTGGGCGGGTTCATTGTATCTGCTACGGTGAGCCAGGCATAAGCCTTTCCCCTTTGATTGCCCCGTTGGTCGGATACGATACATGTGTACTTGCCCGAGTCTTGACGAACAAGGTTCCTTATCAGAAGGCTTCCTCCTGAAATCTAAAAATGGCATTAAAGATACATCATGATCAAAACCTCAATATTTTCACGTAGGCACCGACTTAGTGCGCATATGATACTATTTACAATCAACAGGGCAGAGATCCACCCTTTGTTAGTTTAAACTAAAAGACACTTCTTATCCGCAAAATATTCATAACAATGTTTATTGTGAACTGTGCCAGATGCTCCGACCAAAAACGCTTATTAAGCTACCTTTTTTGGTTGCAAAACATCAGGAGACTAGGAGAATATGGTTTAGTTTCATGACGACATGACGACCACTGGTAGGCTAACCATTTCCAAAATCTAACCAATCATGATGAACTCCTTAAAAGTAGAACTTACTTAACTCTTATTAGTTGCCCTAAACTATCCTGCTCTATTCTAAAGAGCTGCATTGAATTTTACTATGCTTTCAGTAAGGACATATCCGTGGATTTTATACAAGAGGGGGCACAATGCTGGAAACAAATCCAAAAAATCAATCTTCACATTATGTTAATATCAGTTTTATTAGTAAATATGGTTAAAGTATCTACGAATAGAAAAAGCAGAAGTTTTTCCCAGGTGCATTTAGTATATTGTTGGTTAAACACTTGAAAGCAAGGCACAGCAATACTACAAGGGGCACATGTTTTGGATCCGCCATTGTTGGGGGGAGAGTACCGGTAGGATTGAAGACACTAACCAGAATGATTTGGTCTGTTTGATGGACTCTTGAACCATCCTTCCACCAGGTGACGGAGTCAATGGCTGACTGGGCTTGACATTCAAACAGATGGTGATCACCAACGTCCAAGGACGCGTTGGCGGGAACGGCTTCAAAATGGCGGTATGGATCGAAAGCTGCATAGAAGTTTCAGAAAATATTTCCACATTTACTGAATGATGTGAATTAATTAACATGTTGTTTCAGTCTTTTTCATAAATCGGAAAACAGAGGTGTATCTAAAAATGTGAGTACTGGGGGTGAAAAAGTCCATGTACTCGGTTTCGGGAGGAATACGGGTGCCCGTGAAATGTAAGGCATTGCTGTAGACCCACTACAGTTGTTATCGGATAAAACGAGGGCTTTACTCTGTAAACCAGCTCCTCCTTGCTGGATATGCCACTGTATGTGGCTGCTGGCTGCTGCCATACTATACATTTTCAGTTACTTAGGTATTTGGAATGTTTTACAGTATGTATCTGAATTATACCCCAGTCAACTCGTTAAGACGGACACGAAACCGATGATAGACCGAACCCTTTCTGAATAATATAATAAAAAAGCACTACTAAATAATCAGTACACAAATTTAACGATTATTTGGTTATCGCTTTGTTTTGAGTCTCTTTGGCGGGTTTGCCGTGTAACTGGGGTATCAGGTAATCACATAAAATATCTCGTCGATATGATCTACTTAAGCCCTTATTTGCTTGCAGTGTTAACTAATGAACGATGAGCTACTTACCAAAGTCAACCTCCACTCTTAAGCATTCTCGACCTGAAAAGGAAGCCACGCATGCGTAGTGACCTTGGTGATGAGTGTCAAAACCAGGAATAAGGAGGTCATTAGAAGGGAGTATGTAGATTCCGTTAACAGAACCTGGCGTATAAAAAAAAGGGATAGAACAAAGTACAACAGAAAACTGTATTAGCCATGCATTCAACTTAATAAGGAGAATAGCTCGCCCTTTTTCCTTCTTTTTGGGAGGTTTCTTTAGTTTATTCCCTCACTTTGGGGTATAATAAAATACATTGTTTGAACAAAACAGAAACAGAAAGTTATAATTTTATAATCTCACAGAAATGAAAAAAGAAACAAAAAGTCGTAATGGCTACATTGAGTGATTTGAAGTTGGGTGTTTAGGGCTGGTGTTAACACTAACACCAGCTTAAACACCGAAATGGAAATCAGCTGGTGTTAAGGCTTTGACCTCTGAATATCGTCAACTTCCGGTAGCTAGTGTTATTGATATTGCAAAATTGTCGTCTGCTCAACTGACCTTTGTGGCTGGTGTTAATATTTTACGTACAAATGCCCTATTCACTAACACTACCCCTAGGAATTAAGCAAATGTTGATTTCCAGTTCGGTGTTAGTGCTGTACCAGCACAACAGTCAACGCACGAACGACGCTAATTCATCGTCTGACGATCAAATGAAAATATGTGAAACAGGTCTTTTACTATGTGTTTCATATATTCCTTTGTGTGAAATGAGTTATTTTATAAGACCAGAGAAATAGGTGTAAATTTATTCTGTGCTTTTCCTGATATCTCTAGTTTTTATGTACTATTTTAAATCATCGTCGTGAAATCGAGTCTGTGTGGCGATACCACGGTGCATCGATATTGATATTGGTATCAGGCCCTTAATTTCATCACCAAATTTTTAGCTCGATTTAAGAGTCTCTGAATGCTCTAAACACTAACACTAACTAACACTAACACCCAACTTGAAATCACTCATTGTATATTAATCTTCTAAAGAATTAATTTTCAAAGGTGGTGTATCCCTTTTGCAGCCAACATCAAAGTATGTAGAACTTAGCAGGAATTAAGAATTTGCCACGTATGTCCTATCTTTGATATTTAAACGTTCGCAGTGTCCTAGTATTCAAATTATGCAAGGAAACCCGTTTACTTGCTAGACTTCACTGTCAGACACTATTGAGTTACTGACTGACTTTTTTTCTTTGGTAATAACATACATAAAATGAGCCGTAAAGGGTACATGAGCAGTTGCCTACATCAATAGCCCACTTCTTGTAATGGCCAAAATTAAACTGATTGAATCTTTGTGCAGCCCAAAACATACGACCATTCGGTACAAGGGTCTGAAAATCACACTATTTAATAAAAGGACTGCGATCCCTTAATGCAATTCGACAACTAATGATCGATATTTTCCCACCAATTTTTTTTTTAAGCACTTTCATTTTGAGTGAAGTCCTAAATTAGTGTTATCTTTCAAATGCCGTTGGTATTTAACCTTTTGATTTTGTTTGGCCTGCAAATGGGACAAAGTACCTTTAACATATGCCATTTAGTTCAGAATTTGCTCATTGTATTATTATTTTCCAAAGCCACTTGCTTTTCAAGCTCAAAAAATTTGAAACATCTAAACAATGGTCTGTTTCCTGTATCTGTTATCATATAATATCATTTTTTTTCTCACTAAGATTATACAAAGGTTTTTAAAAAATTGTTATTTCTTTTATATCCAAATAATACAGTGTCAAAATTCAAACTTATATAATTACATGTACTAGTAATATCTTTATACCAGGCTCGAAACTCTGACCATATCGGCCTTACATATTCACACCCCCAAAATATGCTCCATTGTTTCCGGGAAATTTTCATAAAAATTACATAGTTCTGAATCAACCAGTTTCATTTGATGTAATCTATAATTAGTTGGAAGACAGTTTGTTTAAATTTTGTACTAAATATGTCTTGCTTTAACTTCAATAGTTAATATAAAAGGTAAGATTTATATGTTATGTCTAAGTTTCTGTTTCCAAGCTATAGGTATGGCAAGAACAATAGTCCTCCATAGTATTAAGAAATTCGAGGGAACTCCTTTTTCAACCCGATATATCAAATGGACTTATTGACCCATCATTTTTATATAAATCACTTACTAAGTTTAAACTTGACTGTTTTCAAAGAAATTTCAAAGAAATAACTGTTGTAATCTTGAATTAAGAGGAACTTAAAATAGGTTATCATTAATTGTATAGCTTCCACTTGAAACTAGGTTTTTTTTGTTCATTATATATATATATATATATATATATATAACAGTGAAAAATGTGTATTCGAACGTGTCACGATTCGGACGCCATTATTGTATCATGTGATGTCTATGTGAAGATATTTTCAATACTTCAATAATTTCATTCAACTTACAAACCTATATTTGACTCTTTTCATAACTTTTCTTTATCAAAGAGCAGCAATCGAACCTGTCATGAGACGGACGCCATCTTGTTGTACCACGTGATGTAACTACCTTGGGTCAATCTTGAATTAAAAGCAATGTATTCTACTGACACTACTTCATATCTACGTATTCTGCCATCTGCTGCTCATAATGTCCCTATGTGTCGACAGCTACGTCCCACAATGTATCACCAAGTGCGTGATTATGCTTGGGTACAGGAACCGGAAATTGCTCTTTATATATGTATGTACGGCTTCACCAAAAGATGGCGCAATTGAAGAAAAAAACTTACATCAACGGCAGCAGCGCCTTCGAGAAGAAACTTCAATTAAATATTTACGCTTACAAACTATATTTTAGATTTTTAATAACCTTTTATTTTGTACTGAAAGAGTTGGAAACAAACCTGTCATGAGTCGGACGCCATCTTTGTACCACGTGATATCGGCCTGCGGTGAGTTGGTAGTGCAGGATTGTTGGACCAGGTCGTCCTGTACGGGTGAGTAGTCTTCGGGGGTCTCCTGGAAGGCCAGTTCACTGCTACATTCACCCTCGGGCGGCGGTTCTACCATTTCTATTATTTGACACAAATGATGAATAATGACTGGTAGGAATAACCGTCTTCTTTATCGATACATTTTACATTAGCACTTTAAGTATTTCACGTTAAACTTGTTATTAAAAGATTTTCGAAGTTTAGTTTGTGTTATCACTTGTATTACTTGTATATTTCAGTTTAGGACGATAATTGATCATGATAATGCCGGTTGTTATTGTTTTTTTTATATCACGCAGTCTCTATATAAGTATACAGCAATGTAATTAAATCAAGGAAAAAGAAAAGAGAAATAACACTCTTTAAAGACTATGAATCATTTTGTTTAATTTATGAATATTTGAAATAAGTTTCAACTGGAAAGTGGCAAGACCGACGTATGATCCGATTTTATTTTCCTTCACTATGACTGCATTGTTTTCAACTGCAATAGTATATCTTTAACTGATTACTTACACCAGTGCCGAAAAAAAGTAGCAGCAAATGAACAAACAAATGAATAATCCACCAACCAACCCACATAAATCGTAAGGGACCATGTAACGTGGAAACCAAATATAAGCAGGCACGTAGCCACGGGGGGGGGGGGGGGGGGGGGGGGGGGCACGGGGGTGGGGAGGGGCACGTGCCCCCCAAAATTTCCAAGATCGGTTGAACTTTTTTAGACCCCTTTTTTTTACCTCGATCGATTACATGTATGTGACCCCCCCCCCCCCCCCCCCCCCCAACATTAAACTATGGCTACGTGCCTGAATATAAGGCCGGGTTTTAGATTGTTGCATCGCGTCGGCTAAGTGGACAGTAACGTTATGACGCCACTCTACCACTAGGTCATCGATCAAGTTGATCAACGATTACATTTATTTTCAATACACACTTTAATAAAACTTGTTTACATTTATCTTTAATAAAATGTTTCCTGTTCGTTCCCAAAAGTTTGTATGACTTACGATAAAACGTATCCTCTACGGCGTACAATTCAACTTTGCTTTTACCTAAATTTCCTTGATAACCTCAATATCCAATTTTACTCAGTCCTTAATTAACAAATATGTACAAGCAAACCAGCTGATATGTTATGCTCTGTATTCGAAATGCATGCGTATTATTATTTTTATCATCATATTATTTGAAACAAAACAGACAATGTGTAACGTGAAATATGAAATATGAAACCAAACCGAAATGGAACTGAACTGAAACCGAATTGAAGTCGACTTAAACTGAAAATAAAACATAAAGCTTATTACCTTCGCAGACGATTGGTGTCCCAAGCCATTCTCCACCGTGCGCGCAAACTCGTCTTGGTTTCCCGCTCGTTCTGACGTAGCCGGGTTCACATTCTAAGATACACAGCTTGCCCTGATCGTACGGTGGGTTGCATGGCCCTGAGAATATGGCGTGGTTTGGCACATCCAATGCCTCGCATTGCTCCTCTGTCAACAGAATGATAAAGTGAGATCTTACAATTGATCCAAAAGTATAAGATTTGCCTTTAAGAATATCAATATTAAATAGTAACTCTCTTTTCCTTCATTGAACTATTTTGCTGGAGAAATAAACAAATAGCATAGTTCGGTTTAATACTCCAGTACATTTGTTAAGGATTGCATTGCTCCCCCTTCTCAGAATGACAAAAAGAGTGAACTCCATTGAAGTATTTTTCTAACTACGTCGAATCAATAAAGTAACAGAGTGAAGTATTTCTCACAAACATATCAATATTAATTCCCCTTTCCATAAGTTTAAATAACAATTCTTCCACCCGCTCTTTTCTAATACAACTCTTCAAGCAGATTGATACAGGTTAGCGTAAAAACACCTTAGGTTTTCGAAAATGTTATATGAAGATGCTAAAATGCCCCATTTTGCTTTCAATGTTGCAGGATGGAGACTATTTATGCCTCGCCAAATATAGTTTAAATAATATAACCATCTGATATTGACCTTCGAAATGTTCATTGAAAGTGCCCCACAACCCACCATTTACTTTCGTGGGTGAAGGATAACAAGAATCATGATATCAGCCCTTACCTCTGCAAATAGCACTTCGTGGTATGTCCCAGCTTCCCGAGTTCTGGCAGATGACGTAATCCACGGCCGGAACGAGACCTGAGTAACATATGACCGAGCAAGTACTTCCGGCTGATCTGTCACATGACTCCTCTACGCCTCCATATATGAAGTCTAGTGGACACTGAATGTCCAGTTCTGAAAGTATATTCGGCATGATTATGAGAAGATTGTGTTACTATAGTGAGATGCCTCAATATGTTGGACTGGAACATATGGGACAGAAGCGCAATTATCGGATGCTGGATTTGTTAACCTATCAATGTTTTGTTTTCATAACACACTAATTTTTTAACCAAATTGTTAATTTTGCTACAATGAAAACGACATCACTTTTGTAACAAATGTCCATTATGCGCTTAATTTTACACACTGTAAAACGTTTTGTCTTCCTATGACATTCAGTATGAATCTACATATCTACAGTACTGAAAAAAAACATTTAAAGCACGATGACTGCAAATGTTCCATCTGTATCTCACGTTCAATTGATGTTAAACTAAGAATGGTAAATAAAGATGTAAACGGGAGTAATGATAGATTTATTACCTGAGACGCATGTTACACCATCTTGTGCCAAATCTACTCCATCTGCGCAAGCGCATGATCTACCAATGGCTGTCGGCAAGCAGAGAGTTGAACAGCCTCCGTTGTTCTCAGAACATGAATTGATTCCTGTTGATCAGATTGATATTTCATCAGTAATACTGAAGTATGGAATATCTATGATCATTAATGAGGTGAGAATATCTTTTTAAACGTTTTATACAGAATATCGGACATGTCATTATCATAGTCACTAATATGAGGAAGGCCTGCATGAATTAGACATACGGGCAAAAAAATGTGGTTGCACCTCGAAGCCTATCTACAGTATTCAAGTGCAACGAAGCCTTCAAACAAGTTTCTGTTTAGCAGCTTTCTTGGTAGTCCGGAGAATAAATCAAGAAATATTATCTTTCTCTCTTTGTTCCAAAATTGACAACTGTATGAAAGTATTTCATTGTATTAAATATTACCTCTTTTTCATTTCTCAATGTTCTTCGGATTTGAGTGCCAGACAGACGGCGTACAATTTGATCTTACACAAATTTGTCATCGCTTCTCCAATTTAATCCTGCAAAATCATAACTTTGTTACCATCTAGTTTAAGATGAAATAACAATTTTACCGTCTGGTCACACATATGAATCAACACAAAGCTCATAATTCATAACTCAAATGTTAAGATGTATTTTTTCGGGATGGTATAGGCATTCAGTTCTAAAATCTAACCTGATGGAAGAGACGCGTTGGTGACCGCAAAGAGGGCGTTTGGTCTCGTAAAGTCTCTTTTACCAAGCACCACGTTATTCTGTCCGGTTAGTTTGTCCGCCTTCAGCAAACCCTTGACCATCCAGTCCGTCCAGTAGACCGACTGATCGATGACCGATATTCCGAAGGCGTGACGTCCGTCACCGAGGTTGAGAACGACGCGGCGGTCACGACCGGAGAAGTCACTAGACTCAATCACATCTAGACCACCATCACACCAGTAGAGACGATTTTCTGATTGAGAAGAATTAGGAGTGGCAAAAAAGAAAGAAATAGGAGTGATGGGTTGCACTCACAACTTTAGATATATATGCTTATGATACTACTAAGACAGTGTTGATACAGAGGTTTTACATTCTCAACACTACAATTTTTTTGATATCCTGCTTATTGGTACATTGTGTGTGACAGTGGATTGTTATACATTTAATTATTCTCTATAATAGTTACCATTGCCACAGTTCCTTATATACTCAGTAAGGGAAAATATGAAACATAGTAGAGCATTTACCACGTATTTCCTGAAAGTTTTGAACAATTGCTCAACCCACATCCTATGGTTCTAGAAAATAGCTGATAACCCTAATAAGAACTTCTTCCCAACTTACCTTCAAAGTCAATGGCTAACCCATTAGTCCATCTTAAGCCTGTGTTTATGATGACTCTGCGCATGTCACCGTCCATGTACGACCGTTCAATCACAGTACTACTCCGCCAGTCGCTCCAAAACATTATCCTAACGGCAATGGGAAGTATGATGTTAAATGATCATTTGAAGTTCTTGAATTTCAAATAATCTGATTATAAATGTTTTGTTAACACGAAAATTCATATATTTTGTACATTACTTGTCCATAATTTTCAAGCATTAGAGGGAAAATACGTTACCATATGTAATCATCATAATTTCAAAAAGAGTCCACTGAAATTGTTGATCTACATCAAAACTATGATAAACCTGTGGGAACACTTCATAAATATTAGAAACATTATGCTACGATTTAAAGCAGTAGACTTTTTAGAATGTGATTTAAAAAATACTAAAAGCGTACACTATAAAGAGAGTTTATCAAAACGTCCCTCCCTTCTAAAATACAGCAAAGAAATAAAATAACAGAAAGTGAAAAAAGAGAAATTGTTGGTATAGGTCAGGGTCTTTACTTCTAGTTGGGTTAAAATCGTAGAAGATCGCATGAATTGGCTTCGTCATCTTTTTGAAAAGCTTTTTTTTTTAAATAATAATTCGTTCCTGACACTCTTTTCCTTGAATTGACCATTACATTGCATTTGGATCACTTTTGTTTGTAAATAAATCTTCATCAATCATTATTGTTATATGCCTTACCCTTCAACAGGATGCAGAACGATTGCTCTGGGTTTAGCGATGTTTGTAACCAGCGTTTTACGGTCTGAGCCATCAAGGGTAGATACAGATATAGAACGTGTTGCAAGATCCGACCAATACACCAGCTTCGAGATGGAATCCACTGCAATGCCGTCTGGTTCTGAAAACAGCATGGGTACAAGCACTCATTCTCAAAATGATTACTCCTTAAATGAACATCAGTGGAAATACACTCTTTTTGGACTCATATTACGGGTCACTTCGTTATTGAGATGAATCCACGCTAAGATTTAAAAAAAGAAAGCAAGTAGAATCCACCCACTAAAGAGTAGTTCAATCTCTTTTGGAGTGGATTGACTCCAAAGTGAAGTGATCCTTTATTAAGTGATTCCTAAGATAGTGAATTTCCATTCCACTGCATAAAAAGAGTACAAAAGCATAATGGAGGTAGTACTGTATCGAAGTCATACCCTTATACTGCCCTTTAATGACACATTTTGTTGATACCACTCAGAACGCCTGAAGTGGGTACCGAATCAATCAATCTCCGACAAGTTAGGGCCTACCGTACGAAGTAATAACTTATAAAGGCTGGTAATGTAATGGTCGTAAAAATATACTGAAACCAATTCTCATCATAATGTACAATCGCGGGTAGAAATTATGTATTACATGTTTAAAGAAAGATCATTTAACGAATCATTTTCTCCCAGATTTTTGTCATTGCTGTACTTTCTCTGTAACAAAAAGAAAAACAAAAGAAAAGGTAAATGCCAGTAAATTAGCATTATTATTCAAATCTAAATCCATTGAAACCATGAAGGGCGTTAACTCTGTATGAAAGTATATTAGTAAACGCCCTCCTCGCTTTCTGTAGTCTGTAGACGATTTGTCCTTCTTACGTCCGATGTTTTCTATGGCTATAGTGTCTTGTCGGCTACCATCTAGAGACGCGCGGTTTACTTCCCGCTTTTCGACGTCTGTCCAGTACACCATCCTTTCCACGGGATCGAAGCTAATACCGATGGGATTTTTGACCCCATTCAATCGTAGTGCTTCCGGTTTAAAGTTTGAGTAGAGATCAACTTGGTAGATACCCCGATGATACGTGTCCGTTACAAGGAGGAAATCATGATCTACCAAATCTGAATGAGAGAAAAGGACATAAATTGGTCTGAGAATTGAGCAATTCTATACAACCAAGTTTCGCATACCAGATAATATAACACCGATATCCTCTTTAAAATACAACCTGTCTAAATTGATAACTAAATGGTGGTGAAACGTCTATTTTGATTAATGCACAATGATGAGGGTATGATGAAAGATCAACTCATTTTTTCTTTCCGAATATTGATTATTATTCATGAATTTTAAAATATACAACTTACCTGAGTGACAGTCCCTGCCATTGTCTGCTAAATAGTAGCCCATTGAGCAGTGGCAAACATATCCATTCGTCTGCTCGTAAGAGTTTAGACATAGCTGTTGACATCCACCATTGTAAGATCTGCATGGATCTAAAAACAGATTTCCTTTCATTAATCATGTTATTAACACTAATAGTACTATTATTATTATTATTACCGAAACTGAAATACTAATCTGAATGTCGCTCTGGTGATTTAGCATTCGAGTGCTTCAAACATACTGTTGTCAGGGAATGCTAAGTCGTCCGAATCGATCCCCGACAAGGCACGCACTCACGTCCTCTTTAAACAATGCAATTACCTGTATTGCTGATAATAAAATTAACAATATTTTTGAAAATGTATAGCATGGGTAATACAAGCCAATTGCATGCTTTGAAATGCCATTATTATTTGAAAGTCGTTGCAACTTCTGAATAAAAACGTGTATACCATGATAACTTTGAAATAAACTAGTGTCATCGTAAACATTCGACGTACCGTATAATGATATCACTAGATCATAATTATATGAAAACAATGTTTTGCCTAATGAGGAGGTTTCATTTCATAAGGCAGTGACAATGTATTTAGTAATGAAAGAGAATCGAAAGAAGTGATTTGATCTTACTGTGAATTATTTTCTGCCTTGTATCCGCATACATGGTGATACCATACACCTCTTCTGTCATTGGAAATGCTCTCACTGCTTCACCAGTCTCCTTGTTGCTTATGAATATTCCCTGATTCGGTCCAAGTTCAGTCCACATGATGTAATCCTACAAGAAAATACGACTAAACGATATATATGTTTATATTGTAAACGTTAACCCCTCTATGTAACTGATAACTATCACTTGTGGATATTTATTAAAAAACAGCCACGCATTGCTTATCATTCATTAAATATATAGGTTATATCTATTTTCTTTCAACAGCCACATGGATCAAGATTATCTCATGTTTTCTTTGTATTTTATTTGTCTCTTATTTATTTATAGTAAATTGGGAAGTTCCGACTACTGTTGTTCTTGGGTTCTTGTCAAGCAACATACAAATACCTATTTGAAGTCTTATGCACTGGAAAGTGACATGCATTTTTATGTTTTTGCAATCGTCTACACGTCATCCCTATTTAAATACACACACGCACGCACACACACACACACACACACACACACACACACATATATATATATATATATATATATATATATATATATATATATATTTGTTAAGCGTTTTAATGATTTCTTTATGTCTGCATTTATTGTGTCATTTCATGATACGTCCTATCAAATCATTATGGCCCGGTCCCACTGGCCGATGGACACAACACGTATGCATAGAGGACACAGCGGACGAGCAAAATTTCGAGGGTGGCTCCATCCGTTTTCATCCGTTCCAGAAAAGGACAAAATTTGCAAGAATTTGCCAAAACGGAACGGAAAATAACGGACGTGGGTAGTATGTAGCGGGGATGTTAAACGGATGTTCATCGGAAGCCTAGCGGATGAAAGCGGATGGAAGTGGATGACAGCTTTGAATACTTTATATACGAGATGCATACGCTTACATCCTTTCTATTTCCGTGCTGCTTACGATGTATAGACGTTCCATGTACCTTATCTTTACTTCCTCTTTCCGTTTTCAGCTGCAGCGGATGTGAGTTGCGAGGATGCTCAGAGGATGCCCAGAGTTCGTAATTAGGATTTGCGCATGGGCTGTGGAAAGTATCCATCGTGTCTAAGATCTGTGGATATTTTGGGGTCATGCGTTCCAGAGCTATTTACGAACTCGCTTATTAACTCGACTAGTAAATTGATCCTTTTGTTGTTGTAGTTGTTGCCTTGTTCATACCTTGTAAAGGGTGACCTCGAAAAATAACGAGTTTGGTTTGGAAATGACCTGTCTAATTCCTCCACCGTCATAGTCAACACTGCTGATAATCCCTCGAGCGATGTCGGCAAAGTAAAGTCTATATATTGATGCAAGTAAACAAATATATACAAAAATCATATATAAGAATGTCTTTATTACACAATCGTAAAAGACTTTCAAAAAATCAATCGTACACAAATACAACAGTCTTGTTGTTAACCTATTGAAATGTATGCAAACATGACAGTGATATAATTGTATTACGTAATCAATCTGAACATACGTCTATAGGCAGTACTATAGGTTATTAAAATTGTCCATGTTCATAATTTTTATCCTCAACATTTTGACGATCGTGTTTTATGAAAGCAGTCATATAGAAGAATGTAAAAGATTGTATATATTGTTTTGTGCAGATGCATATATATATATATATACACATATATATATATATATATATATTGTTGTTGTTGTCTTTTTACATGTTATTTTAAGGGGAATAAAGAAAATCTGGTATAAAAGGGATCGTTATTTCTTGTTGTTTTCAAATGCGATCATCATTCATCAAACCATTTGAAGTGTTAGCCCCAGGAAAAACTCATACCTTTCTTCAAATCAAGTCCCAATAACTGTTGTGACGTTTATATTAGTGGTCTCCAAAAGGAGAGCTGCGTTCGCTAAGCCGGATGATTTGAGAACAGAGCAGTTGCTTGCGCCCTTGCCCACGATGCGTTTAAAATAATATTACGGCATTACCCAGACGTTTATCTGTGCAGGATGAATGTCAGGAAATGATATCACCTCACTGCTTATTTACAAGCATCTTCTTGCTGCCATAGCACCCCTTGTTGCATCTATCAATCTTGTTATTACTAAATTATTACACTATGTGTATTATATTGTGGGAGAGGAGGCAATTTTATCTTTATGCCATTCATATTTCAGATTCAGATTTCATTTCACTTCATTGTCTGTTTTATTTATTAGCTCTAAGAAGCGCTATTAAACTTTAAGGCAGGGTAGTCTACTGACGGCTTGTAAGATTTACGTGTACTGTCATCTGCTACTCACAATGACCCGGTGTTTTGACAGCCATGTCCAACAATGCATCACCAACTGCATGACCCGTGCATGGTGATGCTTGAATAAAGGAACCAAAAATCAATCTATGAACGCCTTTACCGAAAGATGGCGCAAGTAAAAATACATTAGAGCAGTGGTAACGATGTCGGTAAAACAGGCGCGGATCCAGGGGGGGGGGGGCCGAGCGTGCTTTGGCCCCCCCCCCCCCCCCCGCAAAAAAAAAAAAAAAAAAAAAGGGAGAGAGAGAGAAGGAAAAGAAGGGAAAGAGGAGAGAAAGGGGGAAAAAGAAGAGGAAGAAGAGAAGAAAAGAGGGAAGAAGGAGATCGGGGGGAGGACTTGCCTCCCCCTTCCCCCCCCCCAATAAAAAAATAAAAGAGAAGGAAGGAAAGGGAAAGAAAAAAGATAAAGAGGAGATAAAGGGAAGGACAAAATAGGAAGAAGAAAAGAAAAGAAGGGGGATATCAGTTGCAATTTTCCCGCCAACAAGTTGTGGATCGAGGGGGGGGGGGCAAAAGACCCTAACCTCCCCCCCCCCCCCCCCCCCCCCCCCCGTCCCCGCTAAAAAAAAAGAGAGAAGGAAGGAAAAGGAAAAGAGGAGAGCTAAAAGGGAACAAAAGGGAGAAAAGAAGCGGAGATCAGTTGCGGGTAATCCCGCCAACAATGTGTGGAGCGGGTTGGGGACCAAAAGGACCGTGCCCCTCCCCCCCCCCCCAGCAAACCTAAAAGAGAGATAAGGAAGGGAAGGGAAAGTGAAAGAGGAGAGAAAGAGAAAGGAAAAAAAGAGAATGAAGAAAGGTAAGGGATATCAGTTGCAATTTTCCCGCCAACAAGGTGTAGATCGGAGGGGGGGGGGGGAAGGGGGGGGGGGGGGGGCACTGGCATACTGATAAGGGAGGGGGGGCTGGAGAAATAGAATACAAACGTGGTTTATTTATAATTCCATAACGATGGTTAACAAATAATGCTGAAATGAGATAATTTTCCTCACTTCATGCGTTTGTTGGAAAATGACAAATTCCTAAATTTACAGCCAGGCAAGAAAATGCTTCTTGAGATGCCTACATATCAGGGCCCGCGGAACGGCGGGGAACGGGATCCTCGAGCCCCTCCCCCCACACTTTTTTTGGAAAAGTATATTAAAGAGAAATAGAAAGAAAGAGAGCGAGAGAGAAAAATAGTTAACTGCCAGTGTCACATTATAATGGGGTATCAAAATATGCTCATCTGACCATGATTAAAATTAATGCCTAAAATCCTAAGGGCTCTGCCCCCTGGATTCCACCTAGGGCCCTAAGGCGGGCCCTCAGATGCTCATATGACGGTCATTTAATGCCTAAAACCCCTGATTTCTAGGGGCTCTGCCCCCTGGACCCCACGCCAAATAGTGTCATGCTAGTTTCATAAATAATAAGGTCTCAAAAATGCTCATCTGACCGTAATTAAACGCCTAAAACCACTGAGCTTCTGGGGGCTCTGCCCCCTGGACCCAACCAAGAGCCCTTAGGCGGGCCCCTCGATACTCATCTGACCGTAATTGAGTGCCTAAAACCCTTGAGATTCCGGGGCTCCGCCCCCTGAACCCCAAGCCAATTAGTGACCTGCCATTGTAACAATTAGGTATCAAAATATTGCTCATCTGACCGTAATTAAATGCCTAAACTCCTGAACTTCCGGGGCTCTGCCACCTGGACCCCGTTTAGGGCGCTAAGGCGGACCACTGAATGCTAATCTGACCGTAAATTAAAACCTTAAACCCCTGAGCTTCCGGGGCGGACAAGGTATCAACATATGTTGATCTGGCAGCAGGTGCGTAGCCAGGGGGGCGGTGGGGTGGTCCCCCAATAAACGCCGGCCAAAAAAGAGAGGAGTGTAAAGGAAGAGGACGTAGGAAGAAAAGGGAATAGACAAAGAACATATTTGAAATTCAGACAAGGATTAAAAGTCGAGAACGGTACAACGAATCGTCTTCTTTCTCTAATGAATTAATGAAACGTCAAAGCTTCCGCGCTACACGCGGGGGGAGGGCAGGGGGAACTTAATTCAGACGAGGATAATTTTCGGGAACGGTACAACGAATCGTCTTCTTTCTATAATAATTTAATGAAACGTCGAAGCTTCCGCACTTCGCGCGGGTGGGGGAAACTAAATTATTTTCGAGAACTGAACAACGAATCGTCTTCATTCTCTAACAATTTAATGAAACGTCGAAGCGGGGGAAAAACTGAATTTAGACAAGGATTAAGAGTTGAGAACGGTACAACGAATCAACTTCTTTCTTTAATGATATAATGAAACGTAAAAGCTTCCGCGCTTCGCGTGGGAGGGGGGAAACTGAATTTAGACAAGGATTAAAAGTCATAACGGTACAACGAATCGTCTTATTTCGCTATTGATTTAATGAAACGTAGAAGCTGTATTCAGACGAGGATTATTTTCGAGAACGGTACAACGAATCGTCTTCTTTCTCTAATGATTTAATGAAACGTACAAGCTTCCGCGCTTCGCGCGGGAGGGAGGAGGGGAAAACTGAATTCAGATGAGGATTAAGAGTCGAGAACGCCGCACGAATCATCTTCTTTCTCTAATGATTTAATGAAACGTAAAAGCTTCCAAGCTTTGCGCGGGAGAGGGGGATGAATTAAGACGAGGATTAAGAGTAAAAAACTGTACAACGAATCGTCTTCTTTTTCTAATGATTTAATGAAACGTAAAAGCTTCCGCGCTTCGCGCGTGAGGGGAAAAACTATTTCAGACGAGTAGGCACGTACGGAAGGGGGAGGGGGTTAGGGGGTTGACCCTCCCCCCATCGGTGTTTTATGTGTGTATTTTGGAGCACCCCCCCCCCTTTCTGTGATTTTTTTTTTAAATAGGCCAATGGCTGACCTAAAAAAGGTGACCTCACCCCCCCCCCCCCCCCAACGGAACAAAACGTCAAATTTTCAAATTTCGAGACCAAAAAAAAAAGTGTCCTCTTCCCCCACTCCCCCCCCCCCCTGCTTATTTAGCGGCTGGCTGAGTCGTTTCGATTTTTTTTCGGACCCTCCCCCCCCCCCTCCAAAAAAAAGTGGGCCCCCCCCTAAGAAATCCTGGATCCGCGCCTGCGGTAAAATACCCTGCTCTTAAGACAGTGAACAGACAAACTAAAATCTTGACTTGCCCCTAAACATATCAAATGAAATAAAATCAAACCTTTTTTCTTTGTAGTCAATGACAAGACCACTCATTTGGCCTACCCCTTGAGTGGGACCGATAATTTCCATCCTTCCTGTACCGTCCAAAGAGGCTCGTTCAATCTGAGTAGGCGGTCCAAACTCTGTCCAAAACATGACTCTACATCAAGACAAAACATTTCAAATAAAAGGTGATATGTTCCAAATATTTTCGTTTACATAAATACGTAATATTTGTGTGAGAATATGTTTAATACGAGCAAATCCTTCCTAAGAAATATACATCATTCATACTTATGTTAATAAAAACAGAGATCTAGAGAATGGAAGAAAGGGCAAAAGATATACATGATAGTCGTTACCTTTAAAGTGGCTAAAAACACTGACTGTTTTGTTCAAAATAGACTTGTATGACAAGTCAAAGTTATTACCCTTCACGAATGCATTTTGAAATACTTTTATATATCACAGAAAACTTTCACTGGTTGGAGGTTAATCATGGTATGTTACCCAAGCTTAACACAATCTTTAATTTCAGCAAGCTAGTTAACGCCCCCTCCTGTGGACGTTCCCTTGCCATGGATTCTTGCTCGCTTAGCTTTTGCATCGGTATGAGTTTATGCTTCATGTGACATTAATCTAGTTAGAATATAGTCACAAAATAGGTGGAAATCCATTGGGAGTATAAGAACCACTATTTTGTTTGAATTATTTGCTGAGTAGCCTATGACCTCTCCATGCATGAGCACCAGTATTTTAAAGCATTTTCTGGCGTAGTCGTAAAAGACAAAAGGAGTTGCTTGCTTCATAGCTAGCTACAAAAGAAAACGGTGAAAATACTATAAACGAAAGAAACCTACTTTTTGGCAGGATCGATGGCAATACTTCGTGGTCTGAGTACCTTGTCTTTAAGAAGAGTTGTCCTGTAAGATCCGTCGTAGCGAGATACTTCGATGGTTCCACGAGGATTATCTGTCCAGTATAGATGCTTCGTCAACCAGTCAACAGCCATGCCTATAGAGACAAAGGGCTAACTTCATCATTACGAATCGTGAATGCACCGGCCCGTGCAACCTCTAAAATGTAAATTGCATAACTGCAACAATAGTTTTTGAACGGTTTTGACATAAGGAACAATTCACTGGTTATTTTCAAAATGGCGTCAAATATGGCCATACATTAAAATATGTTCATCTTAGAGGTATGATTCTAATGTATATCACCTTGGTTTCGAAAGTCGAGTAATCCATTCATACTACTTACAAGGGGCAAAAGCCACCACAAGAATGGCGTCCAAAATGGCCTCCGGTTTACAAATAATGACCGGAAGAGAGTTATTATTTACAGTAAAGCTGTAATCATTAACATAGAAAAATATGTCTTAGTAAAATGCTACCTTCGACTGAGCCGGTCGCTCCCGTGATGTAGCGGACAGTCGAGCCCACCCTCAAGCTTGCCATTCCGATGGCCTTTGATGCAACATCGCTGTAGAACACCAAGCCGTCTTCGAGGTCAACGGCGAGCGCGACGGCGTGATTTCGGTTTACTAACATGTTCGTGATGTTGAAATCATCAGGGATGGTAATGTCGGGAAAATTACTCGGGTACATGGAAAGCTTGGTTCGAGAGGCAACAAAGAGCTGGGGTGGACTGATGGCTCTTTCTGGAAAAGAAAGATCCATTTGCAAACATTATCATGAAGGACTTCCTTCGTATTTTGCTTCAACACTGTCCATAAAACATTGATACCTTATTATACTATTATATACCCATTCCCGAAAAGATAATATTAAAATCTACTTATTTATCATACGATTCCAAAAAAAAAGAACTGCCGCTCTTTTTCTTTATTAATTCTACACGGTTATATTTACTTCTAAAGCTATGTACTTATCCCTATGTGTACAGATCTTCTTTGGACTACATATTATGTGATGCACATTACGCGACTCATTTTGTATTGCAAGCAATTGTTTCCAAGTGACGTGTAAACAAGACATGTAGGCGATACTTTCGTTCTAGTCTGGGTTAGATTAACGATAACTCGCAGTCTAACCAAAAAGGAAAAAATGAAGTTTCACATGAATGTTACTAATAATTTGCAGGTTAGGATTCAGACATTCTAAATAGACCCGTACTCTAGTAAACTTAATTCCTACCATCCCTGCAAGTTCTTCCGTCTGCAGCTAGGAGTCTTCCAGTTCCGCAGAGGCACGTGAATCCGTTAGGCCCACCACCGACACACAGGTAGCTACATGGGTTACTGCTACAATGGGCTTTACAGGAAAATAGATAATACAAGACATGGCAACTGAAATCTTGATATCCGTAATGCATTTACTCAACCGCGGTAAAAACTGAAATTAAGAAGTGGTCAAGACTGTCTCTAATAATTATTCTAAAGCATTAAGTCCTGGTTAATGTGACTTGATAGTCCTCAGGATGTTGATAATACAGATGTGAGCAGCGACCTATATGAATATGAAACTCAGTAAAATACATGTAAGTCTTACAAGATCGTTTCGCAAGGTGTGTAATAACACCGTTTCGAATTTCTTTATCTAGTTAACACTGGAATTCAGTAAACAATGGTTTGATCTGTTTGATCATAAGCAATCTAAATCCCAATATTGAACACTACATTGTATCTACAAGTAGTATTGTGGCCAAGTAGTAGTGTGCAAAACAAAAATCTATCACGTTACTTATAGGTCCTGAACGTTAACAGTCTTCACTTTGATATAAGGGAAATCTGTCGAGAGTGCCAAAATCTGATACGTTTTCAGATCTACAGTTATTATGACGCAGACCAACACGTCTGTCTGTTTGTATATTTGTTTGTGTCTTTCTTTGTTTCTTTTCTAAATTACCTATTATGAGCTCATAAAATGTTTTGTTCGATAGATGACTTACACACTGCTAGTGGTTGTGTATCGGGAGCGAAAGTGACGATGCCATAAGGTCTGTTTGGAAGATTAAGGCTGAAAACAAACTGGCCAGTGTCCTTCGTCAACAAGTGTAGGGTGCTCGTATTTTCTCCGGTAACGTATATAAAGTTCTACAATAAAAGGCCAGTAAGAGGTGTAAATATTAAAATATTAAGTGTCTTTAAAAGCAATCCACCAACATGCCAGTTACAGCATAAGCAGAACTCAACAATTTGCAAAATCATGATTGTCCTTTCTAGCACTTTTGTTATAAGTTATTTGGCTATCACTTAAAATTGTTTCTAAAAAAAGAATGTATCTCAATTTGAAATCGTAGAAATTTTAATGTAACACATAACATCGCACCATTACCGTCGATACTCCTCTTTCATCACTCAGTAAAAAGATTCTGTTTTTCTAACCGTCCTATTCTCACTCTGCATCCGTGATCGATTCTCCTTTTTAATTGAAAAACAGCTGTTCTCAAGTAACGTTTATACGAATTTAATACTGACGAGAAGGCAATTAACTTAGAGGTATATTAAAAGATGCGTAATAATAAAGTATATAGGTACACATTTTTACATAAATAGTGGCCCATGTCATTTAAAGCCAGAAACAGTGCCAAACTTGCAACCCTGACATTTACACAAATGGTATTCGTACTTCTTTCGTTCTTCTTCTTCGAAATGGCAAACCCTTACACCGGCCAACCCTTACACCGGCCAACCCTTACACCGGCCAACCCTTACACCGGCAAACCCTTACACCGGCCAACCCTTACACCGGCCAACCCTTACACCGGCAAACCCTTACACCGGCCAACCCTTACACCGGCCAACCCTTACACCGGCAAACCCTTACACCGGCAAACCCTTACACCGGCAAACCCTTACACCGGCCAACCCTTACACCGGCCAACCCTTACACCGGCCAACCCTTACACCGGCCAACCCTTACACCGGCAAACCCTTACACCGGCCAACCCTTACACCGGCCAACCCTTACACCGGCCAACCCTTACACCGGCAAACCCTTACACCGGCCAACCCTTACACCGGCAAACCCTTACACCGGCAAACCCTTACACCGGCAAACCCTTACACCAGACCGACATTGGATCAAACAAATGATTGCAATATCCTGAGCCTGAGCCCCGAAAAGGACAGGTTTGGAGTCGGTTGGAAATCCATTTCGCAGTGTTATACTGAAGTATGAGTGCATTATCATTACTAGATGACATCAAAATCATTTCAAGAATTGTTTCCTCGTTTACCGTAAAGATAGTTAGATCGAAGAAACCCTCGTAGGCAGGTGTACGGTACAGTTGTCGTCTGTTTGCACCAAGGATATCACATACCTCGACACGGTTGCCAGACGGGTCGGAATCCACCCAATACACCCTAAAAGACGTCAGTAAAGGGGGAGAGCAATTTCAAATATATTGTCATCACATGTTCTCCGTGGTCATAAACTGCATCGATCATAATGATCCGTCATCACGATAATCCAAATAAACTAAATAAAAGCTCTGGTAGAAGTTACTAACGTATTTGCAGGAGGGACAGATTTCTGACCAAGAAAAGGAAATGCAGTAACTATTTAAAACCTAATAGTTAGCAGATCAGGGAATTGGTATGGGACAACAATAACGCACAGAATAATTCACAAAATAAGTCAGCCTATTAACTCATCGGTCATTTTTGCGATACCCCCTCCCCAAGGCCCTCGGAAAGTGAATTCCTGATTGAACATAGACGGATCACAGTAAGTATATTTTCCCCTCCTCAGAAAATTGTCTGGATACGCCACTGTATGCTAGTCCAAATGTTAGTATTCCGAATAAAACATGTCTTATAGTTATACATTTTAGAACAAAGTGGATTTAACTCTATGTAAAATTATAAGTAAGAGCTATAAGCGGACGATTTGTTTTCTGACTAATATGCTGAAAATTTGGACTTTATTAATGATTTTGGAGTTGATCAAATTATTCATATAAACCATCGTGACCGACTCGGACATAACTATGAAAAGGATATTTCTATGAAGTAAGTACGAGGTAGACATTCACAGAAACATACATTACTTTGTGACATGATTGTCTCACATACCAAATTAGAATAACTCATTTACAACATGTTTTATAGGTCATAATCATTGACGATCCCGTTGCATGGGTATGAATCTTAGTACTTTAAATTAGATTAACTTCATGTTCATCGCCACACACATTACTTTGAGAGGACCAAGCCCAACCCTAACCCACAGACATGTAATCTTGTTGATAAAGTCGGAGAATCCAACTTACAGGTCAGTGTCGAAGTCCAATGTGATTCCGCGTGGAGTGACCACGTCGGTAGTGGCCAGTTTTATTCGATTACCACCGGCAAGATCACTGCGCTCAACTTTAGGTTCGTCTCCAGCATCCGTCCAGAATAGGAAGCTTATCAAAGAGAAAGAAATGATGATTATAGCACCTTTAACAATTAGCAAATTGTTTAAAAATTAACTTTAAAAAAGCACAGAATAAATGGCGGATGTGATTTCCATGTCTTTCAGTTATTGTTTTTTATGAATAATTTGTTGGGGGAAATGATCAAAATGGTACCAGTTTGGCTATGTAGAAGGTAACAGATGGCGACTTGAGTAAACAAAAAATATATATATATATATATATATATGCTCTACCTGTGGCGTAGCCTTATGTAGGGTAAGGGGCACTTATTCCTTCATTGGAAAACAGAAAGAAAAGGAAAAGAAATTTAATGGCGAAAAAAAGAAAGACAAGGAAATGGAAAATAATGGGAGAGGGGCAAAAGAATGTGAAAAGATATTATGACCCTCCCTCCCACACTCTCCCCCTAGCTGACTGCCTTATCATTTTGCAATACATCCATCGAGTAAATTCGTGCCCCAGCCCCTTTGATGCTACTTCCCCACTTGATGTCCAGACCTACGATATTCGAATGCTCTTTACCAACCTTCTGATAGGATGGACCGCTATGCCTCCTGGTTGATCTAGTCCCTCATCGACCACGATATCGTACCGAGATCCATCCGAACTATGTAACAGGATCCAGTCGTATACAGCATCGGTCCAGTATACGTTACCCGTCAGCCAGTCGACGGCGATTCCATTGACGGAATCGGAGGTGCCTTGGAAAAACGGCCCAGCCCGAGAATTTTCTCCAATTCTCCCTGAGCAGAAATCATTTAAAAGCAATTTATTTTGCATGTGCAATACACCTGTTTACTATTGTTTATCAATGTATGCATGTTTCTCTCTGGAAATAAATTACGTACTCACCCAGGCGCGGATCCAGGATTTCTTAGTGGGGGGGGGGGGGTCCAAATTTGAAATTATGCGAGCAAAATATTGGTACGTAATGGTGACACCGGCAGTGGCGAAATGAGCAAAAAGGTTTTTTTTTTTTTTTTTTTTTTCGGAGGGGGGGGGGGGGGGGTAAAAAAAAAAAAAATCCGCATCACCCCCGTTCTTACATGCAGTCCACGCTGAACGTTTTTCTAAGTAGATGGAGGTGGTATTTACGATCAGGTACAGCGTAGCGTAAATTGGCGTGGGGTCTAGGGGCGAAGCCCCGCGGGGGATCAAGGGGTGGAGCCCCCAGAAGTTAAGGGGGTATAGGCATTTACTAACTGTCAGATAAGCATATATTAATACCTTATTTGTGACACTGGCAGGTCACGAATTGACGTGGGGTTTCCGGAAGCTTACGGGTTTTATACATTAAATTACCGTCAGATGAGCATATTTTGATACAGATATTTGTGACACTGGCAGGACACAAATGGGTGTGGGGTCCAAAAGGCGGAGCCCACAGAAGCTCAGGGGTTTTATACATTAAATTACCGTCAGATGAGCATAATTTGATACCTAATTTGTGACACTGGCAGGTCACAAAATGGCGTTGGGTTTAAGGGGGCGGAGCCCCCGGAAGCTTAGAGGTTTTGGGCAATAAATTACGGTCAGATGAGCATATTTCGAAACCTTTTTTTGTGACACTGGCAGGACACAAATGGGTGTGGGGTCCAAGGGGCGGAGCCCAAAGAAGCTCAGGGGTATTATACATTAAATTATCCTCAGATGAGCATATTTTGATACCATATTTGTGACACTGGGAGGTCACGAAATGACGTGGGGTTCCAGGGGGCGGAGCCCCCAGAAGCTCATGGGTTTTAGGCATTTAATTACGGTAAGATGAACATATTTTGATACTTTATTCGTGACACTGGCAGGACACTAATTGGCGTGAGGTCCAGGGGGCAGAGCCCCCGGAAGCTCAGGGGTTTTATGCATTTATTCACGGTCAGATGAGCAAATCTTGACACCTCATTATTTTGTGAGAAAGGCAGGTTACTATTCTTTCTGTCTTTCTTTAGGAATTGGCCATTTTCCAACAAACGCATACAAAAGTATAATTTACTAAAGATTGAGGAAAAATTTCGGAAAATTATGTCATTTCAGCAACATTATGTTGTAAATCACCGGTATGGAGTTAGAAATAAACCACGTTTAAATTATTTTGGGGGGCATCTGTCTCCCTCCAAGCCCCCTCCCCAATCATTACGCCAGTGCCCCCCCCCCTCCCGATCTACACCTTGTTGGCGGGAAAAAATCGCAACTGATCCCCCTACCTTTCTTCTTTCTCTTTTTTTCTTTCCCTCCTCTCCTCTTTTCCTTTCCTTTCCCTTCCTTCTCTCTATTTTAAGTTTGATGGGGGAGGCAAGGGCCTTTCGGCCCCCTCCGATCCATACGTTTTTGACGGTTCCCCCTACTTTTCACCCTTTTCTTTTCTTCTTCAAGTTTTTGTTCCCTTGTAGCTCTCCTCTTTACCTTTCCCTCCCCCCCCCTTCTTTTTGGGCGGGGGTGGGGGAGGCAAGGGCAACTTGTTGGCGTGAAAATTACAACTGATATCCCCCTTCTTTTCTTTTCTTCTTCCTCTTTGTTCCTTCCCTTTATCTCCTCTATTCCCTTTTTCTTTCCTTTTCCTTCCTTCTCTCTTATTTTTTGACGGGGGGGGGGGGGGGTAGGTAACAGCTGGGAGGCAAGGCCCTTTCGGTCCCCCCCCCCGATTTCCTTCTTTTTCACCTTTTTCTTTTTTTTTTCTTCCTCTTCTTTCTTTCCCTTTCTCTCCGTTTTCCCTTTCCCTTCTCTTTCTCTCTCTCTCTTTTTTTGCGGGGGGGGGGGGGCAGGGCCCGCTCTCCCCCTGGATCCGCGCCTGCACTCACCAGCAATGATTCTTTTCAGCCCTCGGTCGCTCCAGAAGATGTGCTGTTGGCCATAGTTGATGGCCACTGCACCCCAGGACCCCCGGGACACTCGATAGTGGATATCGGTGGTGATTGTCGATTGGAGAGTTCCTTCGGGTGTAACCATGTTGAGCGGATCAGCACCGAGACTGGATAACCGGACCATCTCGGTGTCCGGATGTACTTCCGTCCATACTATCCGTGATCCAAGTATATCGTCCACTGAATAGGGGAGAGGACATTAAGGTGCCTATCAATACGTCTACGCAGATGTGTGGAATATGAAAAGAGTAGGACTATCAAAAAGGATATAGACAATGTACATATTATTTAATCTAAATGCAAGTTTCAGACAGCAAAAATATTTAAACTCCAATGGACAATATTGGGCATTCCACCGCAATATCCGAAATCATGGGCAGTTTGATCATTATTCAGTAAGGGATATTTACCAATGCATTTCTTCTTTTCGGGTCGAATGGGTGGGGGTGATTCTGTAAAATCTAGCTTTCAGCAAAGAGGGGGCTCATGGTAAAACCCTGGAACAGCTCTATGTCACACCTTCAGAATGAACATCCCAGGACACGAGGCCCAAGATGAGCCCAGTCATACCGACAAGAACTATAATGGACAGAACTAGCATCGCCAAAGTTTGTGTCGATTATCCGCCATGCCAATATGAACTGATGACAGTAGATGAGGGCCTATACACAATTCTAAAATGGATTTGTAAAATCTTTAGATATTTAAAATGATAAAACTGTTAATATCCTCTTACTTACCGACCTCATACGTGAGAACGAATCCGTCATGTTGTTCTTGAAAATCGGACACAAATCGTACAGTCATCAACGAGGAACTGGACTCCAACATCGGTGGAAGCCCACTTCCACAAAAACGGCCTAAGAACGGTGACCCGCTGTCACCAATTCCGTCGTAAACAAACAATGCATCTGCACTGTGGGGGGAATTAAAGGCTATCATAGTTGCATCAATATTTTGGACGAGAAGGTAAATTTGATGTATTTACAAAGCACTTGACATACATGTACATGTGAACTAAGTCATGGACTGAGACTGAACATTAATATTTAACTAAAGATATGAAAAATCTCTTAAACTTGCCAAAGTACTTTTAAAAGACTTATAATTTAATTATACTACATGTGCCGACATTATTTATGGCGCTTCTACCAAACATAAGTTAGGTGAAGCATAATCCGCCAACGGGACCCCCCCCCCCTTCACCTTTTACTCTCCCACACACAAACATGCTTGTAACACCATTATACCTTTTAAAAGTAAGTGAGCCATAAACCAAAATCAAAACACTTACACACAGTCGTCACTTTCATCCAATTTGAAAAGTAGGAAGCGGAGCCGGATGTGTGTGTTTGGTGGACTCTGTATCCTCCATTCGATCAGCTCTAGATTAGGGTACCAGCGTGGAAAGTTTGGAGATTGGATTGTTCCCGAACCAGCCGAGACATTATGGATTTGAGCGTCGACCGCTTGCCTTTACAAAAAAAAAGTGTTTCAAGACAAGTTAGAAGGATAACAAAAGGACACAAATCCCTAGTGATGTGCTCAAATGCATGGAAAAGTAATGATTAATTGATTTAAATGTAACTTTCTCTCAATAACTTTGATGTTTGATGTTTCCTATTCATTACATGGCTCGCTATTAAACACGGATAAACTTATATACTATAGTAGTTGATTAAAAGGGGTACAGTTAATTTTGGGGCGATACATTTAAATTCCGACTTGTTATGTTACACTGCCCTGATCACATATGTAGAGAGAGAGAGAAAGAGAGAGAGAGAGAGAGAGAAGCATGGAGAGCGGAAGGAGGGGTGGAAGCGGAGAGAGAGAGAGAGAGAGAGAGAGGGGAGCCAGAATATTTTAAATGCATATATGCATGCATGTATTACAAATATAGAAATAAATATGTGGGTACATGTATATAATATCTTGAATGAACTGGGATGACTCAGTGAGTCATGTTTTTGTTAAAAGAGAAACCGGTGTACAAAGTCAAATGCGCTTGTGTCCTTAGGATGTTACTAGAATCCGTACGTCCCATGGGGCTTTCTCTAAGAATTGTATTTACAGCAGCCAGATAAAGGGCAAGTCCGAGATAACGTATGTGATATTCAGAGGCTTGTATCGTTTAGGTATGATAAACAAGGCTTCAATATTATATCTTTGTTTCACCATTGTGTACTGCACTTGTTAGTAGAGTACTGTGATCATGAATATAATGAACTTTTACCTAGACACGGTAAATGTCCTCTGTATGGCATTGGGAAATCAAACAAGATATTAGCTATCTATCATTTGTATTTAAAGGTACTATGTCCCATTTGCAGGCCTAAAAATGAAAAGGTTTAAATTCCAACGGCATTTGAAAGATAATACTAATTTAGAACTTCCCTAAAAAAAAAAAAACTCGAAAATTTCTTCAAGTGGGAAAATGATGACTATTAGTTGTCAAATCGACTTAGGAGCTATAGAGCCAATAAGTAATAGTCTTGATTTTCAGACCATTGTACCGAATGGTCATACGTTTTATGCTGCGCAAAGATTCAATCAGTTTAATTTGGGCCATCACAAGAAGTGGTTTATTGATGTAGACAAATGCTCATGTACCCTTTACAGCTCATTTTATGTATGTTACCAAAGAAGAAAAAGCTAGTCACTCACTCAATAGTGTCTGACAGTGAAGTCTAGCAAGTAAACAGGTTTCATTGCAAAATTTGAATATTAGGACACTGCTAACGTTTACATTTCACAGATAGGACATACATGACATATTCATAATTCCTGCCAAGTTCTACAGAATTTGAGGTTGGCTGCAAAAGGGACATAGTACCTTTAACACCAAATACAAATTACTTTTTGTCTTCTTCGGGTTTGGGTCTTGCCCCCAAGAGTCAATAACTGAATGAATTTGGAAACTATCTTGTGTGTCTAAAGAGAGGAGATCACGAAAATTTAAGTTTATATGAAGTAGTCTTGGTGAAAACACTGGCCATATTCACACAAACAGTTATGAAAATAAATTCCCTTTGCAGATTTGGCCCAAATCAGGAAACTGAACTTCCCTTCTGTTCTTTTGTAAATTTCCGGGTTAGATTGTATCAATGCCATGAAACAGGAAATATAGGTAATGCTACAGCTGGAGTGAATCAATGAGAATCTTTTCTGTTTCGAATACGTATGTAGGCATGTCGTAGTCCATGACCAGAGTAACTCAGTCTCAGGCATTTATGTGTTTGTTTTAGAATTAACTCAGATCAGGGAGGAATTAAAATAAGAGTAATTTAAAGAGTTTCCAACCTTACTAGACAACTACGCTAAAAGAAAGCAGAAACACCAGGGAAGCAGACAAGTAAAAGTTTTAATGAAATCGGGAAGAAAAAAAATGTATGACTTTTTGAAAGTTGTAATCACCATGATCACCAAACGCTTCAGTACTTCAAATTGGCTGGATCGGTACTGTCACTGTGACAAGTGCCGGTCTGCTGGACAACTTTTTTGATTTGTTTTAACACATAAAATGACAAAAATTATCTTCACATTATAAAATATAAGACTCAGGAGAGGGTATTTTATTGTTTAGAAGACCAATGAATTTGAGTAATACTCCACAGCCAAACCACTAAGGAGAAAACAGCCATTAATAAATTGTTGTACGCGGCAAACGGGAGAGTTGTCTGTGACTACGTCACAATCCATTGACCAAATTGCCAATTTGAGATTCGAATAGACTTAGTGATCTCATATTTCAAACATTAAAAACTCCCCTTATTATTGGACCAAACTATTGAAAACTCTCGCCACCTTGTTTCACTATATTTTCTGCTTTCATTAGGTTGGATTTCTTTTAAAGGTACTATGTCCCATTTGGAGGCCAAAAAAATGAAAAGGTTAAATTCCAACGGCATTTGAAAGATAATACTAATTTAGAACTTCCCTAACAAAAAGGAGGCTTGAAAATGTCTTTAAGTAGACAAATAACGACTATTAGCTGTTGAATCGACTTAAGAGCTATAGAGCCAGTAAGTAATAGTCTGATTTGTAGACCATTGTACCGAATGATCGTATGTTTTATGCTGCGCAAAGATTAAATCAGATTAATTTTGACCATAACAAGAAGTGGGCTATTGATGTAGACAAATGCTCATGTACCCTTTACAGCTCATTGTATGTATGTTATTACCAAAGAAGCAAAGAAGCCAGCCAGTCACTCAATAGTGTCTGACAGTGAAGTCTAGCAAGTAAACGGGTTTCCTTGCATAATTTGAATATTAGGACACTGCTAACGTTTAAATTTCACAGATAGGGCATACATGGCATATTCATAATTCCTTCAAAGTTCTACAGAATTTGATGTTGGCTGCAAATAATACATAGTATCTTTAAAGGCATCGTTTAACGATGTTAAATCTGAGATGCACGGCCCTACGTGTTATCAGTGTCTGTGATATGGTGTAATATTGAAGCCCTATAAAAAAGAAATCGCGATTCAAAATGATCAAGAAGTGCCTCAAAAAGTAAAAAATCTTTGAGTGACCGGTTTTACGCCACTCGTTTTCCACAATAGACTGTAGAGTTATGAAAACCGTTAGGAAAACGCAAAATTTGGTTTCGATTTCCACTCATAAATATCTTGATAATCAGACAGAAGATCAGCTTGTAAAAGTCATGGGGTTCCTGACTGAGCTAAAGGTTTTTAATTATCATTGCTGCATGAGCAGGATTTTGTTTGCAGGATTTTGTTTCAGAATCTGAGACAAAGTTATCGGATCCCTTTAAATGTTGATACCCCTCACACGATCCGCCACCGGTGTACAATATAACTGTGGTAACTGCTGCCTACTTCTTCTTTTTTTAAATCTCCATATGTATAAAAATATTTTTCTTCAGTCATAATTATACATGTATGCATTCTTGCTTCATTTATGATTTTGTTTGAATCTTTAAAGTGTCCAACTTACAATGCGAGGAAGATATAGGCTACTCCGGCGATTAGCAGAGTCGTGTACACCATAGTAGGTCCTCGTCGGACGATTCCTTGAGCAGATCCTGAACTGATGATATCACTGCAACATCGAGAAATTATGAGCACAAATAAAACAGGAACTATAGATATGCTAGTTTAAACATAACTGACATTTAGTACAAGATTGTGTTTTTATGTTTGTTTGTTTGATCAAAAGTCCAATGATTACGACTGAATAGATATAATTATACGTATTAACTTTTTCATTGGTTTTTGTAAAAATTGTGACTTAGATTCTTCTTGTACCTTTGTGTATTTGTGCTTGTCAGAGATCATGTTATTAGAATCAACTTTATAACCTGACAGTGCTTCCGTTCTCTCATAGATCTTCCTTAGCAGCTTATACAGTAGAATTAATATGTTCAAATTTCAGTTAGTTATGTACGTCTTACTAACAAAAGAAATACTTACACTTACACGCAATGAACAAAACTTAAAACACATATAAACAGGTATAACCATGGAAAATATAGTTAGCTCTAACAATACGTTTAAGATATACTGTTTTGCAGTTCATTGTAAATGGCATAGGAGTACAACAATGTGTTATTCTACATACAGATCTCTTAAACATTCATCATAAAGTACGTGTACGCTTGTTATCGTGTTATAATTATATTGACTGTATGAATCATCAGTATTATGACGTCGATCAGTTCTCAAGTGGTATTATTTCTCCGAATCAAGTCAAAGGTCACAATATAACGATTCATTGAGCTAGTTTAGGGAAGTCAATTTTATACAACCATTTATGTACGTGACTACTGTGGCTTATTTGTGATGGACGTAATACCTAGAACTAGACCTACATTCGACAAACAGCCCAATCTAAAAACTTGGTGTTGAATGTTTATCAAGGAAAGTGGTGTAATGTATGTTGCTGGTTCGTGCCAGCTTAAGAAAATAGCAAATTTTGTCAGAATCATTACGATGCTATTTTCTCGGACACCAAAATAAAAGAGCGATGAATACCTTTGTATTAAAAAGAGATATAACTGTATGTATACTCGGAGTGGTACAATATTAAAACAGCCAGAACGGCTGGTTTGGAATAATCCCGATGAATTAACTGACAGGATAGAATTTTTTCAACCATCAACATGTAAAAGAAGAGCAATGGAGAAGAATTAATCTTTTCTATACGCATTCACTTCTTTCACTAAAACTTTTACGCATCTTTTCACTTAATTAATTGTACTGTGCATGATAGAATTATTTTACAGTTGTTTTTACAAACATAATATTGGGTATAAAGCGCAACTAGTAACAAATTGCATGCATAACAATGTATAAGACGTTTCCCAATCTCTCATATTGTTAGACCTATTTGTAACGTTATCATAATTATCGTGAAACGATTATCAATAGCTCAACGATCGTATTAAACAATGATTACACATTTGATCACCATACCCCGAAAGTAAAACAATCAAACTTACCTATTTCACCGCTGAATTCAAGGTAAAGTCCATAAATAATTTCCAGAGAGAAGATTCAGAATGCCAAGAGAAGAATCTATATTATCAGTTTGATTTCCCGGCCACCACTATCAATGACTATCGGGTCCAGAGATCATTGTATTAAAGTCTAAATTTGCCGTCTCGCTCTCCGCACACACTACAATCTACAAACACGTAATCTGAGCCGTGTTGATTATGCCTCTACGTACTTTATGCGGGAGGGTGTTATAGACGAGACCGCCGTAATACCGAGAATAAGGTTAAGTTTCTGTTATTGTTGTCATTTTTTGTTTTATCAGCAGAAAGCGTTAAAGTATGTAAATTTTACCTGATCACCATGAACGTTGTGTCAAATACCTGTTGCTGTGTTATTTCTCCTCTAATCTTCAAAAGGTTTTGCTGTTGATATTTTCTCGCTTGTCTTTCACATATTAGTACCACCTCATCATTTGACCTTTTATTTACTTTTAATTGTATAATCTTCTTTTATTATGGGGGGTATTTTTGATTTTTGACTACCCCTTCTACATTTGCTGATTTGTTTTTCTTTTTAAACATGCATTGTACCATATGGAGTCGCTTTATATGTGCTGTACATGTTTTATTTTTGTATCGTATATATGTATTTTTTTTTAATGTATTTTTCTATGTTTGGCATTAATTTGTGGAGAAATAAATTGAATTGTTTAAATAAGACTTATTCTCATATTTAAAAAAAAAAATCTAAAGTGCATGTCTATATTATAACAAATAGGCCTATTAGCGTCGTTATTATTTTACAGGAAGTACTTACTTACATTATTACGATCGTTAACGGCCTTAATTAATTATCATGATGATTATTTCCTTTTATAAGACGGGTTTTGGAATCTAAGCAATCCGATTGGTGACATCACGTGGGCGTGTGTTAGTTTTTCCCACCGTGCAAAAAAAAGCTCCCATCAAAATTTGATAAGACACTCAATACCTGCCGATGTCGCTTTCGCGTAATTCAATCTGTTACTTTTGCAGAGTAACCTGATATATCTAGATCTAAAGTTAAAATATTCTAGACCTAGATCTAGTGAGATCTAAACTTAGATCTAGATCTAATATCTATCTATACTCTAGATGTAGACTATATTCTAAGAATGAATTGCTAACCCGTCTTATAAAACAAATAATACACTGTTTCGCTCGTTTGTTAGGGCAGTTCCAGTGCGATAACGCAGCTGCCCTGCAGGCGCGTGCATTATCACGTAATGTATTTGTTTTGAGAACTGTTGAAGGTAGAAAGAAGGGGAGATATGGCATAGTCTTGAATTGTAAGCGTTATACAATGAAGGCAGGATAGAAAAGTTTTGAATTGAGATGGAGATAGCATAGAGGATGGTTTATCCTTTTTTTTTTTTTTTTTTGATTAACCTTTACATGGAAAAAGACCATGATGTAGTAGATTTGCAGGAAGATATTTTTTTTATTTTTTTTTAACAAGGAAATGTAGAAACAAAGGTCAGACAGTGCATAATTTTCAATTGCAGGCGCGTAACAGCTGCACTGCTAAAGCCAGGGTAATTATGTTGCATTATTGTAGAGCGCTTAGAGACTTCTGACAAAGTAAGTGTTAGGCGCTATATAAGCACTGTAATTATTTATTATTATTTATGACAAATAAGTAGGAAAGCTAAATTAGGGGAGAGGGGAGAGGGGGAGGGGACTGCCATGCAACGTTTGCAAAGGCAGTCTGGCTAATCATTATGTATGATTCGCCACGCGAACTCTGTTATTTGTCTGTTTCATGTAGTCATCTTATGTTTCCTTGTGTTCTTTTCCTTTTCTTTCCTTTTCTTTTTTTGTTTTTCAAATGTGGGTTCTCGAATATTTGTAGTAGTCTCAGGTATTTATACATATTCTTTTTCTTTCTTAGTTTCCTTTCTGGTAGGGGAGAGGGTCGTGAAGTTGTTTCATTAAAAATATTAATTTGCCAAGAGATGATCCCTTTATCTGCAAGGTCGGAATTTATAGAGGGTCCCAGCTCATATATAGATACGGGTTTATTTCAACAAAAAAAAGATGGATAATAAAGGGAACTTGTTTTCATGTAACTATCTCACACTAAACGTGAGGGGAATTAGAGATAGAAGCAAACGAGAAAAAATGTTTAATTGGTTTAGGACAAAGTCTATAGATATAATATACTTACAAGAAACATACAGTACACCTGATATCGAAAAGAAATGGCAATTGGAGTGGGGCGGGAAATGTATCTTTAGTCATGGTACAAGCCACAGTAGAGGAGTTTTGGTATTAATAAATAGTAAGTTAGACATTGAAATTAGTGACACTTGTGCAGACATAAATGGAAGATATTTATTGATTAAAAGTAATAAACAAGGTCAGAAGATGTTGCTAGGAAATGTTTATTTTCCTACTGGAAATAACGAAGGGGAGCAAATAAAATGTTTAATGGATTTAAGGGAGTTGTTGTATAGAAACAATTCAGAAGGGAACCAAGTAGTTCTTGGAGGTGATTTTAATGTTATTAGAGACAAGAACTTAGATTATTTTGGACAAGTTACAAAGAAGCAATCAAAATTCAGTAGCAAATTAGAAGAATTCATGGATGAATTTAAATTAAGAGATGTATGGAGAAATAAAAATAAAGATAAAAAACAATATACTTATAGACAAGGGAATCCATTTATGCAAAGCCGTTTGGATTATTTCATTATATCAGAGAATTTAGAACAGATAACATCCAAATGTGACATTATTCCCTCCTTAGCACCCGACCATTCAGCTGTTAATTTGGTTCTGCATGATAGAACGTCTGGACAATTTCAGGGTAAAAGGGGTTATTGGAAGTTCAATAATAGCTTGGTAAATGATAGAGACTATGTTTTAAAGATGAAGGAAGAAATACAGACTTTAAAGAACAAAATGTTATCTGAGATAAAAGACAAGAGAGTATTATGGGACTATATCAAAATGGAAATACGCAGGTTTACAACTAAATTTTCAAAGAAAAGGCAAGGCAAAGGAAGGAAAAAATAGAAAAGCCAGAAAAAGAAATTGAAGACTTGGAAGAGAATTTACTATCAATCAATAATGTACATTATAAAGATATCCTTGAACAACTGAAAATTAAGAAACAACAACTAAGAGTATTTTATGACTATATTAATGAAGGTTTAAAAATACGATCAAGGGCTTCTTGGTATGAATGTGGAGAGAAGAATACAGCATTTTTTAAACAGCTCATGGAAGCAAATAGAAAGAAAAGTGTAATACAGAAATTAAACGTAAACGGAAAGATTGTAACTAAGGAAAAAGAAATTGTCGAGGGAATAAAACAGTTTTACAGTCAGTTGTATAAAAAAAAATAAAAGTTGTACTAGATGGAGGTTTAGAATTTTTCCCTAGTAACATGCCAAAATTGAACGAGACCTTAAGGGGTTTAGGTGAAGAAAAGATAGTAGAAAGGGAATGTATAGAAATATTAAAAAATATGAAATTAAATAAATCACCAGGAAATGATGGCTTAAGTGTAGAGTTTTATCTTAAATTTTGGCCGGTAATTGGAGATCTAATCCTTGCATCTTTTAATGAAGCCTTTAATCATGGAGAACTATCAGCCTCTCAGAGACAAGCAGTTATCACCTTGATACATAAAAAAGATAAAGATTCAGACTTTATTAAGAATTACAGACCGATTTCTCTTTTAAATGTGGATTATAAAATTTTAACAAAGATACTTTCAAAGAGATTGCAAGAAATTTTACCTGATATTGTATCTTCTGATCAACTTGGCTATGTTAAGAATAGAAACATTGGAGAAGCCATAAGAATAATAGATGACATGATTTTTCATACTTCTTTTTATAAGGAAAATGCTTTTTTGATGGCCTTAGATTTTGAAAAGGCATTCGACTCTGTTTCTCATTGTTTTCTATACAAAGTCTTAAATTCATTTGGGTTTGGACCATTGTTTTGTAAATGGGTGAATATACTTTATACTAATACTGAAAGTTGTGTTATGAATGGAAACGCATCAACAGGTTATTTTAAAGTTGAAAGAGGAATTAGACAAGGAGACCCATTATCTCCATACCTGTTCATTTTATGCATTGAAATTTTAGCTCATATGATTAGAAATAATCAATTGGTAAAAGGAATTTGTTTTGGAAATACAGAAATAAAGCAAGTATTATATGCTGATGATATAACACTCTTCATCAAAGATATGAGTTCAGTTAAGGAAATAGAACACGTTTTAGAAGGTTTTTATAAAATATCAGGATTAAAGTTAAACAAGGATAAGACATATATTCTGCCCCTGGGCCCACAGGTGTTTAATAATACATTTCCGTTTGGGAAACTTGTAGATGCTGTTAAAATATTAGGTGTTTATTTTTCAGTTCATGTAGATATCAAGGAAAAAATGAATTATAAGGAAATATTGAGCAAAATTAAAAAACTACTGACGTGGTGGAAACAGCGTGACCTAACTTTAATGGGTAAAATTCAATTGATGAAAGTATATGGATACTCTAAATTGACAAAAATATGTAACATCACTAATGCCAGTTCCAGAGTGGGTATACAAAGAAATGGAAGTAATATGTTTTGATTTTTTTGTGGAGAGGTAAAGATAAAATTAAAAGAAGTACAATGATGTTAGACTATCAGCAGGGTGGGCTCAAAATGATGAATTTTAGGTTGTTTGTAAAAGCACAAAGGATAATGTGGATAAAAAGGCTTGTAACAGGAACTCATGATATCAAATGGAAACAATACTTTAAATATTTAATGAGACCGATAGGAGGTAATTTAATATTTTATTGCAATTATTGGAGAGATACAGTGAAACTTATGTTACCTTCCTTTTATCAGAATCTTCTGAAAGCATGGATAGATATGAAAGAATATGTTAAAACAGAAGAGAGATACAAAGGGAATGAAATATTGTATAATAATAATTTTATTCAACTAGAAGGTCAAACCTTATTTGAGGAAACTTTGTTTTTTTTAAATATATATCGAATTCATCACATTTGTGAAGAAAATGGAGAATTGAAACCTGAAGCTCATTTTATAATGTTAGGTTTGAGCAGAGTGGAAATTGATAAAGTAAAACAAATTGATAAAGTAGCCCCTTATGAATGGAAACAGAATGTTCAACCTTTAAGAAAGGCAATTCACACTGGCTTTAGTTTAGAATTTATTTTTTCAAAGAAAGTGTTTAAATTTGAAGATTTAACTGCAAAAATGGTATATAAGAGTCAAATTAAAAAGAATGTAGAAACAAACTCGGCAGGCGGCAATTTAATGACACTTTACAATATTCAAAGAAAAGAAGTAGAAAAGATATATGTTCAACCAAGGATGTGTACCTTAAGTAGTAAACTGCGAGAATTTCAGTTCAAATTATTGCATAATATTTTATATACAAATCATCATTTACATAGATTCAGGTTCCATAAAAATGGTTTGTGTTCATTTTGCAAAAATTTTGAAGAAACTTATCAACATGTATTCTTTGAATGTAATACAATAAAGGAAGTCTGGGGGAAATGTGGAGATAGACTTAATTTACCAATTTTGAAGAAATTATCCTGGAAAGAAATTCATATAGGAATAGATGACACTACTTTTAAAACAGAGCAATTATTGAACCACTTTTTAATTTTGATTAAATATATGATTTTCCACAGTAGAGAGAAGGGAAACCCTCCAAAAGCAATAGAAATAGAATATAGATTGTTGGAAAATAGAAATGAAGAGAAAAAACTTTCAATGGAAAGAGACACACTTTTAATTCATTTAAGGAAATGGGAAGCTTTGGAAAGTTTAGAATAAATGTTTTCAGTTTTTTTTCCTCAATATACAACTTCCTGACCCTCCTCTCTTCTCTCTTTTTTTTTTTTTTTTTTTTTTGCTCGTTCTATGTTAGTGTGTGTTTTGTATACTGTTGTACATGTTATGTGTTTAAATGTTGTGTGGGGTGGGGGGGGGGGGGTAGTAGGTGTTTTGTAGCTTTTTCTCTTTTTTTATATATATAATTTTTTTGTCTCCAAAGGAAAATGAAGAGGTGTAACTTTTGTATGTAAATGTAAAAGATCATTGGTAAATTTATAAAGACCTATGTTAAATTATTTTGTTATTTTGTATCCAATGTTATAAATGTACAATTTTTCTTTGAGAGAAAAGAATAAAAACCTATGAAAACAAAAAATCCAGTAAAAATAAAAATTATCACCTATGCGCACTGACTAAACTCCGTGCACTAGCCGTGCCCTAACACACTCGCAACAGCGCATTATTTGTATATTAACCATACTATTTGTGAAGTGTGAGTGTGTCAGTGTTGTTGGTTTTTTTAAAGGTATAAAGTCCTACACATTCAAGATTTTGAACCAAAAAATACCAGTTATGAAATCTCCCTATAAGATAATATTGGTACATGTAAATTAAAGTTTAAAATAAATGGTATACTAAATTCGCCTCGTTCGAAGTCTGTAAATGCTAAATTGTGGTCCATACGGTATAACAGGGAGGTGAAAGAAAAGGAGGCGAAACTCTTGTAATTTATTCAAACGCATTCTTGAGTTCTAAAGCGTAACAATGGGATGTGTAACATTCCACTTGGCTTTGAAGTTCCATGCTCCGAACCGCGCTTCCACTGCGGGGACTTTCGGAAGCCAGGCACCAGTTTTACATTTATTACAAAATATTAAATTACCGGCAAAATTTCAGTGTAAATCAAAAACTTTATATGGGGATTTTATTGGGAATAGTGCATCAAACAAATTTTCAAATTTAAAACTCCGTCCTTCCTTTAATTTGTGTGCCAGAGTTTGTAAAAGAAAAATTACATCCTGTCAAAAACTCAATATTTTAGGATGATGCGCTAATTTGTGCATGCTTTAATGTCCCGTTATTTGATCCATGGTTTACAATCTTCAATAACATTAAGTTTGCTAATGCGTGTTTTCGCGTGTTTTTTGTATTTTTCAAGTTTAAAAAAGGATGAAAGTACACAAGTTTGTGTTCGCTTGTTCTACTCTTTACACATTCAACAATGGATGAGAAATCATTGGAAGGGACAGCGAACAGTTGCAGTGATACCATTTTCTGATGTAGGAATTCTAACTCCTGAAATTTCATGCGCTCTTTTATCTCACCACCTGGTCAACAGTTGCAGATTAGCGCATAACTTTTCGGCGGCTTGGAGCATGGGGTCAAAGGAGAGCGGCTTGATTCCAGTCCTTCTCTCTCACGTCCCTGGGTATAATCAGAAAAATGTGAAAATGTATGCGATTTACATGTAATTTTGTATTCGATCGAGTACGAGAAGGAAATAAATATTTTCTATCTGAATCTAAATCTGAACAAATTTATTTCTTTATTTGTATCAAATAAGGAAGTGGACACACTACCCTTACCGGTTTATGCACGTGGCTTGTGTGTTTTTTCTACATGTACAACTTTAGACTGGAAGCAACGGTGCTTGGCGGAAATATCGCACATGTTCATAGGTATTTTTAGCGATCATGACACTGGCAATGAAAGGGTAAAAGAAGAGGTTGTGTTCTGGTAATGATGATCATGATTTCCAGGCGTTCTGATTCCTAGTATGTCACACTCTAAAATCCAAAGCGTTGTGCTTGCATTACCGGCGAGAGGACTATTTTTTACCAATATCTTTAAGCTTAAGCACCTGTGCAGGTGCTGCCTGGTTAACCAAATGTGCTACTCATCCTACACTCAGGGTACTGATGAACAGATTTAGAGGCTATTAACAGCACCTATGGCAAGGAGCAAGGAGTAAATTAATAACATTTACAAACTCACTGACCGAATACTGTATCAGATTTGTTGTTGTTTAAGGGAGAGCGGGGAGTGTTCGCCCTACTTTTGATATCACTCTTCTAGAGCCGTCATTTCATACGCAGGAAGACCATGCTTTTTCATGTATCAAGTCATAGGTAATGTCTAGCTAATATCCCACTCTCACTGGGGTCAGACACACAGTTTTCACAAAAACGAATCATAAAGTTAATTACGACAAAATGGCGAAACTGCCCCACCCTGGGGCTGGTTCGTCTGTTTGGCGGGGTAAGTACGCCCTGTTACGGAAAATAAATACACGAAACAAATATAGTGTTTTAAAACTTCAAAACATTTATTTAAAAGGAACTAGAGCCAACGAAATAATCTCTGACGAATGATGGGAACAAATAAGCTGAACCAAGGTGTACTGGGCGTAGAACAGCTGGTGATAACACTAGGCGGACTCTGAAAAAGGAAAACAAAACTTGTGTCAAAATAAATAAATATTATAAGTCATAAAATTATGAAGAATCAGATCAAGTTGGATAAACGCAGTCGTCACTAAACGTTACTGAAGTTGACAGGTAAGGGCCTGTATTTTCACTTTCAATAAAATCTAATAATTTTTAAGAGCCCCAAAGGTAGGAATAACCACATTGAATGGGGTAAGTTCGCCCCTCAATGCGGGGCAAGTCCGCCCCGGGTGAACATAACCCGTCAAAAATGGGCGAACTAGCCCCATGGGGCTGTTATCGTCGTTTATCTCGTTCTGGGCAAAATGTATAACCGATGTTGACTTGTTCCAACATTTTTTAGACACACACCATACCTTTTTAGCAACAAAAACTACCATTACCACCTCCATCAATGTCTACAGGTAAATACAAGAAATGTAAAGACAATTTGTTTTACTTATGTGGCCTTGAAATGGAAATTTTAGCGTTAGTTTGTTTATCAAAAAGCCATTGTCCTCGTGCTGTTGTATCTTGTGCGGTGTGGCTAGTTTGTCATTACATCACCGGCGAAAGTTTTATCCAATCACCGCAAGGCTGAGAATCAAGGGGTGGGCGGACTAGCCCCGCTCTTGGAACGGATATATTTGAGACGATGACTAATTCAAAAGATCTTTAGATTTATTTGAAGTCTAGCCACAATCATTTAAAACAGGTATGTACTTCAAGCAATATGCGTGTGATATGCAAAATTGCCTTCGGGCTTCAAGTGCTAAATCCTTTGGCTCATCACACTATGCTATGAATGCTTTGGGAACTACGTTTGTACAAGCCCTAAGGGATTTATTTATGTAGTGCCCCATCTCATTTTCTAAATTTGTTTATATTGGCCTTATATAATGTGAGGGGCGAGGTCTGCCTCTTACAGAAATATGAACTTGCCAGTTTATCCAGTTCGTAAGGGAGACAAAACGAGACTTATTCGTAACTGAAATGTTATGTCGTCATAGAAAATGTACTAGATAAGATAGGTAAACAGGAGGGATAAAAAACTCGATGCCCGTGTGTAAGCGGATGGTTGCCCGATATTAGTGAATTCAAAATAGGGGGGGGGGGGGGGGGCTGCAACCTCAAAACCTCAAATAAACTTTAAAAGTAGTTGTATCTAAACATTTGACAATCTTGACCACTACTTTCTGTAGTTTATTTTGGTATTGTATTAATTGAAATGTATTATTTTTTCATCTTTATTACCATCTTGTACTTGTCATACCTGTTCGTTTGGCTCACTATTGTATATTTTCTGTAACTATCACTATATTGTATTACTTGTAAACATGATCAGTTTGGGTCCTTGGACCTTTGAATTATGTATATTTAAATGTCTTTTTAAACCATAATAAATACTTTTTTTTTTAAATTGAAAATGCAAATGTCTTATTCCAAAAAATGTTATGTAAACATCGAAACATAAACAAACTTTTAAATGGACTTTGGGTAATGTAATGTACATTAACAAACGCGCGCTCTCTCTCTCTCTCTCTCTCTTTCTCCAGCGCGCGCTTTTCATCGACCATACACGCAAACAATAAGCCTAAACTTCTTATACCTGTATCATTTGAAAAGAGTGGAAATATACATAAAATGGTAACCATAGCCAACAGTTTCTTCCCACTCACTTAAAAAATAACAATATGATCACATTATTGTTGAATACGGCAAAGAAATGGTTACTTAAATGTTTTCTCAAACCCTATAGTAGAAATACCGATTACGTGAGGACAATTTATTGAGCTTCTCGTTTTCTGATTAGCCATAGAAATTATTTTTAGTCTGGACAAGCACTTGTTAGCAAGACACTGATCAATATTCCCCTCTGATGCTGCCGCAGATAATCAGTTTAAAGATGCAAGCAAAGACCTAGAAGTTCCATTGCTCATTCTTATTTACCCCCTCCTGCTCGCAGGTTTGTTTTCTCAGTCCACCATCTCTCCTTTGCGCCCGTTACCCCCCCCCCCCTCAAACACACGCACACACACACATTTACACACGCACACGCACACTATCACACACACATACACACACATTTCATTCTGCTCATAAACATGTTTTACAAACTTAAAAACACCACAATGAAATTCAAATAAAACAATTTTATTTAAAGGGGTGTAAACTGATGAATCTGCGTCTCCTTTTGGACAACTGCACGTAAACGAATGGACTTGATCAACGGTAGTCAACGACTTAATCTCTACATATAGTTAGCGTTCGTTAAACAGACCGAAGTTCTACTCACGCTTTGGTTTCGCGTATGTTGCAGGTACGTGATTGCAGCTGCGGTCGAGTCCGTAGTCGTATCATACCCGATTGGCCCCGAGTCAGGCCACGGGAAAGACATGTAGTCTCGTCAGTTTACAACCCCTTTAAGGGAGCATTGAACTAGATATATATCGAACAAAATGTCTAAGTACTAAGTACTTTGCTGTCAATGTCCGCGTGTTTAGGTATTGTTCTAAAAACTTTACCAGCTGTTCACAGGAAATACTTTGATAGGCCTTTTATGTTTTAAAATACAGCTTTTATTCATAAATGAAACACAGCGGTATGGTTTAAAGCCCCACTGTCCTATTTGTAGCTACTTGCTCCCTCTATATAGAAAACAATGCCTAATCGGTGACCTTTGGTCCCCCATGATCCTCTTTTTCTTATGTTAATTGAGAGCTGAGTTTATGAGATAGCCACCTGTCACTAACCACGCTGTGTAGTCTAATCCCTCCTGGCCAAACTAGTACATCCGGCCTTTAATAGGTAAATAGTTGCGCAGTGTCATCACATATCACTTTAACAGTATACAAAATAATGTACAATATTTTTCGAGGTTCTAGCAAAAACTATGAGCTAATGAAGTGGAATAAATAGTACCTTTCCCCGAGGGTAAATTAAATCAAATTTACTATACCCGAGGCTTGCCGAAGTTATAGTAAATATGATATTAATTTGCCTCGAGGAAAAGTTAATTGTTATGCCTCTGAATATCGCAATGCAAAAAACTACACATGAGGGATATAATATTTTGTATAACATAACATGTTGTGACACTAGTAAAGCAATGCACTGTATTACACTCATGAAAACTCAACACAAAAATCTCAATCGTAATTAAGAGGTTTCGATAGTAATATTATAATGTTGTGTAAAACAAGTTGTTGACGTATTCAATAACTTTATCTGTTCTTCACAACTGTACTTGAGTATATATTCTATCAAAACTACAATTGACGGGGGTTTCAGATATATGAAACAAGCAATCTACATGTTTAATCATGTAAATTCTTTTATCACGCAATCGTCATTTTATTTATATATTTCAAATGGTATATTGATTTTTTTTAAAATCACATTCGCGACTCGTGGGCCGAATTACAGATTCTTCACAATGCGGGGTACATACATGTAACATCAATAATATATCAAGTTGAAAAAGGCTAATAAGATAGTTATATGGTAAACTGAATTGGTATTTAATAGCATACTTGAGACTAAATAATCTGAGATCAATAATCGTGTTCATTTTAATTGATATCACTTTCTTAGAACAAATTGAACGTTCTTATTATCCAAAATCATTGGAGGGAAGGATCTAAAGAATTTCATGAGAAAAATACTTCTTTTGTTTCTTATTTTTCAGTTCGGGAGGTAGAAAATTAAATGAAAATCAATATCTAGTCGAAGTAGTAATAATAAAAGTGAACATTTGTAATGCGCAATATCCCTCAAAATTCACAATCCTGGCTTAACTGTGAGAAATACAGAATAATCGTGGGCATACATCTATAAAGTAAATATCTAATTATTATACATACAGTGGTTCAAAATTTAAGTAGAAATGGAAGAAATGGAAGAAGAAAATCACGACATCTCTCCTGTCAACCATGCTTATTGCATTGTCGAGTTGGGTTGGACTGAACATCATCAAGCTGCAGTAACCTCTGAATAAGAGAAAAAGAGAAATATACAGTACATTAGAGGTTAGCATACAATGTGCTGGAAACACACTTTCAGATTGTAATATTGAAGGCTTCTCTTGAAAGATGAAGGATGTTATTATTTATTTACTTAATATGTTGTTTTCAGTCGTTTTATGTTGAAATGTTTTTAGTATCTGAAAAGTGAGTTCTCTTCTATTGTAAATATTTATGATACTTAAGAAGTGGGCTGAAATTTAATCCTACATGTTATCTGGTTAAACGTATCTGTTAAATTCAGCAGATCATTGGTTGTTCTGTCATTTTTGTATGTTCTATCTTACTTCTCTTCCTGTGTTAATAATGCAGACGTTTTAATATGTAATCTCTTTTCTTGTTTTTGTTTCACAAGTGCTCACATATTAGTATTATCACTAATATTATACAGAAAAATGTGAATGTATATTGCGAGATAATGTTCCAATTTGAGAAATAAATAATTCAAAACATTTCTACTATAATGAATTTTAAAGGTAAAGGCCAGTTTTAGAAACGCCTCCATTTCAAAAAATGAAATGGAAGCTCTTATTATCAATTATGTGAAATAATATGTTTTGACTAAAACGTGATGATGCAAATTTTGCTAGGAAACCGCCTACGAATCGATATGTTTGATAAATTATTATATCTATCTGGACTGGAGGGATATAGGGTAGTCCCATATACATCTTTCTGTTTACAGTGCCCAAGACTGGGCCAGATTAATCATGTTGATGATTCCAGAACCTTGCAGTACACATCAATACTTATATGCTAGCTAGATGATCAACCTTTTCTGATCGATTCCACAACGTTTCTTTCACAGTCCAATCGCATGACCAGAACTGGTCTATACCTTTAACACTTGAACTTCACTTCGGATTGACCAATACCGTATTGCGCATTGCCATACACTCTTTAAACTCATGATTAATGAGCAATATCATGTAGCTCATTGGAATGCGTGTGGGCTACTCTTTAGTCAAAGACTCTTAATTACAAATATGACCATTTCACACAAAATTACGACAGAATATACAACCATCACGACTATCGAGGATCCAAGATGTTTTGTCGAGTAATATTTTGAAAATTATAGAACCATACATAGCTGGGAAGGAAAGAGAGAGAAGATTGTATCTGATCGGCCAGTGTTTTCTCAACATAGTTCCATCCCATAGAGATTGTATGTGAGAGGGAACTATAAGCCATTTCGTAGATACAATCTGCGCATCAAGACGAATACTGGATTCGTGCTCATGAAAGTTATGCAAATCATTATTCATTTATTCAAATCTGACTGACATGAGCGCTATACAAGAACCCACTATTATTATTATTATTATTATTATTCACTAACAGTACATTTTCTGAGTACGGGTGAGCGTATTCACGTTGCCAGAGATTATTCCGAAATGCACGCAGTGGGACGTGTCTAAGTGTAAAAAAATCTGTGGATATTTGGGGGTCATATGTAACAAAGCGAACTACGAACCTGTCTATTCGGAACTTAAATTTAACCTATGACCGTGCATGCGTATCACAACTATCTGTCTTTATTCGATATGGTTACACCAAACCACTTACGTAGTTGGAAGTTTGCTCTGATGACTTGTTCTCCATCCTCATCGTTGACCCTGGCCTCGCACGAGTATAATACTCCAGAGAAACGATCCTCTACGGCGTCAAAGTGTAAGACTAGTCCAGAAGGTAGAAAACGCACTCCTTCCACAAGGTTTCTCACTGCGAATAACAAGAGAGAAATTAAAAGGATTGTATGGCTTTTAAAGTCATATTGGAACGACAAATGTTTATATACAACACTAATCATTATGAGGGGCAATGGGCATAGTATTATGGTTCAATTTATTTACCGGTACTATAAAAGGTATTATATTTTTGATCAATGAAATCCTGTTCAGTGATTGGTCAACATAGCATCATGTGACCAAACATAACATTGCTATGATGTAACCGTGACGTCATCCATGGTATAGTGTATTATACCATGGCACTGTACCATGGATTACGTCATATATATGCGATCGATCAAGATCAATGTGCTATCGGTCGCGGTATTGCGCTGCTCTCACTGCACTCTTCACTACTTCAGTGACAGAAAACATTATTATCATTATTATTTATATGAAGGTTGGTTTGAAAAATATAAAACAAATATTTCAAGCCACTAGTGAAATTATGGATTCCTCGGCGACAGAAATAGCACTATTTTCTGAGGGGCGTAGCCCCGAAGAAAATAGTACTAATCCTGCCACCTCGATCCATAATTTCAACTAGAGCCTCTGAGTGCATGGTATATTTTTGTTTATCATGATTTTGCATCAAACTTTAAAGACAAAGTTGAGTACTTGTTATGCGATTACAATCTAGAAGTAATTTTGGACGGTTCAAATCTTGTAAAAAGAAACAATTATTGTGTGGCATTAATTTTGGGATCATCAAAAATTATGACAGATTGACTAAAATCACAAACATTAAAATCAATGACCACAGACATGGGTACCTGGCACCACACATTATTTAGCATTAGACTCTGACCCAAAATTATTGTGAATTATTTCTAGTCATATTCGATGCATGAATACACTTCAAATTCAATCTTTTTTTCATTGGACACTGCTTTATTGGGATAAAAACGTTGAGAAATGCTCCAAAACGCCTTTCACACTTTTACAAGAACTTTCCTTAAAGTAAACAAAACCAAACTTAGCATTCCTCTAAATACTAAAACGCAATGATTGTGGGAGTATGTCAGATGCAACGGCGTCAATTCCTCCTCAGTAAATGTTGGCATACCAGACGAATTTATCACTTTACATCTGGACTTAATGCTATAACCAAACAACTTCAGGCACTGTCACTCACAGTCACTGACTCCAAACAGACCGCTTTGGGGTGCCATAATTAGGGGTAATTTTATTGTTTATTCGTTTGCTCTTGGTGTAGCTGGTGTCGGTCTGGTGAGGTGTCTGCATTACCCTCCATATTTGACGAACATGTCGCTGCATGGACCGAATGTCGGATCACCTGTGTGTGTTGTTACCAAACCCATCTAGTACTGTTTGGAATCAAAACATGTATTCTGACAAGGTATTTCGAGAGTAACATGTTACCTGGTCTGTTATTTATGAACCACTGAACGGACGCATCATCTCTGTTAGGGGAACACTCTAGGTCGACTACGCTACCTGCTGCAACAGTCAAATTGCTAGGAGATCTCACTGTAAAGGACAGTGCCTCACTGGGTTGACTCTCGTTGAACCGTCTCGCCACGTTTGGAGAATATGCAACTGTTACATTCTTAGAACGTAACCAATGAAGATATCTAGAGACGTGGGTGTAGAACCCGTATTCTCCCACTGCAGCACATCCGACGCCCCAGCTTACAATACCCAGTTGATACCACCGTCCATCATCATGACGAAAAGCAAATGGACCCCCACTGTCGCCTTCGCAGGCGTCGTGCTGCGCACTGTGGTAACCAGCACAGAACATGTTGTCAGTGAATTCTCCTTCATTCTCGTCAATACTATCCTCGCAAGTTTGCCGGTCAACAATAGGTAAATTCACCTCTTTCATATACCGACTGGTTGAACTTCCGACAGACTCTTGTCCCCATCCGGTCACGCGTCCGTTGATGTTGGTCTCCATGATACGACTGGCCAGAACCTCCGGGGCCAGGCAAATAGGACGAATGTAAGGAGTAAACTCCCACAGTGGTGGGTCGATCCGTATCAGGGCAATGTCATTATCAAAGTACGTCTTGTCATAATCCTCATGCACAATTATTTCCGCTGGCTGTCGGCTCCTTTCCGTCTCTTCTGTAAGGAATGAATCATAATCACCAAAAAATAAATTCATGTTTTCCTTTTGAATCAAGTTTTCGTGCTTGTCAAACATGCAATGCGCAGCAGTCAAAATCCACCTTTGGTCCAGGAGTGTCGCACCGCAGATGAAGGTCCATGGGTCCCATGCATTCTCAGTCCTGTATTCCCAGATTCGGACCATGTAGGGCGCCGAACCATTTTTTGCTGTATTTCCTCCGACCACACGGCCTGCGCCTCTGTCTGCTTCGTTCCTAGCGCTGCTGCTCCAGTCGATTGAAGCTCCGTCGATATCTGGGGCCTCGGTGTGAGTAACTACCACTGGGGAGGGTGTAGTTTGAGCTTTGCTCTCTTTCCAATATGTAATCGTGCCGCAAACTAGAAATACAAAAATAAATAGAGAGTACTTGTGGTGATTTTAGTAAGAGTAGTGATCAATAAAGATCTTTCCAAAATTTCAATATATGACATTCAATAAATAAGAATCGAGTTATTCCCATTGAGTGAAAAAAATACATATATTATAAATATATATACATGATATTAGCTTTCCTTAACCATGTATATAATTTAATAATAGTACAGGCTGGTACTTGTAGTAGTAGAAATAGTAGAAGTAGTAGTGAAGGTAGCGGGACATGTAGTAGTAGTTGCTGCAGAAAGCAGTAGTAGTAGTACTAGTAGTCAGGCGCGTACGCAGGGGGGGGGGGGGGTTTGGGGTTAAACCCCCCCTCGAGTTTTTTTTATGTGTATGTTTTATGTACGTCATTTTGGAAACCCCCCCCCCCCCTTTTGAGATCTTTTTTTTTTTAATAAATTAAAAATAATTAAAAAAAAAAATTAAAAAAAAATTGCCCATGGCTGACCTTAAAAAGGTGACCTTACCCCCTCCCCCCCCCCACAACTAGACAAAATGTCAAATTTAGAAATTTCGAGACCAAAAAAAAAAAAAAAAAGTGTCCTCTTACCCTCCCCCCCCCCCCCCCCCCCCGCTTATTCAGCGGCTGGCTGAGTCGTTGCGAAATTTTGGGCCCGATTTGAAAACCCCCCCCCCCCCCCTTGAAAAAATCCTGCGTACGCCACTGCTAGTAGTAGTAGTATAGCATTAGTAGAAGTTGTAGTTTAAAAGTAGAAGAAGAAGCAGGAGGAGCATATTTAGTAGTAATAGTAGTATTAATAGTAGTAGAAATAGTAGTAGTAGTAGAAGTAGTAGTAGTAGTAAGTTCAAGTTCAAGTTTATTTGTCTTTCTTCCAACACGATGCAATACGATTTAACAAATGTATACCATGTAGAGTATAAGAAAGGAACACTTTTAAGGATCAAGTTTATATAATGCATTTAAGTGAGAAAAAAAGTAGTAGAAATAGTAGTAGTAGTAGTAGTAGTTAGTAATAGAAGAAGTAGTAAATGTAGTAGCAGCAGTGGTGAATCCAGGATTTTCCAAAATAGAGGCCGAAGCCACCGTATGCGCTGGCGACCGGACGCTCATGATTTCTAGCAATTTAGCTTTTGTTTTTCTTTGTACTTCTCTTTTACATTCTTCCCTCTTTCTTTTCTTTCTTTTCCCCTTTTTCCCATCGCGATATCTCTCTCTCTCTCTCTCTCTCTCGCTTTCGCTCTCACTCTCGCCCCCCCCCCTCTCTCTCTCTCCCTCTCTATTCTCTATTGTCGGCCGCCACAAAAAGGGGAGGGCCGCGGCTGATTCGCCCTTCCCCCTCCCGATTCGCCACTGATACATACGTTTATGCACGCATTGCGCATAGCTTTTCGTGGAGTTTCCACATCCAATATATTACCGACCCGTTACTCAGGATACCGATTTTTGTTTCTATACTTTTTAATTTCATTTTGTCTTTCTCTCTCTGTCTCTCTCTCTCTCTCTTTTGTTTTTGTTTTTTTGTTTTGTTAGGCCATCGATTCGGCCCGATTTGGATCCACCACTGATTTATACGTTTGCGATCTGAAAACTAAGGATAGCGCGTATTTTTTCTTCTCCTTTATACTTCCTTTTTGTCCCTTCTTTATTTTTGTAGCACCCCCCCCCCTCTCCGTGTCTCCTCTTTCTTCCGTCGCTCTCTCTTTTCCCCTTTTTCGCCACTGAGTAGTACTGCTATAGTAGTAGTATAGACTGTCGACATGCATGTATCAAAGGCTTGGATCCTAAGCCCTACCTGTAGTAATGTCAATCTGAGGTGGATCAGTCAAATAAAGCCAGGCATGTACTCGACCCTTGGTTCGTCCGAACTGGTCACGGGCAACGCAGGTGTACTTCCCTTCATTTTCCTCCCTTATATTTGTCAGGTAGAGGTATCCTCGGCGCTGCCAGATAAAAGAATCATATAAATAGAACCACTTGAATCTATTTGGAAATACATCTTATGTATAGGCCTAACTGAATTCATGAGAGGAAGGAGGCCCAAGTCCATTCATAAAATTTTTATACCATTGTTTATTTAATATGTCAGATTATTTGAAAGTAAAAAGAAGAATGTGTTCACCTTCACAGAATCAGTAATAAACTGAAATATATTGTTTAATTTATGAACATGAAAACGTTTTATCGTTAACTTAATATACATAATTAGATTTTCTCCTGACAACGGCAAAATTGTGATGGACTTCAACTTTTCTTCCTCTCATTTCTTTCAAAAGCTTTCTGTTTAACGGGGGAGAATGCATTAAATATCCTTCAAATACTTCCAAGTTCCTGACTGATATTAATAGAAAGTCAGTGTTTGTGCAGAATCATGGTATTCGCAGAAGCTTTCAGTTTTTATAATATGCCTTTTATACAAGAAACAAATAACAAGAACAATAATAGAACAGCTCTTATATATCGCATTATACCTATGAAAGGGTCTCACCAGCTTTAAAGGTACTATGTCCCTTTTGCAGCCAACCTCAAATGTTGTAGAACTTTGCAGGAATTATGAATATGTCATGTATGTCCTATCTGTGAAATTTAAACGTTAGCAGCGTCCTCATATTCAAATTATGCAAGGAAACCCGTTTACTTGCTAGACTTCACTGTCAGACACTATTGAGTGACTGGCTGGCTTTTTTCTTCTTTGGTAATAACATACATGAAAAGGGTTGTAAAGGGTACATGAGCATTTGTCTACATCAATAACCCACTTCTTGTGATGGCCAAGATTAAACTGATTGAATCTTTGCGCAGCATAAAACGTATGACCATTCGGTACAATTGTCTGAAAATCAAGACTATTACTTTTGGGCTCTATAGCCCTAAAGTCGATTTGACAACTAATAGTCGTTATTTTCCCACTTGAAGACATTTTCAAGCCCCATCTTTTTCAGGGTAGTTCTAAATTAGTATTATCTTTCAAATGCAGTTGGAATTTAACTTTTTCATTTTTTTGGCCTGCAAATGGGACATAGTACCTTTAAACAGGAAAAAGTAAAAAAAGAGATGAAACAATCAGAAAAACGCTTTTCATCAATTAATCTGGCTCATGAACGATATAATTGAAAAAAAAAACGTTTCTTTGGTTAGTAGAACAAATGAAATATGACAATTGACAATCTTCTTTCGTTAGCTAAGTGATGTCAACCTTCAAATAAACACATTATCTAACTATTTCTCTAATTTGTCCATATGAGAGCAAGTGTATAACAGGAATTCCATTACGAAAATGCGACAAAAATAGGCTATTTTTATTATACAAAAGCTATTACATTCTTGAGACCCCAGTGTGCAACTGCCCTTAATTTAACTCACAATGAGAAAGTTTCCTTCTACCAGCGGTAGCCCATTCTTCTCCCAGACGACCCTCCATGTGTTTTCTTTGGGGGAGCACTGGAACCGATGACCCTCACCGATATTGACATACGCATTCAAGGGAACGATTTCGAAGTAGCTCCTGGAGTTGAAAGCTATCAGCAATGTAAAGAAAAGGAAGGAATGGAATGAAATTAATGAACAGTGACGTATCTAGACATTGGCGTCGGGGGGAGGGGGGGGGGAGGGGTTCGGAAAGGGTCCAAAACCAACGATGATCCATGTATTTCAGCAAGATAATCATTTTTCACGACCTTGTTCCGTGTGGACGGTTGGAGTTTCTATTGCGAGAGACGTTATCATTGTGATTTGATTTTTTTTTTTTTTTAATGATTTCATGTATTATATAAAATTAACTGTGATCATTCTTTCTTTTTTTTCCTTCCTAATTTGAAGTTGTTCTGGGACGACTCTATCTTCGCTCCTTCAAATGCGTTATGTGCAGGAGTTAGAAATGAGAAACTTCATACAATTCACTTCATTTTGAATGAACAATAAAATTTAACTCTAATCGACAAACCAACCTAATACTTTATCATTCTAAGACAATCTATTCTATCAGGAACGATATTTGTGAAAAAGGAACTTACTTATACTGGCCTCAGATCGCATGCATTCCCTTTCTCCGGAGAATACAACGCATGCGTAGTGTCCTGCGTGTCGTTCATCGAAGCTTGGAATGAAAAGCTGGTTGAGCTGGTCGACGTAGATACCGTTTACATCACCTTAGGGCGAATTTGATAAAAACCAACCACGTTATGTTTTTTACGGTTTCTTATTACTTTGAAAATGTATCGCTATGTAACATCTTTACCAGATTGGCAGGAAAGCAAGATAAACACATAGCACCTAATCACGCCGCCAAACCGACTCAATACCGACTCTTAACAGGCGCGTACGCAGGATTTTTTTCAGGGGGGGGGGGGGGGGGGTTTTAACATTTATAAATCGGGCCGAAAATTTCGCAACGACTCAGCCAGCCGCTGAATAAGCGGGGAGGGGAGGGGGGGGGGGGGTAAGAGGACACTTTCATTTTTTTGGGGGGGGGGGTCTATAATTTAAAAAAAATAAAAAAATAAAAAAATAAAAGGGGGGGGGGGTTTGGGGGGGATTACGGGGGGGAGGGGTTAAATACGTAAAAATACCAAAGGGGGTTTAACCCCCAACCCCCCCCCCCCCCCCCCCCCCCCCCACCCCCTGTGTACGCGCCTGACTCTTAATACCTAAAAAGAGACTTACTTGTCTTTGAAATGTCTTTTATTCATGAAAATATATAGCGGTTTGTAATATCTCATGTCTACGAAATTTACGTTGATTTCATAATGGATACAAAAATTGATCTTTAATTAATTTCTCACCCGGAACCCCTAGATATGGTAAATAAAATGCTGCACTTAACCACGACACTTTTACATATCTCATGGGTGTGTGAGGAAAGTGTGTATGTGTGCATAGGAATTACTAGGTGTAGAATTATCTGGAACTATTCTCGGGGTTTCACAGGTCTCCTCCTCTCTCTCTCTCTCTCTCTTTTGTGGGGGTGTTTTTCCTCTTCATTCTCAAATACTCGAACTTACAAAAACAGTATTTGCAATAATATTTTCGTTGTGTTTATTTCTCTCTAGTTTATTTCATCGAAACCACACAATGAAAAATGGTACTATTGACAGATTCAATGCACACTTTTACTATTATTTTGTTTGGTTTATTTCGTCGGCTTCCCACAATAAGGTCGTAAATATCATGCAGCCTTTTCACACACAGCTAAAATTCTATAAACATGATTAGTTTAAAGGGCTTTAAACTAATCACCTGTACATACGACATCATTCACACACAGAATTTTCGGTGCGATCGTTAATCGTTTCGTGATTAACTACTGCTCGTAAAGTGCGCAGTAGTGCCATTGCGCATTGAAGGTCATGTCATATCAAACAAAGTGCACGCTCCATCCAGTTTAAACACGTTTAAAGACGAATAACCGTTCACACACAAAATGTCAAGCTCTCTAGATACGAATTTCGTATCTGCAGCCTGCTTTGAGTAATGCAGGGCTCTCACAGACTTCATTTAAACAGCCGACGATTTTCTTTTTAATCACTATTTTGAAAGCAAATGAGGTCTCCGGATTATCGCCATGTACCATGTTACTAAACCTGATTTTTTTAAAATAAAATCGGTTTTGGGTAGTGCCCCTACCTGAATCCAACCTTTGCCCATCTTTGAACCATGTCAAGGTCGCATCTTGGTCGCTGACCCGGCACCTCAGCATTGGTTGATCTCTGTCAGCTACTTCTAGATTCTGAGGTTCTTCAAGGAAAGCCAGGTCGGGATTACAAGATGAAGCGGTTCTAGTCCCAGAAACTGCAGATGATAGATTATCAGAAGTACGTGAGTTGATAAACAATTTTAGGATTATCACAATCATCCAAATATGATTCCCTTTTCTTTTTTTTTAGCCATCACCGTTTTTTCCTTCAGCCAAATCTGTATAAATTCAAGGCATTGGATTTTTTTTTTTTTCTTCTGTCGATGTATCATTCAAGATATGACATTGAAAGATGTCTCATAACCCTGAAGCAATGAGAGAGAAACCAGACAAGTCATTATTGCAATTCTCTTTGTTTTGTTTTGGTTTGCCAGAAGTTCACATTGTCACTGCATGCAAATCGTCACGTATATCTTTGAAATTGAGGTCGCTATCTATGATTAGGGATTGAAAAACTAACCCTGTTCACAGCGTATTGGAATCCCAATCCATTCACCATGCACGTCACACACTCTCATGTCATTTCCTCCAGTCTTCGTGTATCCTGCCATGCAAGAATATGTGCACATCTTGCCGGTGTTGTAAGGAAGAGAGCACGGTCCAGGGAGAGCGTTCGGTTGTGTTTCGAGTCGACGACACTGAACAGCTGAGGAGAAAATGATGAAATCAAAATGAAATTGTAAAATGAAAAATGGATAGGGTGGTGTCCGAACTATATATGGCCATTATATTCGGGACAATTACATAATGGGTTGTTATTCCAATTTAGTCCTCTTCCTGGAAATTGAGCCCTTAGAACGATGATTCTCAAACAACTAATCCCACGGTAAATTACGCAAACGACAATTATATTCAGACCGCGAGGACAATCTCTTCAGACGTCTATCATAAATGGGAACTACCCCTAGAACAATTACCTCCAGACGGCTACCATACTTGGAAGCCACTCCTAGCTAGACAGTTACCTTCATGCGGTTATCATATATTGAAACTACTCCTAGGACAATTGCCTTGAGACCGCTATCATCCATGAAAACCGGTGGCGGATCCAGGGGGCCCTGGGGGCCCGCCCCCCCCCCCCTGGGGATAAAACGTGTAAAAACACGTTAATTTTACCTTTTTTGGAGATGACCCACCCCCCCCCCCCCCTGGGGGGGGGGGGGGGGAGGGAGGTCATTTTCGAGGGCAAGACAAAAAAATGTGTGCTCTCTACGGCTATCATACATGGAAACTACCCCTAGGATAACAATAATTAAAACGTTACGTATAAAGCGCTTACCACCGAAGCCTCTAAGCGCTATAAAAAAAACAAAATAGACTGACAAACAATTACATATTAAACAAAACAAAAAAGTGCAAATAAACCTACAAATTACAATACATTCAGATGGCTATAATACATGGAAACTATCCCTAGGACAATTCGTTATAAAGAATCTACATAAATTGGTTATCCGTTAACAACTCTACGATAATATTGTTTCAAATCGGAATATAAAATTCCCCGATTTTATCAATCGTCGACACGAGAATATGTCATTCATTGGGACTCTTATTTCTCATATTTTCTCCTTCAGTTGTTCGCCATAAGACTTTCTGGGTAAATGGAGGAATAAAAATGTCGAAAAGGAGTATTATTATATTTATCGTAATGATTAATAGGTATAGTAGTAGTAGTAGTAGTAGAAAAGTAGTAGTAGTAGTAGTAGTAGTAGTAGTAGTAGGAGTAGGAGTAGTAGTAGTAGTAGTAGTAGTAGTAGTAGTAGTAATAATAGTAGTAGTAATAGTAGAAGTAGTACTAATAGTGGTGGTGGTAATCATAACTATGAAAGATATTATTATCATTATTGATAATATTAATGACTTCCTCTGGACGAAGACATCCAAAATATTATTGACTGGAGGTGAGCCGTCCTAGTGATTGTTTCCTGAGAGAAGTTGTTGTCCGGTGGATAAATGTCCCATAGGGAGAAGAAGTGTCCCACTGATGAGAGTTCGGGGGTGTAGTTACCCTGACATTTAAATAAACATATCCCTGTTGACTTAAAAGTTTTTGTAAACAATTGAGCTTGTTTCTTATTAACACAATCATGACGATAACATCTACTTTCGAAATAATCAACCTAAGGCATTTCCCATAGCCTTGTGCGTCACCTGTTGAATGTATGAACATGACAATTACGTATTACGCAATCCGAACATGAATTCTATGGGACAGACAATAGGTTATTGGAATTGTCCTTAAGCTGATTTATCGAAAATAATTGGGATCGCCTCTGTCGTGTATGATATGAAAATATAACAAACATTATCTAAAAAATAAGATGGTAGATACAGTGGCGGATCCAGGAATTTCTTACCGGGGGGGGGACAAAATCGCATGGGGTGAAATATATGAAAAACGATGGAGCGAGGCGTCAGCGGCGAGGGAGCGGAGCGACCAAGCGGGGGTGGGTCTGGGAGGGGGGTCAGAACCCCATTAGAACCACATTAGGTGCATTTTCAGGCACTTCCTGGAGTAATATGAGGTAAAATTGCTTTTTCCTACCCCTCAAAAAGTAGGGATCCAGGGGCGGATGATGGGATCTGGCTTTTTGCTAAGGGGGGGGGGTTGACCCAATGACGACACGGAGCATGGTCCACGAGCCGCGAAGCGGCGAGGCGATTTTTTTTTGTTGTTGCTATTTTGAACCCCCGTAAGTGATGTTTTTCTGGCATCTACTGACACAATGGAGACAATAAAAAGCAGTACATGATAATTACGTCTTTTTAAATCAAGTAACAGTTTAAGGGGGTCGACCCAAAGACGATGCAGAGCATTGTCCACGAGCCGCGTAGCGGCGAGGCGAATTTTGGGGGTGCTATTTTGAACCCCCGTAAGTGATGTTTTCCTGGCATCTATATACTAACACAATGGAGAGCATAAAAAGCAGTGCATGATAACGCCTTTTTAAATCAAGTAACAGTTTAAGGGGGGTTCGACCCATGACGATGCGGAGCATCGTCCACGAGCCACGAAGTCCGAGCCGCGTAGCGCCGAGGCGATTTTGAACCCCCGTAAGTGATATTTTCCTGGCATCTACTAACACAATGGAGACCATAAACAGCAGTTCATGATAACGTCTTTTTAAATCAAGTAACAGTTTGAGGGGGGTTCGACCCAATAACGATGCGGAGCATCGTCCACGAGCCGCGTAGAGGCGAGGCGATTTTTTTTTTTTTTTTTTTTTTTTTTTTTTTGGGGGGGGGGGGGGGGCTATTTTGAACCCCGTAAGTGATGTTTCCCTGGCATCTACTAACACAATGGAGACCATAAACAGCATTTCATGATAACGTATTTTTAAATCAAGTAACAGTTTGAGGGGGGTTCGACCCAATGACGATGCGGAGCACCGTCCACGGAGCCTCAAAGTCCGAGCCGCGTAGCGGCGAGGCGATATTTGTTGTTGCTATTTTGAACCCCCGTAAGTGATGTTTTCCTGGCATCTACTATTAAAGTATATACATGCATAAATCTATTGAGAGCCTCAAGGGCATTAACCCTGGGTTAAAAGTGATGAATTAGGCCCTTAAGGATCTTGATCTCGACAGATGGGGGGGGGGGGGGTTCTTCTTGATTCAAAGTTGATGATGAATAATGCAGAAGAATGGGTCTCAACACCATGCAGGGCAAGTCAGTTCTGGACGCTGTTTCATAAAACTGCCATCAATTACAAGTTGCAATACATGTTATAAGCTGATGAAATCGTAGCGTTGCATTTGATTGGGTGAGAGTAACAGAAATGTTATTGATAACTTGTATTTTTAAACGGGGCCTGGATTGAAATAAAACAAATAGAATGAAGTTTTTTTGTTAAAGCAAGGAACCTTCAATTATTGGACAATCGATCATCCAAGAGATCAACCCAAACGATCGGCCACTCATTAATACACCTTCCAATTCCAAAGCCACCCAGTTACCGCTTAATTTTATTTTGCAGCCTTATTTATAATTCTAGAGTTGTGAAGTTATAAGTGTATATCTATCAATTCATTGTCTGTAATTGGTATTGGATACCGTCCTCATCACATTCTCAAAATGTTAATCACAGTATAGTATGTCTGTCAAAACATGAATAGTTATACCCCCCAAAAAAGATTTACTTCAACCAAGTTTACTCACCGACACATCTCGGCTGCGACCCGCTCCAGTCAGCTGTTAGCAGGGTTAGGGATTGTCTGTTTTCAGTACACACTCTATCGGCTGTTCCACCGCTGAGCGTGTAGCCCTGAAAACACGAATAGCGACAGGAGGATCCAACAAGGTTTCCTTCTGTACACGAAACATACCCGCGGTCCAAATGGCTGATGGAGCTATTACATTTGATCACTTTAAGCAGGGAGATGGTAAAGAAGAAGTGGAAACTCTTGTAAATTATTAAAACGCATGCGTGAGTTCTAAAGCTATTGCCATGGGATGTGTAACATTTCACTTGGTGTCCGGGGAATTTCGGAGGCCAGGCACCAGTTTCTCATTTATTACAAAATATTAAATTACCCAAAACTTCAGTGTAAATTATAAACTTTATATGGGCATTGTATTGGGAATAGTGCATCAAACAATTTTTCAAATTAAGTACTCCACCCTTCCTATAATTTGTGTGCCAGAGTTGGGAAAAGAAAAATATATCCTGACAAAAACTCAATATTTAAGGATAATATGCGCTTATTTTCGCATGTTTGAATGTCCCGTCATTTAATCCATCATTTACAATCTTCGATAACTTTAAGTTTTCTAATGCGTGTTTTCGCGTGCTTTTTTAATTTTTGCAGTTGGAAAAAAGGAAGAAATTACTAATGTTTGTGTTCGCTTGTTCTACTCATTACACATTCAACAATTGATGAGAAATCTTTGAAAGGGACAGCGAACATTTGATGGGATACCATTTCTGATGTAGGAATTCTAAATCCTGATATTTCATGCACTCTTTTATCCCACCACCTGATCAAAAGTCAGGGGCGGATCTACGGGGATGGGGGGAGGGGTAGGGGGTTTAGCCCCCCCCCCCCTTGGGCTGCCAAGTAAACAAATAAAATTGCTTCGCCTTAGCCTTAGCAAAAAACTAGATCCGCCCCTGACAGTTGCTGATTAGCCCATAACTTTTCGGCGGCTTGATTCCACTCCTTCTCTATCACCTCCCCGCTTTAAGTGATAGAATAATGACATAGTAATTTTTATTTAATTTTAATTTTTACTAAGGAATAGATAGATTGATGATTACAGACACGATCACGGTTGTGTAATATGTGCAATATATACATTGTGATGTATTACAATATCATCTTTTCTGCAAGAGTAAAACAAAAAGGCAGAGATAAGATAACTTTTAGAAGGTTCGTGTTAAATAAAAGAAATAGCTAACTTCTTTTTTTAATAATCTCCCTAAGAAGTAAGATTTATCATGAGATAATCGTAAAGACTTTCAAGATAAATCGGAATTTGAACAGGTTTGAACTTACAAATAATTTGGAACATGACGTGACACCAACTGTAGTTTGGCACATTATCCCGGGCCTGGTATGTAATCCTATAGTCACCTTCTGAAAACAAAGTACCAGGCGGACTTCCATACCGTCTTTAAACAGGATAGGGACAATCGAAAGGAAGAGAGAGAGAGAGAGTGGGAAGAGACAGAGACAGAGAGAGAGAGAGATGGACTCATGTAGAGGGGTAGGTGGTAGAGAGGGGGGAGATAGTGAGAGAGAGAGAGAGAGAGAGAGAGAGAGGGGGAAGAGAGAGAGAGAGCGAGAGAGAGAGAGAGAGAGAGAGGGGGGGGGAAGTAAATGTATTTTTACCATACAACATCGCGATTTGCATGGTATTCAGTTCAGTTCAGTTCATTTTATTCAAAACCACACAAAGCATGATATAATCTGTTACATAAAAAAGAGACTGGTAATAGTACATCAATCAACATATTCTAACTTGATTACATCATAAACTGAATGGTTTTAGGACCCCTTTAGAAGCTAAGCTTGTGAGCGGGGCCCTATTATAGTCAACAAAATACATACATTTACAGAATGTTACGTATGATTATACAATTGATGAAAATACTAAGCTACAGAATATAGAACATACAAATACTCTCTCTCACACACACACACACACACACGCACACACACGCCCATACACAGCAAACACACTGACGAGTAGGTCCTTAGTGGTCAAAAAGCATTTTAGAATAAAAAATTACTAAGATGCAAATATAAACTATGTCAGTCTTTCAAGTAGGTACGTTTTAGATAACCTTCTAAACCTAGAAAGAGTTGTACTATTTTTTATATCATCAGGCAGACTGTTCCATTCTTAATGCAAGAGATATGGAAAGATAATGATATAATAAACGATATTCTCTCTTTTATTCTCTCTCTCTCTCTCTCTCATCTTCCCTCCACCCCTCCTTCATTTAATGCCTTCCATCCATCCCTCACACTCACTCCACCTCTTTACCCAAGTCTACTTTCAACAATCTAGATTTTATTTGGATTTCATACCTGACCAAGGCGGGTTTATCAACATCTGTAGCGGTAGGCTCGGACCACGTGACCCCGAAGGGAATGGTAGCCGTATGAATGATTCCAAGTGATATGTCACACTCCACGTCAAACACCGGCGGAAGTTTTACTGTATTGAAATAAAAAGCAGAATGTTATTTAAGAAAAGACAATGATTAACAAAAATTACGTAGATTTTCTACGGCAAATGTATAAAGACAAGGTAATTCATCTCCCATATATCTTACATCCAAAGAACAGCAGTTAAAAAAAATTAATCCCTAAAGGAATCACTCATAAGGTGACGGTGAGATTCTGAACATATATCCTGATTGTAATCAAGTATGATTGTAATCAAATAACCTATTAACATTATGTTCCACACTTAACATGTTTATCATCTTCAATCAATAAAAATAAAAGTTATTGATCTTAAATCAACATTTCCTTTTAAGTTCTCCGACACATCCGCCATATGCGGTCATACAGGGTTAACCAAACTAAAGGTTACTTTATGTTTATCTATGAAATAGAGCTAATGAAGGCAGTCCACGAAAGGAAGCTTGCATATCCCGGACATTTGATAAGAGGATGAGATATACAGAGGTATTATACTTGAAGGAATAGTAGAAGGAAACGAGAGAAATTTACAACGAATCACTTGGTTTGACAACATCAAGAAGTGGGCAGGACTTGAAGAGATCAGAGCAAGCTATTATGAAACTCTCTCCCAAGCTCCCAACGTTGTTGTAGTAGCTATTTTATCTGACTGCTAAGAAAGCATACATGCTTGTTAGTAAGCAACCAGAAGACCGACTGCTTTAGGTCCTCTCCGAGGGACCTGGTAATGAGGATTAATGCCTTACCAAAGGGCACTAGCGCATCAACTTGATGTTCGAACCCAGGTCGCCGGATTACGAGACCACTGCTCTACCGACTGAGCTATCGCGCCTCCTAAATAAATGTAAAAACTATACTGAAACATTCATAATTATTTAAACACAAAACTCATCTTTTCAAATTAGCATATCAATAGTACTAAAAGATAAGTAATGTTGTAATCTTTCGTTTTCAAATTAGCATATCAACAGTACTAAACGATAAGTAATGTTGTAATCTTTCATTTTCAAATTATTATTATGACCTGGCCTATAGGACGGTACCAGATGAATGAATGAATGAATACATTCCACTGACGCAATAGCTGTTGCTCATGCTGCGTCATTTCGACTGCGTTATTTCCCGCGCTATTCCAATCTGTGATGGCAATTCGCCCTAGGATACTAGTTACACGTATCATTTGCACTGTTAAATTTGGATTCACTTTTTGTATGTTTTACTCTAACGTGGCCCGTCAAAGACTGCACCAGTCATTGACACAGTCTTACTACGTCAGCAACTGGAATCCTCGTGAGGTGCAACGGGAATTACTGGTTTGGACGCAAACAGCGGATTTGCAGTTACAACTGAAAACTCCGAATACGCCAAGAACTATAACGTCTCTGATAAACATATCGGGACCCCCCCCCCCCCCGGGGGGGGGGCGGAAGGAAAAAGAGGGTGAGAAAGAAAGAAAACGGGAGCGAGAGAAAGAGCAATATACATATAACAAATATACACATATACAAGTGTGAAAGGTAGAAGGAACCTGTCAAAAGATATTTACCTATAGGTATCGGAAGAGGTGAGCTCCTTCTTCTTCGCCTTCTCCTCCATAAGGCATCTAATATTCGAAAACGAAAAAAATAAAAAATTGCCGTGTTAATCATAATTACCATCTTTGCAGAAGCATAATAAGGATAATTATCTTTAAAAAATTATCGTTTCATACCTTACGAAATAAAACTAATATAGGCCTATATATATATATAGAGAGAGAGAGAGAGAGAGAGATGGAGGGAGGGAGAGAGAGAGAAAGAAAAAGATGGAGAGAGAGAGAGATGGAGGGAGGGAGAGAGGGAGAGAGAGAGAGAGAGAGAGAGAGGGGAAGAGGAAGAGGACATGAGCTGAGCCAGGAATTGGAATTGTATCTATACCTCGGTAGTCCGTGATATCCGTATAATTATACGGAAAAGAGCTACTTCACGATCGACACCAAATTAATGAAACATAAAAGGTTGATATAAAGATATATAGCAGCAGCAGGCTTTTGCTAAGACGATATATGAACATTGCGATACTGATTCAAGTAAAGGTTGATTACAAAAATATATCATGTTCACTTTCTTATGCGGGCATGGACGATTATGTAATTTTACATGTGTTTCCCATTCTGGAATATATCACAATCAACATCAATGTAGTTAGATATTATCAACAAGTTTCCTGAGTAAATAAAATCGATTGTGTAGAATTTCTATAATAAAAGGCTTCCATATATTTCTACAACCTTGATCTATTACTGATTGACGGGCTGTGCTTTTACAGCTTTCTAGACATTTTGATAACAAGAATAATAATAATTACACATGGTATTTATATAAAGCGCTATTAATGAATTTTCAATGCATTGTTAAATAAATATATCACTAATAGAAACGTTTACAGACAACGCATTAACAATCAATTTATTTATTATATAGCTGAAAACTTAACATCAAATTACAGATACACTTGAGTTCTGGTAAATATAGAAATGAAATTCTCACAGAATCCAACGAAACTTACACCGAATGTTCAAGATTACAAATAAATGACATGTGTTATTAACAATTTGTGTAGAAGAATGAGCAAAGAAAGAAAGGGCAAGTTCACTCCAATAATGACGCACTTTCAATAGAAGCAGACAAATCAGACAAACCCATAAAAAAAAAAAATCGGCAAACTAATAAGAAAGTTATGAATTTTTAATGAGATGAAAAACTTTGAAAATCACTACACACTAATTGTTTTCTTATTATTGATAATATAAATTTCCGACTTCCCCCTATAAATCTTCTTTCCTCACACCAGCATCCAAGTTCAATTGATTGTAATGTGTTTTCGTGTGGAACTTTGGATGCACTAATATAGATTAAATGTTTTTATTCTGTTAAATCATGAAAATGTGAATTTTAATTAACTATTCATATGAAACTTAATAATTACGAATAGACAGTATTCCGAAAATAGTATCAATCTTTCAAAGTTCATAAAAGATTATAACATTTCACGCATCCAATATGATACAAATCAAATAACCTGGGCAAAGGCATGGGGAAATCAAGTTCTTGGGGATAAACAGCAATACAATTATACTGATAAGGTAATTGATCAACAGTGAGGTAATGACGTCACAAACTGATAACCATTTTGGCAATTTGTGTAGTGATTTTCATTGTTCCATAGTTTTCCATACTTTAAAAAAAAAAGTGTAACTCTCTTATTAGTGATCTGATTTTCCTAAAACTCTTCTTTCTCTCTTTCTCCCGTTTTTCTGCACCTATTGAAAGCAAATTATTTTTGGAATCGACTTAAAAAGTTTTGACACAGGTCACTACGTGCTAATGGGAGTCGTGGGTTCTTTCGAAGATGACGCCCGGCAAGTTTTTATGCGTTTGTTTTTATTTCACTGGTTCAAACGACCAATCTACTACAGGATAAATAATCCAGAATAAATTATAGAAATTTTCTCTCAAAATAAGATTCCCATTCTAGAGCTTTAAGCTAATAAAGGATAACGTAGACTATTATAATGAAAATGATCGTTGATTGCCATAATAAAAGTCATAATTCCCTTGAAAAATTCGCTGATATATATGAAAACTTCATATCAATTGCCGATCCTGAGCCAAGAAGGATATTGTTTGGGAAGTTCCGTTATTTGACCTGCGAAAAATAGTAACTACTGAAACGATACCGCTACTAAATAACTGGAAATTCAATTCTTGAATAAAATTAGATTGTAGAAGCATTTAGATTAGATACTCAACATTCATCCCACTCAGAAAGTTCCATTTGCATAACAGAAAATAAAGTTTTACCGTTAACCTTTGGAAAATTGCACCGAGCATGAACAAAAAATCGATGAAAAAGTAAATCTTAGACTTCAGTTGACTTACATGTACCTATATTAAAACAAGAAAATTTCATATATATGAAACAAAATGATAAATACACAGGGTGATGGCAACAAATGAAACAAGTTAAGAACGTTATTGAATTGACTTTACTAGTGGAAGAAAGCAAATATACATAGGGTTTAATCAGATGAAATATGGTTTTAATGTGAAAACCCCAGTAATGCAATACGTTGAATTGACGTCCAAGTCGGTCTTGTCTATCGTGCATCTTGAAGAAGTTTGAAAAGTATATTTTTGATTTTATATCCCTATGCATTAAGAGTGTTCACAACAAGACAATAACAGTTTTACTTTTTTAAAAACAGTAATGCAGTACGCTGATCGTCAGTCATGTCTTGTCTATCGTAAATCTTGAAGAAGTATGAAAATCCAATTTTTATTTTATATTCCTATGCATCACAGAATGTGGAGCAACAGGGTATGAAACGCTGAAACGGATGGCTCAAGACCGAGGAACTTGGAGAGACACTTGATATAACATTCTGATTGGGTCACTGAACCTATCATAAACTGTCAGATCACTATTGATGATGATGCATTAGGAGTGTTCACAACAAGAAAAGAACAGTTTTACTAGGAAAGACGTTTCCTGCCGAATACTTTTTTAAATGTATCGCTGACGTCACAAATAGTTCACGAAAAGATGAACTATTCGTGTTGGGGGTCTTATCAGGTTTTAATGTGAAAACCCAAGTAATGCAATACGCTGAACGTCGGTTAGTCTTGTCTTTCGTAAATCTTGAAGAAGATTGAAAATATATATTTCATTTTATATCCCAATGCATTAGGAGTGTTCACAACAAGAAAATAATAGTTTTACTAGGAAAGACGTTTCCTGCCGAATACTCTTTTAAAATGTATTGCTGACGTCACGAAAAGTTCACCTTGTCCCGGGAAACGGTGAACTATTCGTGTTGGGGGTCTTATCAGGTCAAGTATGGTTTTAATGTGAAAACCCGAGTAATGCAATACGCTGAACGTCGGTCATGTCTATAGTGAATCTTGAAAAAGTTGAAAATAAATATTTGTTATTATATCCCTTAGCGTAAGATTGTTGCGTTTGGAGTGTTCACAACAAGAAAAGGGATAGTTTTACGAGGAAAGTTAAATAGTATGGCCATATATAGCAAGGAAAGAAAAATAAATAACAAAGGGAAAAAAAACAAAGAACAAAGAGACAAACAAAACAAAACATAAAGCACACACACACACAAAATCACGCACCCACACACAAATAAACAACATGGCAACGATGGTCGTAACAATTCGCAAATATTTCAATTGCAAAGAATATATGATAAGCGTGATAGAATGCCTTCTTTCAAGAAAAGAAAATGTTTGAAGTTCTGTGTAATTCTTTATAATTTGTAGTGTTATTGTTATTACGATTATAGATGGAACTTTAATTTTATTACAAATCAAGTCATAACGTTTCAACGTTAACATGACAACCATTTTAAATTATTGTTATAACCGTCAACGAATAGTACTACGACTGTATAATAACACGAATGCGGACTACTGCTGGTACTATAAACTACCACTATACTACCACTAATTCCTGGTACAGTCAAACCTGTCTATAGCGACCGCCTAAGGGAAACACAAAATGTGGTCTTTGTAGACAGGTTACTTTAGTACATGTTTTAATGAGATCATTTTTAAGGGAAACAAAAAATGTGGTCTTTGTAGACAGGTGGTCACTAAAGCAGGTTTGACTGTACTACAAGTACAACTGCTACTTCTACTAGGCACCACCTCTACTCATATAGCTACTGCTACTATTCTACTACTCCTTGTATAATACTCCATGCGAGTACAAGGTATCTGCAAATATATTGCCTAGATAATACACGATAATATATGCCACAATACGGTCAGGAGAAGAGATGGTAATAAATAGATTATGCACAATTAACATTACCTGTTCCATGGAGAAAAAGCGATGCCATCACCAAAATACACAAACCCCTTATAAGGAGAATCTTCATGTTGAGGCTCTGTGCTTTGATAAGTCGAAAGGCGGAGGCTGATAGAATATAATGGAGCTTCTTGTTGTGGTATACTTGACTTATATCGACGCGCATATAAGTCAACCAGCTTCTTCAGTGCGAAATCTGAAATACGTCGAGCGAAAGTGATCAGGATGACCTTCCTATACCACGCTTGTAACCCTAAGTTTTTGTTTACATTAAAATCATCGGACGAGTGAAATTATAGACTGTTGTTTATATCCGGGTCGCTAAATCACCCTCCAGCAAAGTAGTTATGTAGGCCAGCTGGGCATTGATTGGTTAAAAGGCAATCACCACCACTTTGTTTGACCTATCACGTACGTCGTTTCGTGATAAAGGTTCCCTCCTCCGAAACAGGGAGGTCCTCCCTCATACCAGCCAAGGAAAACAACATATTAAAAGGCTAATGGTCTTGATTCGTTGTCTGGTCGTGTCAATTTCAGCAAACTTAACTATGAGCTAATTGTCAATTTTCTATTTTTTAAACAACTAAGTGTTCAAAACGTAAACAACCTTAAGTTGTTTAATTTTTAAACAACAGTTGAGCGATTCACCGGTTAACTTGCGGTTGTTTAAAATTTTAAACAACTTGTTTAATTTTTTTCTAACAGTGTATTTGTGATTGATATCAATTGCAACTATATACATAAGAGATACACTGCAAATTCGTTGTGTAACGACTTTAAACAACAGTTGGGTGGTTCACTCCTTACATAGGGGTTGTGTTAAGTTGTGTAAACAAAATACACAAGTTTTTTTTTTCTTAACGGAACCCCTATGCAAGGAGTGAACCACCCAACTGTTGTTTAAATTCGTTACACGACGAATTTGAAGTGTAAGAGACTGCAAACTTGCGATTGAATTGAGGACTTGCAATTGATTTGGATCAATCCAGAAGATGTGCTGTTGGCCATAGTTGATGGCCACTGCGCCCCAGGACCCCCGGGACACTCGATAGTGGAACTCGGTGGTGATTGTCGATCGGAGAGTTCCTTCGGGTGTAAGCATGTTGAGCGGATCAGCACCGAGACTGGATAACCGGACCATCTCGGTGTCCGGATGTACTTCGGTCCATACTATCCGTGATCCAAGTATATCGTCCACTGAATGGGGGAGATGTGTGGAGTATGAAAAGAGTAGGGCTATCAAAAATGATATAGACAATGTACATATTATTTAATCTAAATGCAAGTTCCAGGCAGCAACAAATATTTAAACTCCAATGGACAATATTAGGCATTCCACCGCAATATCCGAAATCATGGGCAGTTTGGTCATTATTAAATAGTCATAGAAAATGTACTAGATAAGATAGGTAAACAGGAAGGATAAAAAACTCGCTGCCCGTGTGTAAGCGGATGGTTGCCCGATATGAATTCAAAATAGGGGGGGGGGGGGCTGCAACCTCAAAACCTCAAATAAGCTTTAAAAGTAGTTGTATCCAAACATTTCAAAATCTTGACCACTACTTTCTGTAGTTTATTTTGGTATTGTATTGTTTGAAATTGTTCATCTTTATTACCATCTTGTACTTGTCATACCTGTTCGTTTGGCTCACTATTGTATATTTTCTGTAACTATCACTGTATTGTATTACTTGTAAACATGATCAGTTTGGGTCCTTGGACCTTTGAATTATGTATATTTATATGTCTTTTTAAACCGAAATAAATACTTCTTTTTTTTTAATTGAAAATGCAAATGTCTTATTCCAAAAAATGTTATGTAAATCATCGAAACATAAACAAACTTTTAAATGGACTTTGGGTAATGTAATGTACATTAACAAGCGCGCTCTCTCTCTCTCTCTCTCTCTCTCTCTCTCTATCTTTCTCCAGCGCGCGCTTTTCATCGACCATACACGCAAACAATAAGACTAAACTTCTTATACCTGTATCATTTGAAAAGAGTGGAAATATACATAAAATGGTAATCATAGCCAACAGATTCTTACCACTCACTTAACAAATAACAATATGATCACATTATTGTTGAATACGGCAAAGAAATGGTTACTTAAATGTTTTCTCAAACCCTATAGTAGAAATACCGATTACGTGAGGACAATTTATTGAGCTTCTCGTTTTCTGATTAGCCATGGAAACTATTTTTAGTCTGGACAAGCACTTGTTAGCAAGACACTGATCAATATTCCCCTCTGATGCTGCCGCAGATAATCAGTTTAAAGATGCAAGCAAAGACCTAGAAGTTCCATTGCTCATTCTTATTTACCCCCTCCTGCTCGCAGGTTTGTTTTCTCAGTGCACCATCTCTCCTTTGCGCCCGTTACCCCCCCCCCTCAAACACACGCACACACACACATTTACACACACACACGCACACTAGCACACACACACATTTCATTCTGCTCATAAACCTGTTTTACAAACTTAAAAACACCACAATGAAATTCAAATAAAACAATTTTATTTAAAGGGGTGTAAACTGATGAATCTGCGTCTCCTTTTGGACAACTGCACGTAAACGAATTGTCTTGATCAACGGTAGTCAGCGACTTAATCTCTACATAGTCAGCGTTCGTTAAACAGACCGAAGTTCTACTCACGCTTTGGTTTCGCGTATGTTGCAGGTACGTGATTGCAGCTGCGGTCGAGTCCGTAGTCGTATCATACCCGATTGGCCCCCGAGTCAGGCCACGGGAAAGACATATAGTCTCGTCAGTTTACAACCCATTTACGAGAGCATTGAACTAGATATATATCGAACAAAATGTCCCAAGTACTGAGTACTTTGCTGTCACTGTCCGCGTGTTTAGGTATTGTTCTAAAAACTTTACCAGCTGTTCACAGGAAGTATTTTGATAGGCCTTTTATGTTTTAAAATAAAGCTTTTATTCATAAATGAAACACAGCGGTATGGTTTAAAGCCCCACTGTCCTACTTGTAGCTACATGTACTTGCTCCCTCTATATAGAAAACAATGTCTAATCGGTGACCATTGGTCCCCCATGGTCCTCTTTTTCTTTTGTTAATTGAGAGCTGAGTTGATGAGATAGCCACTTGTCACTAACCACGTTATGTAGTCTAATCCCTCCTGGCCAAACTAGTACAGCCGGCCTTTACTAGGTAAGTAGTTGCGCAGTGTCATCACATATCACTTTAACAGTATACAAAATAATGTACAATATCTTTCGAGGTTCTAGCAAAAACTATGAGCTAATGAAGTGGCATAAATAGTAATTTCCCGAGGGTAAATTAATATCAAATTTACTATAACCGAGGCTTGCCGAAGGTATAGTAAATATGATATTAATTTGCCTCGAGGAAAAGTTAATTGTTATGCCTCTGAATATCGCAATGCAAAAAAACTATACATGAGGGATATAGTATTTTGTATTACATAACATGTCATGACACTAGTAAAGCAATGCACTGTATTACACTCGTGAAATACTCAACACAAAAATCTCAATCATAATTGAGAGGTTTCGATATTAATATTATAATATTGTGTACAAAAGTTGTTGACGTATTCGATAACTTATTTGTTCTTCACAACTTTACTTGAGTATATACTCTATCAAAACTACAATTGGCGGGAGTTTAAGATATATGAAACAAGCAGTCTACATGTTTAATCGTAAATTCTGTTACCACGCAATCGTCTTTTTATTTATTTATTTCAAATGGTATATTGATATCTTTTTTAAATCACATTCGCGACTCGTGGGCCGAATTACAGATTCTTCACAATGGATACATACATGTAACATCAATAATATATCAAGTTGAAAAAGGCTAATAAGATAGTTCTATGGTAAACTGAATTGGTATCCAATAGCATACTTGAGACTAAATAATCTTAAATTAATAATCATGTTAATTTTAATTGATATCACGTTTTTGGAACAAATCGAACGTTCTTATCATCCCAAATCATTGGAGGGTAGGATTTAAAGATTTTCATGAGAAAAATACTTCTTTTGTTTCTTATTTTGTTAGTTCGGGAGGTAGAAAATTAAATGAAAATCAATATCTAGTCGAAGTAGTAATGCGCAATATCCCTCAAAATTGACACTCCTGGCTCAACTGAGAAATACAGAATAATCGTGGGCATACATCTATAAAGTAAATATCTAATTATTATACATACAGTGGTTCAAAATTTAAGCAGAAATGGAAGAAATGGAAGAAGAAAATCACGACATCTCTCCTGTCAACCATGCTTATTGCATTGTCGAGTTGGGTTGGACTGAACATCATCAAGCTGCAGTAACATCTGAATACAAAAAAGAGAAATATACAGTACATTAGAGGTTAGCATACAATGTGCTGGAAACACACTTTCAGATTGTAATATAAAAGGCTTCTCTTGAAAGATGAGGGATGTTACTATTTATTTACTTGATATGTTATTTTCAGTCGTTTTATGTTGAAATGTTTTTAGTATCTGAAAAGTGAATTCTCTTCTATTGTAAATATTTATGATACTTAAGAAGTGGGCTGAAATTGAATCCTACATGTTATCTGGTTAAACGTATATGTTTAATTCAGCATATATCATTGGTTGTTCTGTCATTTTTGTATGTCAGTCTATCTTACTTTCCTTCCTGTGTTAATATAACCCATCAAGACGAATACTGGATTCAGGCTAATGAAAGTTATGCAAATCATTATTCATTTATTCACCGACAGTACATTTTCTGAGTACGGGTGAGAGTATTCTTCTGAAGAGGGCAAATAATGGGCATTCATGAATCACCTCCATCACGTTGGCAGTAGTTATTCCGAAATGCACACAGTGGGACGTGTCCATGTGTAAAACAATATGTGGATATTGGGGGGTCATATGTAACAAAGCGAACTACGAACCTGTCTATTCGGGACTTAAATTTAACCTATGACCGTGCATGCGTATCACAACTATCTGTCTTTATTCGCTATGGTTACACCAAGCCACTTACGTAGTTGGAAGTTTGCTCTAATGACTTGCTCTCCCTCCTCATCATTGACCCTGGCCTCGCACGAGTATAATACTCCAGAGAAACGATCCTCTACGGCGTCAAAGTGTAAGACTAGTCCAGAAGGTAGAAAACGCACTCCTTCCACAAGGATTCTCACTGCGAATAACAAGAGAGAAATTAAAAGGATTGTATGGCTTTTAAAGTCAGATTGGAACGACAAATGTTTATATACAACACTAATCATTATGAGGGGCAATGGGCATAGTATTATGGTTCAATTTATTTACCGGTACTATAAAAGGTATTATATTTTTGATCAATGAAATCCTGTTCAGTGATTGGTCAACATAGTATCATGTGACCAAACATAAAATTGCTATGATGTAACCGTGACGTCATCCATGGTATAGTGCATTATACCATGGCACTGTACCATGGATCACGTCATATATATGCGATCGATCAAGATCGATGTGCTATCGGTCGCGGTATTGCAAAAAGTATTGCGCTGCTCTCACTGCACTCTTCACTACTTCAGTGACAGGAAACATTATTATCATTATTATTTGTATGAAGGTTGGTTTGAAAAATATAAAACAAATATTTCAAGCCACTAGTGAACTTATGGATTCCTCGGCGACAAAAATAGCACTATTTTCTGAGGGGCGTACTGAGGGGCGTAGCCCCGAAGAAAATAGTGCTAATCCTGCCACCTCGATCCATAATTTCAACTAGAGCCTCTCAGTGCATGGTATATTTTTGTTTATCATGATTTTGCATCAAACTTTAAAGACAAAGTTGAGTACTTGTTATGCGATTACAATCTAGAAGTAATTTTGGACGGTTAAAATCTTGTAAAAAGAAACAATTATTGTGCTGCATTAATTTTGGGATCATCAAAAATTATGACAGATTGAATAAAATCACAAACATCTAAAATCAATGACCACAGACATGGGTACCTGGGACCCCACATCATTTAGCATTAGACTCTGACCCAAAATCATTGTGAATTATTTCTAGTCATATTCGATGCATGAATACACTTCAATTTCAATCTTTTTTTCATTGGACACTGCTTTATTGGGATAAAAACGTTGAGAAATGCTCCAAAACGCCTTTCACACTTTTACAAGAACTTTCCTTAAGGAGAAACAAAACCAAACTTAGCATTCCTCTAAAAAATCAAACGCAATGATTGTGGGAGTATGTCAGATGCAACGGCGTCAATTCATCCTCAGTAAATGTTGGCATACTAGACGAATTTATTACTTTACATCTGGACTTATTGCTATAACCAAACAACTTCAGGCACTGTCACTGACTCCAAACAGACCACTTTGGGGTGCCATAATTAGGGGTAATTTTATTCGTCTATTCGTTTGCTCTTTATGTAGCTGGTGTCGGTCTGGTGAGGTGTCTGCATTACCCTCCATATTTGACGAACATGTCGCTGCATGGACCGAATGTCGGATCACTTGTGTGTGTTGTTACCAAACCCATCTAGTACTGTTTGGAATCAAAACATGTATTCTGATAAGGTATGTAGAGAGTAACATGTTACCTGGTCTGTCATTTATGAACCACCGAACGGACGCATCATCTCTGTTAGGGGAACACTCTAGATCGACTACGCTACCTGCTGCAACAGTCAAATTGCTAGGAGATCTCACTGTAAAGGACAGTGCCTCACTGGGTTGACTCTCGTTGAACCGTCTCGCCACGTTCTGAGAATATGCAACAGTTACATTCTTAGAACGCAACCAATGAAGATATCTAGAGATGCTTGTGTAGAACCCGTATTCCCCCTCCGCAGCACACCCGACGCCCCAGCTTACAATTCCCAGTTGATACCACCGTCCATCATCATGACGAAAAGCAAATGGACCCCCACTGTCGCCTTTGCAGGAGTCATGCTGCGCATCGTGGTAACCAGCGCAGAACATGTTCTCAGTAACCCTTCCTTCACCCTCGGTAATACTCTCCTCGCAAGTTTGCCGATCAACAATAGGTAACTCCACCTCCTTCATTAACCGATTGGTTGAACTTTTAAGAGACGTTTGTCCCCATCCGGTCACGCGTCCGTTGATGTTGGTCTCCATGATACGACTGGCCAGAACCCCAGGGGCAAGGCAAATAGGACGAATGTAAGGAGTGAAATTCCACAGTGGTGGGTCGATACGTATTAAGGCAATGTCATTATCAAAATACGTTTTGTCATAGTCCTCATGCACAATAATTTCCGCTGGCTGTCGGCTCTTTTCCGACTCTTCTGTGAAGAGTGAATCATAGTCACCAAAAAATAAATTCATGTTTTCATTTTTAATCAAGTTTTTGTCCTTGTCAAACATGCAATGCGCAGCAGTCAAAATCCACCTCTGGTCCAGGAGTGTTGCACCGCAGATGAAGGTCCATGGATCCACTACTTTCTCATTCCTGTATTCCCAGATTCGGACCATGTAGGGCGCAGAACCATTTTTTGCTGTATTTCCTCCGATCACACGACCTGAGCCTCTGTCTACATCGTTATCATCGAAGCTGCTCCAGTTGATTGAAGATTCAGCGACGATATCTGGATCTGGGGCCTCGGTGTGAGTAACTACCACTGGGGAGGGTGTAGTTTGAGCTTTGCTCTCTTTCCAATATGTTATCGTGCCACAAACTAGAAATACAAAAATAAATAGAGAGTAAAATGGTGATTTTAGTAAGAGTAGTGATCAATAAAGGTCTTTTCAGCATTTCAATATATGACATTCAATAAATAAGTAGCGAGTTATTCCCATTTTTCTTTAGGCCATCGATTCGGCCCGATTTGGATCTACCACTGATTTGCGATCTGAAAACTAAGGATAGCGCGTATTTTTTCTTCTCCTTACTCTACTTCTTTTTTTTTAAATTTTATGTCGCGCACCCCCTCCCCCCTCTCTCTCTCTCTCTCTCTTCCCGTCTCTCCTCTTTCTTCCGTCGCTCTCTCTTTTCCCCTATTTCGCCACTGAGCAGTACTGCTATAGTAGTATAGTAGTAGTAGTAGTAGTAGTAGTAGTAGTAGTAGTGGTGGTGGTAGTCGTAGTATATGTAGTAGATTACTACTACGACGATGGCGACTGTCGACATGCATGTATCAAAGGCTTTGATCCTAAGCCCTACCTGTAGAAATATCAATCTGAGGTGGATCAGTCAAATAAAGCCAGGCATGTACTCGACCCTTGGTTCGTCCGAACACGTCACGGGCAACGCAGGTGTACTTCCCTTCATTTTCCTCCCTTATATTTGTGAGATAGAGGTATCCTCGGTGCTGCCAGATAAAAGAATCATATAAATAGAACCACTTGAATCTATGGAAATGCATCTTATGTATAGGCATAACTGAATTCATGAGAGGAAGGGGGCCCAAGTCCATTCATAACATTTTTATACCTTTTTTTATTTAATATGTCAGATTAGTTAAAAGTAAAAAGAAGAATGTGTTTACCTTCACAGAATCAGTAATAAACTGAAATATATTGTTTAAATTATGAACATGAAAACATTTTATCGTTAACTTAATATACATAATTAGATTTTCTATTGACAACGAAAACTTTGTGATGGACTTTAATTTTTCTTCCTCTCATTTCTTTCAAAAGTTTTCTGTTTCACGGGGGAGAATGCATTAAATATCCTTCAAATACTTCCAAGTTCCTGACTGATATTAATAGAAAGTCACTGTTTGTGCAGAATCATGGTATTCGCAGAAGCTTTCAGTTTTGATAATATGCCTTTTATACAAGAAAGTAATAATAAGAACAATAAGAGAACAACTCTTATATATGGCATTATACCTATGAAAGGGTTTCCCCAGCTTAGGAAAAAGTAAAAAAGAGATGAAACAATTAGAAAAACGCTTTTCATCAATTAATCTGGCTCATGAACGATATAATTAAAAAAAAACGTTTCTTTGGATAGTAGAACAAATGAAATATGACAATTGACAATCTTCTTTCGTTAGCTAAGGGATTTCAACCTTCAAACAAACACATTATCTAACTATTTCTCTTATTTGTCCATATGATAGCAAGTGTAAAACATGAATTCCATTACGAAAATGCGACAAAAATGGGCTATTTTATACAAAAGCTATTAAATTCTTGAGACTCCAGTGTGCAACTGCCCTTAATTAAGAAAGTAACTCACAATGAGAAGGTTTCCTTCTACCAGCGGTCGCCCATCCTTCTCCCAGACGACACTCCCCGTGTGTTCTTTGGGGGAGCACTGGAACCGATGATCCTCACTGATATTGACATACGCATTCAAGGGAACGATTTCGAAGTAGCTCAGGGGGTTGAAAGCTATCAGCAATGTAAACGAAAGCAAGGAGTGGGATGAAATTAATGAACAGTGGCGTATCTAAACATTGGCGTCGGGGTTGGGGGGGGGAGGGGTTCGGAAAGGGTCCAAAATCAACGATGATACGTGTATTTCAGCAAAATCATCATTTTTCCCTATACATTGTTCCGTGTGGATGGGTGGAGTTTCTATTGCGAAGGACGTTATCGTTGTGATTTGTGCAATTTTATGATTTGATGTATGATGTAAAAGTAACTGTGATTATTTTGTTTCCTTCCTAATTTGAAGTTGTTCTGGGGTGACTATCCCTTTTCTCTTTCAAATGCGTTGTGTGCAGGAGGTAGAAATGAGAAACTTTATACAATTTACTTCTTTTTGTATGAACAATAAACTCTTAGTATCGACAAACCAACTTAATGCTTTGTCATTCTAAGACAATCTATTCTATCAAGAATGATATTTGAGAAGAAGGGACTTACTTATACTGGCCTCGGATCGCATGCATTCCCTGTCCCCGGAGAATACAGCGCATGCGTAGTGTCCTGCGTGTCGTTCATCGAAGCTTGGAATGAGAAGCTGGTTGAGCTGGTCGACGTAGATACCGTTTACAGCACCTTAGGACGAATTTGATAGAAACCAACCACGTTATGTTTTTAACGGTTTCTAAGTACTTTGAAAATGTATCGCTATGTAACATCTTTACCAGATTGGCAGGAAAGCAAGATAAACACATAGCACCTCATCACGCCGCCAAACCGATTCAATACCGACTCTTAATATCTAAAAAGACACTTACTTATCTTTAAAATGTCTTTTATTCATGAAAATACATAGCGGTTTGTAATATCTTGTTTCTCCGAAATTTACGTTGATTTCATAATGGATACAAAATTGATCTTTAATCAATTTCTCACCCGGAACCCCTAGATATGTTAAATAAAATGCAGCACTAAACCACGACACCTTTACATATCTCGTGGGTGTGTGAGGAAAGTGTGTATGTGTGCATAAGAATTACTCGGTGTAGAATTATCTGGAACTATTCTCGGGGTTTCACTGGTCTCTTCCTCTCTCTCTCTTTTGTGGGGGTGTTTTTCCTCTTCATTCTCAAATACTCGAACTTACAAAAAAGTATTTGCAATAATATTTTCGTTGTATTTATTTCTATCTAGTTTATTTCATCGAAACCACACAATGAAAAATGGTAATATTGAAAGATTCAATGCATACTTTTACTATTATTTTGTTTGGTTTATTACTTTATTACTTTATTACTATCATGTACAATGCAGGGCTTTCACAGACTTCATTTAGACAGCCGACGATTGACTTTTTAATCACTATTTTGAAAGCAAATGAAGTCTCCGGATTACCGTCATGTACCATTTTACCAAACCTAATTTTTTTTTTAAATCAGTTTTGAGTGGTGTCCCTACCTGAATCCAACCTTGTTCCATCTTTGACCCATGTCAAGGTCGCATCTTGGTCGCTGACCCGGCACCTCAGCTCTAAAAGATCTCCGTCAGCTACTTCTAGATTCTGAGGTTCTTCAAGGAAAGCCAGGTCGGGATTACAAGATGAAACGATTCTAGTCCCAGAATCTGCAGAGGATAGATTATCAGAAGTACGTGAGTTGATAAGCAATATTAGGATTATCACAATCATGCAAATATTTTTAACCATTGACGTTTTTTCCTTCAGCCAAATCTGTATAAATTCAAGGCATTTAATTGCGCTATTTTTTAATGTCGATGTATCATTCAAGATATGGCATTAAAAGATGTCTCATAACCCTGAAGCGATGAGAGAGAAACCAGACAAGTCATTAATGCAATTCTCTTTGTTTTGTTTTGGTTTGCCAGAAGTTAACATTGTCACTTCATGCAAGTCGTCACGTATATCTTTAAAATTGAGGTCGCTATCTATGATTAGGGATCGAAAAACTAACCCCGTTCACAGCGTATGGGAATCCCAATCCATTCACCATGCTCGTCACACATACTCCTGTCATCTCCTCCAATCTTCGTGTATCCTGCTATGCAAGAATATGTGCACATCTTGCCGGTGTTGTACGGAGGAGAGCACGGTCCAGGGAGAGCCTGCGGTGGTGTTTCGAGTCGACGACACTGAACAGCTGAGGAGAAAATGATGAAATCAAAATGAAATTGTAAAATGAAAAATGGATAGGGTGGTGTCCGAACTATATATGGCCATTATATTCGGGACAATTATATAATGGGTTGTTATTCCAGATAGTCCTCTTCCTGGAAATTGAGCCCTTAGAACGATGATTCTCAAACAACTAATCCCACGGTAAATTACGCGGAGGACAATTATATTCAGACCGCGAGGACAATCCCTTCAGACGGCGATCATACATGGAAACTACCCCTAGGACAATAACTTTCAGACGGCTATCATACTTGGAAACTACTCCTAGCTAGACAGTTACCTTCAGGCGGTTATCATATATTGAAACTACTCCTAGGACAATTGCCTTCAGACCGCTATCATACATGAAAACCTGTGGCGGATCCAGGGGGCCCCGGGGGCCCGCCCCCCCCCCTAGGAAGATAAACGTGTAAAAACACGTTAATTTTACCTTTTTTTGGAGATGACCCCCCACCCCCAGGCGCTCAAGGGGGAGGGGGGAGGGGGGGTGCTCACTACGGCTATCATACATGGAAACTACCCCTATGATAATAATAATAAAAACGTTACATATAAAGCGCTTTCCACCGAAGTCTCTAAGCGCTATAAAAAAACAAAATAGACTGACAAACAATTACATATTAAACAAAACAAAAAAGTGCAAATAAGCCTAACAAATCACAATACATTCAGATGGCTATAATACATGGAAACCACACTCGGACAATAACCTTCAGACGGCTATCATATATGGAAACTATCCCTAAGACAATTCGTTATAAAGAATCTACATAAATTGGTTATCCATTAACAACTCTACGATAATAATGTTTCAAATCGGAATATAAAATTCACCGATTTTATCAATCGTCGACACGGGAATATGTCATTCATTGGGACTCTTATTTCTCATATTTTCTCCTTCAGTTCTGGGTAAATGGAGGAATAAAAATTTCGAAAAGGAGTATTATTATATTTATCATAATGATTAATAGGTATAGAAGTAGTAGTAGAAAAGTAGTAGTAGTAGTAGTAGTAGTAGTAGTAATAGTAGTAGTGGTAGAGAAGTTGTTGTCCGGTGGATAAATGTCCCATTGGGAGAAGAAGTTTCACACTGATGAGAGTTCGGGGGTGTATAGTTACCTTGACATTAGGGACTTTTAGATTTGCACAACGACAACGTGGATTGCTACGATCGACGTCCGTTTAACCCTAAAAAGGCCGGGTTATTTGAGGTCTTATTCTCGGCCGTGAAGCGGCCGATCTCCGCGAAAATGTGCACAACCACCTAAACTTTAAACAAGACCCAATAACCTATGTTTGATCTATTTTTAGGAAAAATGACTTTTCCATATGTTTTGTACACAAATCACGAAAATGAGCGATTTTCGGGCTGACATGCTAAAACAAAAGGTCACGTGACCTTGTAACCGTAGGTCCGATTTTCAAAAAAAATCTTTTAAAAGTTGCGCAAGACTCAAAAGAAAAAAGTCAGCGAGCGGCGGGGCGCCATCGATATGCGTTCCCGAACAATCAGAAAAATCGTGGAGGGGAGAGCCATGATGCCCCCCCCCGGCCTTATTAGGGTTAATGCACTGCCTTGAATGAACGTCACACGTATCAGTCCACGCAAATCTAAAAGTTCCTATTAAAATAAACATCGCCCCGTTGACATAAAAGTGTTTGTAAACAATTGAGCTTGTTTTTGATTAACACAATCATGACGATAACTTCTACTTTCGAAATAATCAACCTTAAGGCCCGGTCACACAGCCCTCCCACGGGCGTATCGCGGCCGAATCACGGCCAAAAATTTCTGCCCGTGAAGCAGACGCTGTTGGACGCTTTGAGGTTGCGATAAAGACGCGATACAGCCGTACTTTACCCGTCGTTACACGCGGTAAGAAATTCACACGCGGTTGGCCGCGCGAAAAAGTTTTGGGCTGCCCAAAAATTTAGACCGCGGGTAATCGCGGGCGGTACACGTGGTACACACGCGGTAAAGACGCGGTAAAGACGCGGTACAGACGCGGAACGAACGTGCTAGGACGTGCTACGGCCGCGGTTAAGACGTGGTTACACGCGGAATTGGACGCGAAATTTTAGCGGGTAATCGCGGGTGGAGCACGGTCATAGCACGTTTGTTCCGCGTCTGTACCGCGTTGTTATCACGTGCATTAGCGTGTGTACCGCGTGTAAGCGTGGTAGGCCGCGGTACCGCCGCGCTTCACCCGCGATAAGGACGCGGAACAGTCGCCGGCGTCTGTTCCGCGGGCATACCACGGGTAAACCGCGGGTAAGCCAATTTTGCACATTTTTCCACCACGGGCAACCGCGGGCAAAAAAAAAATCGCGAAATTTTACCCGCGATACAGACGCGAAAGGCTGTGTGACCGGGCCTTAAGTGTGCGTCACCTGTTGAATGTATGAACATGACAATGACGTATTACGTAATCCGAACATGAATTCTATAGGACAGACAATAGGTCATTGAAATTGTCCTTGAGCTGATTTATCGAAAGTAATTGGGATCGTCTCTGTCGTGTATGATATGAAAATATGACAACAATTATCTACAAAATAAGATGGTAGATAGCATTAGAAAGTTCAAAGTATTATTTAAATATTAGTGTGTGCTCTAATATGCCGATATGGATCAGACATGGATAACTTACCCATGCAAATTCTGCTGACGTCAAGGTCCCATGTCCCAGATGCTTGGCAGATGATGGCATCCGAAGAAGGGGAAAAACCTGGATGACACTGGACATCACAAACGTGTCCTGGCCGCGGGTCGCATGATTCGTCAACAAAACCATTGTGAAAGACCCGTGGACATTCAGTAACTTGATCTGTGGGAATTAACGGAGGAATGATAAAATACGGAATGAATGTCTACCATGGCTGTAGCTAGTCTAGCGATAACGGTGCTCTCAATATCTAGGATATCCTTTCCTACTACAGCCTCGGTCACAAATACCATTACGAGCTGCTACGAACGCCGTACGAACTATTTTCAGACGATTTCGTAAGATCTTCTTAAGAAGGCCGTACTAAACCAGCGTTCCTAGACCATTCCTAAGTTCGCAGATTGGTCGATGGTCTCGTTCAAGATTTTTTCCAACCTCGTGCGGAACCCTCTCTTTGTAAGGCGGCCATATGAAAGTCGTAATAACATCGTAAAAACCACGCAAGATCTTCATACATTTCGTAGGGTCGAGAGAAAATTCTAGAAGCCTTAAATAATTACGATGATCGTAAAGACACCTTAAGTTGTTCAGGTTTGCCACGTGTGACGGACGTGTCTTTGGTTCTCTCTCGGAATATACCGAAATATTTGGAATTATCTTTGAAACGTACTTTGGAATTCAAATGGTAGCATTTGGAAAGATTTATGAATTTGGATTATTTCTGTAGGTAAGCAATTATTTTGTGGGCTTCTAACACAATCCTGCACCTTCTAACAGTATAGCACGTGCGACGGCATTCAAATTTCCCGCCTTTTCTGGGAGGCCAATCATGGCGACGGCTTCGGCTCTCTCTGAGCCGGAACTGTCTGTGAGAAGTGAAAGTGATGACGTGTTCAGAGTTGTTACTCATAATCGACCTAGGAAAGGAGAACCTAATCAAAAAAGAAGACGAGAAGAAAGTGTAGCGGTAGAAAACTTAAACACTAAAACATCAGAATCAGACTCAAACACCACGGTTTATCAAACCCCTTCTCCTGGCAAAGATCCAAAGCAAACAGATTTCAAACTGTTCATTACCCCAATAGACAAACATAAATCTTTAAAAAATATGAGTCCCATAAAAATCGCACGAGCGATTAAAGATGTGTGTGTTAGTCCCGTGGAATTCATAAAACCTGTTAGCTCTGGATTACTAGTTAAGTGTAAGAACATAAAACAAGTTCGAGCAATCCTACAGTTGGATAATATAGGGAATATTCCCGTCAAAGTGACCGAGGGTGCAAGAGGCGCCAAAGGGGTAATTTACGCCATTCCAATAGAAATGACCGAGGAAGAAATTTTGTCTGAATTAAGAACGCAACAGGTAACAGCGGTTAAAAGAATGACAAAAAGGGTGAAGAATGGAGAAGATAAAGATCAAATGGAAACAAACGAATCAAAGCAGATTCCTCTAACAAGCGTCATCCTGACCTTTAGTACATCCACTCTACCAACATCGATAAGGATGTGCTACCAAATAAAGTTGGTAAAATTATACATTCCCAAAGTAGTCAGGTGCTTCAAGTGCCAAAGATTTGGGCATGGGGCAGCAGAGTGCCGGTCTAACATGAGATGCGTTAGATGTGGTGAAAGCCACAAGTTTGAGGAGTGCGCCAAAAAAGACACCCCGAAATGTGTAAACTGCGGAGGCGAGCATTCTGCTGCATATAATGGTTGCACACAAGCAAAAAAGCTAAACAAGTACAACACATCAAAATCACAGAAAAAATCACATATGCACAAGCATCACAAATATGGACAAATAAACAAAATACCCCTCAAACTAACATTGTCACACAAACCTCCCAAATGAGGAAAGAGGAACAAGAAAACACACAAATTAAAACAAGAGATACGATACCTGGCTCATATGCCATCGCTGCAACCACACAAAACGTACCTCCCGTAACCACCAGCACCCAACAAACTCAAAATGTCTTACCACCTCGAACAACCTCAAAACATCCTTCGAAAATCCCTCGAAAAATCCCACAAAATCCTTCAACAACATCAACAAACTCCACAACAATCACTTCAAAAAAAGACAATGAAAAGAAAGAAAATCCTTCTGTAACCACGAACTTTATAGCTACAGCAAATGATGATCAGATAATTGACTTTATATGTCAATTGATCCTCTCACTCACAGAGGGCAAAACTCTTAAAGAAATAAATAATTTAGTTCTGGTCGCAGCGAAAAGATCGCTGCAGCAAATAAGTAGTGCTAACAATGTTGATAACGATACTTAAAACATTGATGATACTGTTCTCCATACTACAATGGAATGCACAGGGATTACTAGGGCATGGAAAAGAACTTATAAAGTATTTGAACACACACAAACATTGCTATGATTTGATATGTATACAAGAAACATGGTTTCAGGAAAATAGAGTTCTTCAAATTCCTGAATACACATGTCTCCCAAGAAATAGGGAAAATCAGGCGAGGGGAGGATGTGCGATATACGTTCATAATAAAATCAAGTATGAAGGTCCAATGAATGATGTAAATTTAGAAATGCAGCAAGTAAACATACACGCAGGAAATGAAAAGTTATCAATTGTGAACTTTTATAATCCTTGTAAGAAATTAAATGAATATATTATGAATGTGCTATTAAAAGACGTTAATAAAAATGATAAAGTTATTATAGTAGGCGATTTTAACGCTCATGGTACCATGTGGGGAAGTGACAAAACAGACAAGAATGGACAAGTGATAGAACAATTCGTGAATCATCATAATCTAACTGTTTTGAATGATGGCGAAGGAACCAGACTGGATCCACGAACAGGAAAACTGTCATGCTTAGATTTATGTATAACCACTCCTTCACTGGCATGTAGAAGTACTTGGAGAGTCATGGAAAGCCTTTTTGGAAGTGATCACTTCCCAATAAATATCCAAACAACTTTAGACGGGAAAAGCTCTGAATATAAAGATGCTTCAATAAGAAGTGCAGATGATTTTATCTCCTTTAAACATATAAATTTGAAAAAATTTGCTAAGAAATGTGAAGAGATGATTACAAATGATCTCATACTTATAAATAATGATATACAGGAAATATATGATAATTTCATGAAATATTTAAAACTGTGTATAAAAGAAACTGTACCGAAAAGGAGAAATGTCTCTAAAAATCCGGTGCCTTGGTGGACCAAAGAATGTACAGAGAAAATCAAAGAGAGAAATAGAATGTGTAATAAGATGTCACGGAAAATAACTTTTGAAAAGGTAGATGAGTACTTAAAAAAGAAAGCAGAAGCACAGCGTGTGCTCCGCCAAGCAGAACGAAATTACTGGCGAGCATTTTGCACAAAGCTTGATCAGTATATGCCAGAATCTAAGATCTGGGCTTGTATAAAACGGCTGAATGGTGTACTAATAAAAAAAACAAAAAATATGTCAACATTGATTGTAAATAGTAAAGATATTGTCTCCGATCAGGAAAAAGCAAATGCCTTTGGAAATTACTTTCAAAAAATAGGAATAAAAGACAGGGATACTAATAAGGAATTACCGAAGGCACCAAATAATGACATTCATATTTTAAATGTAGATCATGTTATAAATGAACCCTTTTTTATAACAGAATTTGAAAAGGCAGTGCAATCGCGAAAAAAGACTGCCCCAGGAAAAGATAATATACCTTACGTTGTTTATGAAAATCTGCCAAAAGCAAACAAGGAAATCATGCTGAACATTATTAACTTAATATGGAAAACCGGGGAAATTCCAATTCAACTAAAGCATTCTATAATAATCCCTATTCTCAAACATGGAAAAGATCCCAGAAATACATCGTCATATAGACCAATCTCTTTAACATCATGTTTTGCCAAAATAATTGAACGAATGATAAAAGAAAGATTACAATGGTATGTTGAAAAGCATGAATTATTACCCAATTTTTTAAGTGGATTTAGGAAAGGTCGTAGTGTGACGGACAATATTGTACAATTAGAAAATGACATCCAAAAGAGTATAAATTGTAATGAACATGTAATAGCGGTTTTCTTGGATGTCGAAAAGGCTTTCGATACAGTTTGGATAAAGGGTCTGGTTTTTAAATTAGCAAAAAATGGAATAGAAGGGAACATGCTGAGATATATAGAAAATTATCTAACAGCACGAACTTTTCAAGTACGAATTGGAAATACAGAATCTAAAACTTATAAAACGCATAACGGGTTACCACAAGGGAGTGTTTTAAGTCCTCTTTTATATAATATAATGATGGGTGATATACCTACAGACCAAGATGTAAGCATATCTATGTATGCAGATGACTGCGCAATATGGATATCAGGCAGGAACATTGTACATATTACTGAAAAAATACAGAAATATTTGAATCTTTTAAATCGTTGGTTTGAAGAGTGGGGGTTTCGACTCTCACCTGTCAAAACAGTGCCCGTACTTTTTACGAAAAGCTGGAATGCCGTTCTACCGCCTGATATAGAACTGAATGGAAATGTGTTAATGTACGAAAAATCTCATCGCTTTTTAGGGGTTATATTTGATAAAAGGTTAACTTGGCAACCACATATCGAAAATGTAATCACGAGAAGTAAAAGAAAATTAAATATCTTAAGATGTCTAACTGGAACAAACTGGGGAAGTTCCTCGAAATCACTTATCATGGTGTACAGAGCAATTATAAGGTCTCTTTTTGATTACGGATGTGAGGCGTATGACAGTGCAGCTGCTACCACCAAAAAAGCCATTGACTCTGTCCAATACCAAGCACTGAGGATATGCGCAGGTGGGCTGCCATTAACCTCCTTAGAATCACTACAGGTGGAAATGGGGGAAATGCCTTTGGATATAAGAAGACAAATGCTTTCAAGTAAATATAGACAAAACATCGAAAGATGGGCGAATCATCCGTTGTTAAAAAACATTGAACCATGTTGGCATTTTGAATACTTGAAGGGGAAAAACGTAAACAAACCTTTTGGATATAGAATACAAAGCAAGCTGGGAAAACGTATAGAAACGATAACCTACTCCCCATTTCCACCATGGTTATTCTACCCTCCGGCAGTGTCAACGGAATTAAGTACTCGAATAAAGAAAACAGATCATCCTACACAACAAAAACAAAGCAGCCTGGAAATCATACATACTAAATGGGCGACTCAATTACATATATACACCGATGGATCAAAAGTACCTGAAAGAGGGACCTCTGCAGCTGCTTTTTACGTCCCTTACTATTCTGTACATCGGAGCAAAAGGTTAGCAAATTTCACCTCTTCGTACAGGGCTGAATTGGCTGCCATCATTCTTGCTCTCAGATGGGTAGATGAATTAGACATTTATGTGGGGGTTGTTATTTTTAGTGATTCACTGAGTGCACTTATTGCATTACAACAACAGAAGGACGAATCTTTTATTCTGGAAATTCTCACCATGACTACTCACTTAAAGAATAAAGGAGTTGATATATATGTAGAGTGGATACCTGGACATTGTGGAATAAAAGGGAACGAGATGGCGGATTTCCACGCAAAGGCCGCATTAGTAAAGAAAATAGAAGTCAATAATAACCTAAATATGTCAGAAATGAAAAGCTTAATTACTACAAGTTCCAAACTCCTTTGGCAAGAAAGGTGGAACAAAACCAACTCGTATTTGAAAACATATCAAAAAGATGTTAATAAACCATATATATGCTCATTAGAGAGACAACATTCAACAATAATACATCGACTCCGCTTTGGAGTCCTTGGACTTAACCAGGATCTCCTCAGATTGGGAATTCATGCTACTGGTTTCTGTAATAGATGCCCCAGTGAAATAGAGACTGTAAAACATTTTTTAGTACATTGCCCTAACTATATTATAGAAAGGGCTATGTTTCTAACAGAAATTAACGAATCCCAACCTGAAAAAATTATGGAATACTTAAAAAAGAGTGAGTCCAGTATACAAAAAGCTATTGTACGGTTCTTTCTCAGAACGAAACGGTTCCCTATCAGGAAGTAATACCTCCCTTGATGAACAGTAAAATATAATACAATATTATAAATATGCTAAATTACACTCAGTACATTAAAAATATAATAACATAATGTAATAAGAAAATAAAAAAAGAACAGTAAAACATAATACAATATTATAAATATGTTAAATTACACTCAGTACATTAAAAATATAATAACATAATGTAATAAGAAAATAAAATAAGAATAGTAAAACATTATACAATATTATAATATGCTAAATTACACTCAGTACATTAAAAATATAATAACAATCATAATGTAATAAGAAAATAAAATAAGAACAGTAAAACATAATACGATATTATAAATATGTTAAATTACACTCAGTACATTAAAAATATAATAACATAATGTATTAAGAAAATAAAATAAGAAAAAGTAACAACAATGATAAAAGGTATGATAAGATTACTGAATATAGAAGCTTGTGTAGGTGCTATCTTATATACATATTTATGTATGGTGTGTATGTGATATAACAAATAATCTGCACGTACTGTTAAGAAACACTAACAAAGCCCATGAATGTTTTGCTTACGATATTATTTTACGATACTATCTTAAAAGATAGATAAATATAAAACGAAATAAATGTATTTTTAAAAAAATCCAAAATTAAGAGATATAACACGTGCCGTAAAGTAATTTGGCGACAATAGTCAAATCACTGACTAATCGCCAATAACTCAAAACACAACAACAACAACATAGAGAGCTATTACAGCGTTCGTAAGAACGCCTTACGAACGGAGATTCGTATGACTTTCGTACGAACGACTCCTGGTGTTCGTAAGGCGTTCGTAAGGAACTCGTAAGGTACTCGTAAGAATTTGAGGCTTCTAGAATTGTTTCTCGACCCTACGAAATGTTCGAAGATCTTTCGTGGTGCTTACGAAGTTCTTACGACGTTCGAACGGCCACCTTACGAAGAAAGGTTATGCAACCCGACAACATATACACAAATATCGAAAATCTTCGTACGAGTGACTTGAGAATACCGCGAGTTTCACGTACGACCATCTTGCGATAACAAAAGTCTTAAGATGGCCGAAAGTCTGAGGTCAGAAGAACTCAAGGCATTCTTACGGAAAACGTACGAACTCTAGGGCCATTGTATAACCGAAAACCACTTCGTTTCTCAAGGAGGTCTTAAGTTGTTCTTGCGAATTAAACTGCGTTCGTACGAACGACGTAAAAAGAATCTATGCCCCATCTACGAATCTCTACGAACTCTAAAATTCGTACGAACAGGGAGATTCGTACGAATGCATTGTTCGAAAGAACCTTTGTGACCGTAGCTTAAAGGGAGGCTTTACTACTTCAGCCAGAAGGGATTAGACCACACAGCGAGCCAGCGAGGTCACTGTGACAGGTGGCTATCTCATTAACTCAGCTCTCATTTAACATAAGAAAAAGAGGATCATGGGGGACCAACAGGCACAAATTGGGGAAGTTTTCTATATAGAGGGAGCAAGTAGCTACAAGTAGGACACTGTGCCTTTAACTTACCATTTGCTCGACATAGATGGGTAGTGGCAATTACATAATATAAATTCTATATTCAATATTCAAGAAAAAATACAAAGAAAAGAGCAATACGGAAGTAATCAATTTCAAGAGCATTAAAAAAACGAACGAAAAGTATATTCTACGCGGATTCACTCCGATAGATATATTTCGCAAATTCCAAATTGAAGCAGGATCTTTGCATTTTCGGCAAGGGCATTTTTGGGGGGGAAGGGGATTAAGAGCCTTGTGGTTTCTGGCATTAATTTTCCACATGTGCCTCCCCAGGTTCAATTATAATGAAGAAAATAGGGGGATTCATCCCCTCAAGCGCCCTCTTGAACCATTACTAATTACCTGGGACACAAGTTGTTCCTTCCTCATCAAATTGGAATCCATCTGCGCATGTGCAGTTACGATCAAAGCCGACTGGAAGGCAAAGTCCTGTGCACCCTCCGTTGTCAATTGAGCACTGGTTGTCACCTGGAATGGAGATGAAGAAAAAACATTTGTATCCTCTATACACAGTACACTTTGCATGGTGGCTGTGGAAAGGTCTGAAACGCTCCGCCACTGTTTTTCGGACAACCAGTGCAATTTATCGTCATCTTTAACAAATAAATTGAAACTTTAATTTGTCACTCTCACTAAAACGAATAACAGCGAGCTCGGATTGCAGTTCTAATACCTTCTTGATTTATAATACTTATTTTAAGTCCTTAAAACTTAAGATTGTAAAACCCCTAAAAATACTTAATATTCAAGACTAATGTATTTCATTTTTAATAAGTCCAATACGATTAACTTTGAGCTGCGCGCGCATGCATGATAACCCCTACAAACAATCTGATTGGTGCGAATTTTTAAATTTTCAAAGATCTATTTGAAGAAGTCAATTTCGTTAAAAAAAAATTATCGTATATTTAGTTAAATAAATGTCAAGGCTCAAAATATGTTTTAAGTCTTAAGAAGGGTTTAAAGCTTAAGTGCTAGAAACAAAGAGAGAACGGAAATTTCTTTTCATTTTCTTAAAGGTAATACAAAGTTTTGGGAAATTTTGAAAAATGGGTGGATAGTGAATCTTTACAATTTTTTATATTTGGATGCCCCTGTAGATGTATTGTAATCACTAAAAAAATTAGCCCCTAAAACTCTTCTGTTTTCGAGAAAAATTGAATATAAAAATTTACCGGTGCTCCCGGTAAATTTTTATAAATTTCAAATAGCGCCTTTGGCCGTACAATGGTAGCTGCGACCATGAAAATCTCAGAATATGTAGTTATGATACATAATTTCCAAACGGGAATAGCTAATCGGTCGATTTTAGTCAAGAAACATTGTTTCATAGCTAAATTGATATCTTGACCTTGAGAGGGAGCTATACAACATAAAGAGTTTATTAATTATAATTTCACAACTTTAGACTCGATTTCAACCGCGACAACGATCAATAAATATTTTAGGAACGCATATGCTTCCGAAATTGTTAATTTGAACCAAATTCATGACCCCATACCAAAACTTTGTAATACCTTTAATCATAAACCTTAATAGAGTGCTATTTAGCATGTCTTGTTTGGCACTTGATTCGATACTTGTCATTTGCTTAAACATTTGTATTCAATTATGATCTTGCTGTTTCTCTATCTGAGCACGTTATAAGGAGCTCCATCATGTTCATCATTCCCAATCTTGTCTTGTCTATTAGGTGAAGCAGGATTTAATAGACAGATCTACTTTAAGTAAATAATGGAAGGACAAAAAATGAGAGTAGTTATACCTGATGGCAGAGTATCGTCGGACACCATGTATATTCCATTTGGTCTGAGGTAATCATTGGGTCCTACTGTCGCGATACCGCTACCAGTGTCTTTATCCATCTTGAGGACACTCTGCATTGTCCAGTCTGTCCAGTATAGAAACTGACCACGTACAGCCACGTCATAGGCATGGACGTTACGTCCAAACGTAAAGAGAAGACGGCGGTCACGACCGTTAAAATCAGCCGTCTCCAGTCGCTCAAGACCAGCGTCGCACCAGTATAGCCGATTACCTGACAAAGAGGCAGTTCATTCAAGAGAAAATCATGTTGGGACATATAGTAGACCGACAGCGTACGAGACCGACATGTTCGTGGTAGTGAATCTTTATGAAAGCTGTCAGAAGGTCCACAATACCACTACTATGTCAGTCTCGTGGGCTATCGTCTCGTGGAATGTAGCTACAAAGTGATGTTACAGGAACGAGGGGAAGTTCGTAACTCATCTTTTCTCAAACAAATCATGGCAATACATTATTCTTCCGTCACCACTTTAACAAATGTATTATGGATGTCTCAAAAAGTTAAAGGGCATTGCTGATACGTAGTTTTTTCAGATTCTTTGAAAAAGAGCACTTCAGAGGTTGTGTGTTTATTGTTATTACGTTCTAGATACGATTGTTCGAAATTTAGTTTCAGAAGAGTATCAAGTGCAAAGCTAATATGAAAGACAACAGTGTTATACCCTTGCATTACAATTTACATAATGACGAGTAACATTAATTAACGTAATTTACACAATTGAAATAAATTTATTAAAAGAGGATGATGCATTACAGTTTATTTTATTAATTGAGAGCTAAGATACTTTTGTTTTATAGACATGAAATGGGAATTACATTTTTTTTTTATTCATGGATTCCATTGCAAAGTTCGCGAGTCGTGACGAAGTAGCGATTCACTCTATCAACTAAAATTTTAAATCACCATTTAAAAGGACCGCGGAGTGACCACCTTCTAAAAATGTAAAATTAACAATTTTAATTTGCTAAATTCAAACTGTATTGTTTGGGACCCAGCATGGATTTCCAACGGTTGTGTGGATGTGGCTGTGTTCGGGAAGGGAGGGGGATTTGTGAAGTTTGGGAAGCTTTGGGTATGGGGGGATAGGTAAGATTGTATGTGTGTCTGAGTGTGTGAGCATGTGTGTGTGTGTGTGTGTTCGTGTGTGCGTGTGCACGAGGCTCTTTCTTGGACATAGTATTCATTCAGAGCACAATATAAATTAGTAATTACTTACAACTGTATATAATTATGTTATGTTTCTGTGACAATTATTAGCTAAACGTATATATACTTTGTTATGCATTTGTAATAGTTTGAGATGTAAAAATGGAAAGTTGCGATTTTTTATTATATTTTTCATTTATATTAGGGTAATATAACTCCAATATATTCTAATATTATGACAAATTATATATACATTATAATTCTGCTATTATTTCTTGTGCATTGAATGAACAAAAAAATAACTTTCAAAACAAAACAAATGTTCAAAGTGTTAATCTATCATTTGGAAGAGAGAGAAAGGGTTAATCCTTGGTCCTTTAAAATGGCTATATTTAACATTTTAGTTTTGAGAGCGTTCTTTAAATTTAAAGGATAGCATTCGTCATTGTTAATTTGAAGGTGTACTTACCATCATAGTCGATCGTGAGTCCGTTTGGCCATACCAGTGATCCAGACACAATTATTGATCGCTCTGTTCCGTCCATGAAAGCTCGTTCAATGACGGCATTGTCACCCCAGTCTGTCCAAAACATTGTCCTGGTTATTAGATGAAACAATGATTCTATTGACTATCGAAAATCGACATGAAAGATACATATGGATAACACTTCCAAGTTCCAAGAGGAAATTATAGCACATGCTTTTCTAGCGTATATCATGTGGTCGAACTTTAATAGGTTGAAGGCAGTATACCACCAATCTCCACTGTGTCTCATTTGCAGGCCCCAAAATGAGAAGATTAAATTCCAACGGCATTTGAAAGACAATACTAATTTAGAACTTTTCTCAAAACGAAAGGGCTTGAAAATGGCTTTTTGGTGGAAAATAACGACCATTACTTGTCGAATCGACTTAAGTGATTGCAATCATATAAGTAATAGTCTGATTTTCAGAGCCCTGTACCGGTTGGTCGTACGTTTTGTGCAGCATAAATATTCAATAAATTATGCAAGTAATACCAAATATCTTAAATAATTAGCATCAGAGTATTATGAAATATTATTATTCAGTCTCTAAACACCCAGGATAAGGTTTATTACCCTTCCACGGGATGCAACACAAGGGCTCTAGGCTTTTCTAAGCCTCGAATCAGCATCTTCCTGTTTGATCCGTCCAGGTGAGATACAGAGATGCCATGGGTGCCATAGTCTGTCCAGTACACAAGCCTGGAAATGGAGTCTACGGCAATGCCATCGGGAACTGAGAGAAATAAATGGATAAAGAGAGCATTTTGTGTTTTCAACTATATGATTTTATCACTTTTTTTATGTTACACCGCAGTCATAAGAACGAGACCGACAACAACCGGACAAAAAATGACATTACCCCGTTGATTTGTATTACTCTTTTGTCATTATACATAAATATCAAGTGGGTTTCACACCACGGATCTGTTAAATTGATATACATGTAAATATGCTATATTCAATTTAAATTAAATTCATCTTTTTAGTTCCATTTAAGTTTTCAATCTAATGGAAAAACGGGTAAAATATGTACCTACAAATAATCATGACAAAAGACGTCAACATTTTACGGAAAAAACTTAAACCTGGAATGAATAGCGGTACATACTATCTATGAAATTACATGTAAATATGAAGGGGTTAATACAGATGCAAGGCCTATCTAGGGCTAATCCACTGCGAGATTGTGATATAGGAAAAAAAACGAACTTACCTTCAATACCATCCCTAGCAATGACCTGGTAGTCGTTGCCGTCCAACGAGGCACGGCTGAGTGTCTTGGAAGTCACGTCAGTCCAGTAGACCTTCCTGTCGATGGGATCAAAGCTCACCGCTATAGGGTTCTGAATGCTTGGAAGGAACAAGGCTTTGGGTTCGAAGGTGGTGGATTGCATATCGACCTGAAAGATGGCTCGTCGATAGGTGTCCGTGACCAGAAAGAAGTTGTCTCGGACAAGGTCTATAAATACAACGACATATACAAATCATTATGACAGTAGTATATATATATATAATGTAACATGTTTTATGGAGATGTTTAAACGTAGGCTGTAAAACATCACAGCTGTGTACTGTGTAGATCATATAGCTGGTGCAATCAGATACATATTTCGGGGATGGGAGTACAAAGGAAGAGCAAATTATTATTGGGTATATGATGTTTATATTTTATGACCAACCTAAAAGCAATTCTGCATAATGCTAACATATATGCAAAGAAATGTTGGACAATATTACCTGACACACAAGATTTTCCATCGTCAGCCAAGTAGAACCCGAGAGTGCAAACACACACGAATCCTCGTCGACTAGAAGATGAGCTGAGACACAGCTGATCACATCCTCCGTTCTGGTAACGACATGGATCTTAGAAGAAGATAAAATAATGAGGACTAAATGAGACGCCATATATTACACGAAATGTCAGGTGTTTTATCATTTTCTGAAATTGAACGTAGGCCTAGAATGTATTATATGCTATGTAGTATATTATACAATTCTTATATTTGGTCGGTAAAGGCCCGGTCACACAGAGGGGACGCATGGGGGACGCACGGCCAGCGCATTGGAAATTTGCAATTTTGGCCAGTGGGTTGTCGTTCGCTAGGCGTGCGTCATCATTCGTTACTCGTTCGTCGAGCGCGCTGGACCCACGATGTGCATTCGTCGTCATTCGCTGTGTGCGTCGGGATTTTGTGAGCATGCTCAAAAGTGTGCGCTGAGCTCGACGCATGAATGTACACGCCAAAGGCACGCCAGACATGAGCGGAGCGCGCTAGACCAGCGCCGGACATACGCGGAGTACACGCCCTGTATACGCACAGCGCGCTAGCAACACGCTGTGCATTTTGTGTCAGCTCGCTAGCTTTTCCAAAATCATGACAAAAGTTAGGCACACGGCCTTTTCCGATTTCCAATGCGCGGGCCGTGCGTTGTATATGTGTGACCACCTCTGTTGAGAACGCGGTGCGTGCGTGGACCATTCGTCCAGCGCGCTAGCAACACGCTGTGCATTCGTGGAAGTTGTTATCATGTGCGCTCTATGTACGGTCTGTATGCGCACTGTATGCGCCCTGTATGCGCTCAGCGCGCTAGCAATACGCTATGCATTTGGTTTCAACTCGCTGTAGCTTCGACAAAAGTTGGGCGCACGACAACGCACTGGCCAAAATTGCAAATTTCCAATGCGCTGGCCGTGCGTTCCCCATGCGTCCCCTCTGTGTGACCGGGCCTTTAGGTATAAGACTTGTTGAGCTGCCTTACGATGCATGATCTTCTGACGGGTGTCCGCGTAAGTTGTAATGCCATACACCTGCTCTCCTCGGTTATGATACACTAGTTCTATCTCTCCAGTGTGGCGGTTGCTTGCGTAGATACCATTGTTTCCTCCAAGCTCCGTCCATAGAATGTAGTCCTAGAAGAAAACCGGTAATACCGTCATGAAATATGCGATTCATAGGTGATCCACCCTCCCCTCGGGTTTCTTGTTTAAACGCATCACTCAAAAGGGTCTTTCGTTTTAGAGGGCCTATACTAATATGCTATCTATAATATATTTTTCGTAATGCCCCAAAAACAGAAAGTAGTTAGTAAACGGGAAACGGGAGAGTTGTCCCTGCATCTGTCACATTTCAAATACCAAATTGTTAATTTGAGAGTCGCATAGATTGAGCTCTCACATTTCAAACACTCATAACTTTTTCATAATCGGTCCGACTTTAATACTTCAAACCATTCTTTTAGTCCTAAATGTTCTTGTTTCATAGAAATGAACTTATGTTAAAGGTTGGACTGTCCTTTCATTATATACACGAAGAGGTTATGGCGTGTGCTTACTAGATGTTGAAATCCATGATAAAGTCTACAACTGCATGTACTGATATACGAAAGCGTATAACAAGCCTAAATCAGTTGTTTCCCGTGACCTTATTTCATATCTGACAACGACAGCGACGATTGCATTTCAAAGTATGCTCTTATCATAAACTACGGTCTTCGGACGAACCATATCGAACTACACATGTAGGTCTACATTTTTTAAGTGTGATAACTAGAGAAAACAGAAATCTGTGGCAAATGCATTTTCTACCTTGTAGAGAGCAACATCGAAGAAGATGGCACCATTTTTCCTCAGTAGCTGTCTCTTATTGTTCCCGAAATAATCGACTTTATTGATAGTACGAGTTGAAAGATCTGCGTAGTACAACCTAGTACACACAAGTTGGAGAAGATGTGATATTAGATCAGCAGTCATTTTCTATTTATATCTCAGGAGATATCACATGACTAAACCAATTATTGAATGGTAGATGACTAGATTAAAAGGATAATTTCAGGTCAAGTCTGAAGGTCTATTACTTCTATAGCGGTTTAAAAAGTTATCAGTTACTGCGTTCAGACTTGGATTAATGAATATAGACAAAGGTAAACTAATTCTTAAAGAAAAGTAATGGCTTTTGTTTGTAATTAGTAAACATGTTTTATTAAAATTGATAATTTGAATGAAATTGAAGATTTCTTTGTCACTCAGTGAATATGTATAAAAGAATGATAAATAGATAGATATCTGTTATGGAATGAACATCTGTAAAAACGACACATATTTTGTTTTACGAAATAAATTTTTGAGTAAAACGCTCGATATTTTCATAATTTTTTTCTCCTGATTATACCTTTGTTCTTCTGTGTCGATAGCTAGCCCAGTGGGGACAAAGAATGGCAGACCATGTGGCGCCGTCATTATGACGACACGTTCAGTTCCATCCAGCGAAGCACGCTCGATCTGGGTAGGTGGGCCAAATTCAGTCCAGAAGATGTACCTGTTGCAACGACATAAACAAAAGGGCTTGTACTCACAAAGGGCGAGCTCACCTCCCTGGTTTAACCCGGTCTATCTAGGCTACTGATGTAAAGAGCTTCAGATGTCACTATTTTTCTTTTATATGAATTACAGTTATTTGTTTACAATCTGAATACATGAAATTAATCTAGTAATTCATGATGACATCATTGTGTTCATTTCGTCACAGAATTATGGTAATTTCTACTTGATTAAAATGTTGACGCTTGGCACTCCGTTCACTTTCGTCGGGGTGCACACCTAGAATAAAGTTAGCGTGCTCTTTGTGAATACCTGCCTAAAGACATTTCACTACCTAGGTTAAATTGTATTTTAGCCAGCCCTTGGCTTATGTAAAAATATCTTTTCCAGCAAATGCTATTCGCTATTATCCATTATTAATGGTGTATAAAGTATCAAGTGTAATGATCAGATCCACCAAACCTCGTATCGCTTTCCCTGGTTTGACGAGAAATGTTAATGTCAACATCGTCAAATGAGATGTTACATGAACTCATTTTTTATTTGATATTATATAGACTCCATTTGATTTAATACCATAGTCTCCAAATTATATAACACTTAAGGCATGCAAACACTATTTTCTGTGAAGAACATCAGCATGAATATTAACATTTCAAGCACGCCTTTCCCCAAAGGAAAGATTGTTGTCACTCTAAATACACGTTTCTAATTTACTGACAACAAGTGTTAAGTAAAACGCCGTGAATTATAAAAATAACCTACTTTCTCTCTGGATCGATGGCAATGCTCCTAGGCTTGATGACATTGTCCTTGATGAGTGTTGTTCGGTAAGATCCGTCGTACTTGGACACCTCAATGGTACCCCTGGCATGGTCCGTCCAATACAAGTGTTTCGTCATCCAGTCTACGGCTAAACCTGAAGGAAAATGTAATGAAAGCAAACGTGCCAATCTAAGGACTGCCCTGGATCATGTTGATTTTGAGAAAAATGGCGCCCATTTTTTTTATACTGAATAGTCATGTACACGATTTATAAAAGTCCATATAGATAACATACTAAGCATACACTGATTTAGGGGGAAACGTTAAGAATTCTGCTGGTCGTCGAATAAAACCTCATAGCCAACTATCTTTGTTCTTCACCAAAATAGAATTCAATAAAGCGTCTGTATGTTGTGGTTTAAGATTCGAAATTATAATCTTATGAGCCTACAATGACATGGGAATTAGAACATAAATATTATTTTCTATCGTTCGATGATATGTGATGATGTTGGTGGTGATGGTGATTATGATGGTGGTAATGATGCTCGTGATGATGAGGATAATGATGATGATGAAAGTGATGATGATGATGATAATGATGATGGTAGTGATAACGATAAGGATGATAATAACGATAATGATGATCATGATGATGATGGCGATCAAATGATGACGATTAAGATGAAAGTGCTGATGATAACAATGATAGTAGGCTTGCCATTATGAGATAGATTACAGTCCTATACCTTGTACAGCCCGTACCCCACCCGTGATAATCTTCACCGGTGCACCATCTCTGAGGGTGGCCATTCCTATTCCCTTTATTCCTAAGTCACTGAAGAACACGATTCCGTCTTCCAAATCGACGGCGATAGCTACGGCATGGCTCCGCCCCTCTAAGAAGCAGGATACATTAAAGTTTGAGACAATGGGGAAAGCAATGTCAGGAAAGTTGATGGGATATCGACAAAGCTTGGAGCGCGAGGCAACGAAGTACTGCGGTGGGTCTATCGTACCCGCTGGAATTAAGAAGAAAAGATGAAATACGCTTAGGTGTCATAAGTGTGATCTGGGGCCAATATATACACATTATAAATCATTGACATGCAAAAGATTAAGGGAGAAAACCATTACACAATAGTAACAACATAGTACAATAAAGGCTTGGCAAGCGTAGAAGAGCAACAAAAATGGACAAAACATATAAAAGGATTGAAAACTTGTTGCCTAAATTCAAATGAAAACGATGTAAATAATGTATTTTCGGACTGTTTATTGCATTAAAACCGATATGTTTCTTAGATGCTGCTTATATGTATCGGCTTGCATGGTGATGTAGATATACAGTGGGCTTGTGGTTGCACCATGAGAGAGAGAGAGAGAGAGAGAGAGAGGATTGGGAAGTCCTGAAAAGGACTTTCGATAATTTTTCTTTCTTGAGTGTGTGTAGTCCTGAAAAGGACTGTTGGTGTAGTCTTGAAAAGGACTGTTGGTTATCCGTTTCTTAGCTTATAGTTCTAAGGAGAACTATAGCGCCGGTTGTAGAGGATATGTGGCGGGAGTGGCTCGACGTTTTGAACAGGCTGACTATCTCTCTCTCACACGTGGTGCAACCGCAAGCCTGCTGTATGTGATATGTTTCTTGTTTTCAATAATATATCTAACTACATGTATCACACATCTTCTTACTGAGAAACACACAAATCAATCCACAACAGAGAGCTTGCGCTTGAAGGCTTACCCTTTTCGCATGTACGACCATCTTCCTTTAGGAGGAAACCGTTTCCACAGAGACAGGAGTAACCGCTGGGTCCTCCCCCGACACAAAGGAAGCTACAAGGGTTACTGCTACACGGTGCTATAAGCATAACAAATTTGTAATTTTAGAGACAAGAAAATTATAATATATATATATGCTCGTTATTCTAGAATCAAAGAATATCATAATGATGACATCAGTAACTAAAATCAATCTTCACAGACCTGTCTTCTTTCGACATGATCCGTAAGTAATTCTAATTGATCCTTTATAAAGGTAATTTACAGAATCAAACTTTCACTGCATGTTCAAGATTACAAATAAATGTCATTTGCCTAACAATCTTTGGTAGAAAATGTATACTGGCTAAGTAATGACCATATAAAGATTAGGAAATCAAGGTTAGTAGCCTCGACATCATTTGTGTAGTCCCATATTCATATTTCTGTGTACAGTGTTTGTTACTTTACCAAGACCGGGCCAAATTTATTATGATTTTGATGACTCCAGAACTTTGCAGTACACACCAATACTGACATGCTACATGATCAACTTTTTCTGATCCATTCCACACCTTTTCTTTCACAATGCAATCGGATGACCAGAACTCACCTTTATCTTTAAATGGTGAAATAAGACTTGATTTTAGGTTCCTAATTGTAAAGAGTTGCGATTGATCCAGACTAATCATAAAGATCGTAAAGTCCCCTCATAGTTTAACATATATTTTCAAAAATTCAGGTAAGCCTGAATCCGATGACCGGGGTAATAATATATCTGTAAAGCGCTTAGACACATCGTTGGATCGATGTATTGAGCGCTATATAAACACGGAATATTTTTATATTATTATAAATTTTTATTAGTTATCCGATTTTGGTCAAACTTTTTTTTGATTGGTCTGATTGTTCTTTATATACTTTAAGTAAGTTATTTTTGGAGTGAACTTGCCCTTCAAGTCCTGCAGTCAATCGTACAAAAAATATCATTATCTCTCTCTTACGGTCAGACTGACGATTTAAATTGATCTTTACGTCAGGTTGCGATTGATTCAGACGACACGTAACATGTCTTGATAAGATGGCGCCAGGATCTAATGTTCTTTCAATAGATTATTTTTTAAAGACTTACAATATCCCTGAGGTTGTACATCCGGTGCATAGGTCACGATGCTGTATGGAGTATATTGGAGGCCAAGATTGAATAGTTCTTGACCACTGTCTTTCACTAGCACTATCAGTTTCTGGGCCTCTTTTGCCGTTGTGTAGATGTAGTTCTTTAAAGAGGAGAAACAAATGCCTCGATATCAACACTGACAAAGACACGCCGATCTACAAATGCAAATCCAATCTATTTTTGTTTCCATGGGTTAACGACTACTTCTAATATCTGAGCGGTGATAAAGCCCTGCTAGAGTCTTTGAGCATGCCAAATATTTACCCGAGGTGGCCACATCAGTATTAATACTGCAGTTCCTTCTGGTCCTTCAATTATTATTAACTCAGCAATTGCCAGGCACCCATTTATACCAGTATGGTAAATGGCAAATGTGGATTAGCGTTTGCCAAAAGACCTTAGTGCCGGACTAGGATTCGAACCCTCAATCCTTTGAATGAGAGTCAGGTAATGAACCATCATACCACAACACATCGAAGTACATTGACGCATTGGATGTTAATTTAGTCAAAAACATGAAATACAGTGCGTTTTCACTGGGTGCCTGCCGTAGCAAGAAGCAGAATTGACAAAAGACTTAACTCCATTTCGGTGACAATCAGCTATGCATGACGCCTTTCGTCTACGACTGATTGTCAACGAAGCAGAGTTAATTTTTTTGTTAATTCCCTTTCTTGCTACGGCAGGCAGCCAGTGAAAACGAATTCGTTTTATAAAATTATGGAAATGCAAGCACTATTTTAAACAAACAGAACTTTGTCATTTCTTGCTCATTTTTCCTGATTGAGGTGTCATATGAAAGGGCAGAAACTCAACTTTCTAGAAATGTGATTTTCTCTTTGAAATTCAGAAATCGTCCGCCAAATGACTTTTTGGTTTCCTCTCTTCAAATTTATTTTAATTACTCATGCGTGAAATATGCATCATTATGAGTTGCATCAAATGAAAGAGGAGGATCTAAGCTTTCCAAATATGCGTCATTTATCAATTACACTTTTGATTAAGTTATGATAAAACGTCGATAATTCTCGGTTTCGTTTTTTCTGGGACGCACTGTATTTAAATCACTAAAAACTTTTACTTGTCAAGTTGTCCGCAAATGCCCATCTTTATTTGCTATTTAGTTGATTTCGTTATGTCAAAACAATCCGCAACATTAACACATAGGTTGAATAAGAATAAATTCGATCTAAAATTTAACACTCAACATCAAATGACGCATATAATAATTCACTACCGTGTTTCTAAACGGATTGAGCAGGTTCAAGAAGAGACTAGTTTTATGATTTTCAAATGTTTCTGCTCAACAAACTAGAATAGACTGATGTGCCATTCATTCATAAAAGATGACTTCAGGAAATCTTCACATGTCCAATCTGGTTGTGACGGAACTTATGACGTTATATCTAAATTGGTATTCGTAGGACTGTATTTGTATTTGATAAATATTCTTTGGCAATTTGGGTATCCAAACGAAAGATGTAATAATTTGTTTGGCATCTCGTCGATGAGTAATGTTAATTTATACTCGCACTTACCCCGGAGATGGTCAAGTCGAAAAGGCCTAGATTGGTTGGAGAGTCCATCAGTGTCCTGCGATTTGCCCCTTCAAGATTGCAGACTTCCATGTGGTTGTAGGATGGATCGGAATCCACCCAATACACTCTGAGGTCATCAAAGAGTCCAATGATTTAGATTACACTCAGTGAAGCCTGACGTAGTCCCGGTGGCTATTTTTCCTCATTACTACCACTCAGCATATCTAAGATCAAGTAGCCCTACACTAGACTGTCAATTTATGATAATAACTCCAAAAAATGCATAAATATTACGATTTTAGGGTGGAATTCCCTGGCCTTACTCAAAATTGGAAATTAAAAGTCTAAGAGTGCAGTATAGTTAATGTATAATTAGAATACTGAAGCTATGCTACGTGTTCCCGGCGGCCATGGAAATCACGTTTCAGGGCACCGCGTGGACTAAACGGGATGGACGTGAGACAACGCGGGGGACGGAATGGACAAACGTGACAGGCCGTGAATGCCGTAGATGCCGGGCCAGATTTTTAAACTGTCATAAAATTTGTCACGGCAGTCATGGCGCGGATAAGAAGCCTAGTAGGCCGTAGTAAAACGGGGTGAACGCAACAAAACGTGTCAGTACGTAATAGACCGTAACAAATATTGGAGGTGATCCGTAGTAGGAAGTTTTACGGGATCGGCGCACTAAGGCGCTTTGCGTTCTACTACGGTCTTACGCGCTGGTCTCAGGATACAATGATTGCCAATGCATGGGAGGCCTTTTTTTTATACAGTGGGCACAAACGGGCTTCAAAGTTGCCCTGCGTCCACGTTTCATCTGTAGAAAGCCTTGACAGAATGTGAAAAACGTGTGAGACCTTGATCACAACGTGAGAATCGTGAGGGACCCCGTGAGAACGTGACGGGCCGGCAGGGAACGTACTGGAAAACTTGGCAAGACCTAACAAGACTGAAAACGGCGCTCTACGTTTGGGGCAAACGGAATGCCGCAGCCGCCAGGAACATAGTGTAAACGTATCATTAGGTAGAAAACTTTATTGACTTTTTCTTTTCACGGTAATTACTTTCCAGTTTGTATTTTTTTTTCATCATTTACTGCCGTTGAGTTAATCTTGTACTGTATTGTGTCACAAAGATGTTTACTCTACTTATCAAAATGGAACAACTCAATCAGTGAGAGAAGACTTGAGCAATTTTTTGACGGGCTTGAGCTCCCAATGCGCTCCAGCCCTCTATCCATGGAGATTTACTCCTGTCTGACTAGTTATTCGTGTACTTCAGTTTGTTATACTTACAAGTCAGTTTCATAATCAACTGTTATTCCAGAGGGACGAACGATGTTTGTGGAAACCAGCTGAAGACGACCTCCTCCTGCAAGATTACTCCTCTCTACCTTTGGCCTGGATCCTGAGTCAGTCCAGAATAGGTATCTGATGGGAAAAAACGTGTGCTCGAAAACTAAGAATTTTAGTTGGTTTACTTTTGTAATGTAATCTTCGTGAAAGCCTCCGTTAACAGGTAACTATTATTCAATAAATGAGGGAAAAATCATAAGTAGCTTAGAAAAATACAGGTACTCCGCCAGGTCTTGAACCTGCAGGTTTAGGATTTGTAACATCAAGTTTAGTTGCTTGATATCATCCTCTGAAAATATCTATATGGACGAGAGATTAGATCACAAATAGGAACAACCCCCCCCCCTCCCCCCTGCTACCACTTACCACCACCAGCACCACCAATCCTCTTTGGAAAAATATTAACTACTATCTACGCCACGCATCCACCGGATCATGAACTTCCGGAATTTCCAAACATTTCCTCTCGACTGAAATTCCCAGATCTACTTTCGAAAAGAAACTGAAAATAAATTATCTTACCCCCTGGATGGATGAATGGCTATGCCTGTAGGAATATCCAGGCCCTCGTCAATAATCAGTACGTTACGCGTCCCGTTTGCGTCATGCATTATTATCCAATCATACGCTGCATCTGTCCAATACACGTTGCCCGTCAGCCAATCAACGGCGACTCCGAGAACGCTGGATGATGTAAAACCGTAGTAGATTTTCGCCGATCGGTTACTTCCCATTGACCCTGAAGAAGAAAAAATAATAATGAATAATAGCCTAATAGTCCACTCCAAATTTTATTAAACCAAAACGGAAATTCTTGTTGCCCAATTGATCGTGAGCCCGGCAGCCACTGAACAGCGCCAGATCGACGTTGCTCTAACCCTTATTGTTGAACGCCAAACAAGGTAGCAACAACTCCCATCTTTTAACGTCTTTTGGTATGACGCGTTAATGTAAAAAATTGGCAATAGGTTTAAATACCATATCTGAAACGATCCGAAACATGTACTGGCTTTAATGATTTGCAAGTTGTAGAGGTGACGGAACTTTGATAACGCAACAGAAGAATACAAACATGATTGAGATACATTCTTGCAGATTCATGCTCATACGCAGGCACAACGACATAAAAGCCAATCGAACACATGAATTCAGGTTATACCAGTGATTTCGATTGCGTTATACCTGCGTCAATACGCCGGTAATTGAACACGTTGTTTTAGCTGATCATTTTCCGTTTCCTTTTTTTTCTACGATGTCACTCTCATACGGCTTGTAAAAGATTGAGTCACCCACAGGCAAGGGACGCCTCACATGCAACCGAATTAAAAGAAACGATTAATATCTTAATGACGTACCCTTGATCATGACCTTTCGAAGACCATCACTCCAAATCAGTTCGTGCTCACCATACCGGGTTTCTAGGGCGGTCCAGTTACCACTTGGGGCCATGAAGTAGAAATCGGTCACGATGGTGTCCTGGACTGTGCCATCTGGTTTCAACATCACGGTGGGGTCTGCCGGTACACTGTTCAATCGAACCGAACCCGTGGACGCTTCAATCTCACTCCAAATGACTCGAGAACCAAGCGCTAAGTCGACTAGAAATAAGAAGGGGTAACCCAAGGAAAACATTGGAAAAAATATTTTCATATTGTCAAGGAAAGATAAAGGGATACCAAATCTAACATGCAGTAGGAATGCTTGAAACACATTGGTAATTTTCTTTTAAAGAAATCATTTTACGACGGATTCACTCAAAATAATGTAGATATGTTAAAGATTAGCTGTATCTGAACTTGCAATTTACAAATGAGGATCAGCATATGAAATCATTAATATCCAGAGGAGAGCAGTGTATTTAAAGGAGAAAACATATAAGCTGATTGTGAAGAAAATAGATTATCAATGTGGTCATAGACAAAATGGAAACGGGAACCTGGAAAACACCCTTTTAAAATCAAATCTCTTACCATGAACAACCTTAAGTTAGACCAAGATAACATGAATGCGGCAAAGCGTGTGCCTAAAAGAAAACCTGGCAAAAACATCAACCAAAAGCTTACTCGATTCATAGGATATGACGAAGCCTTGGTTGTTTTCCGCTCCTCCCACGGACATAAACTTGATTGTCACCAACCGTCCACTAGAGTCAATAGATGTGGGTGGAACTGTCGAACAGTATTGGCCCAAACGTGGTACTCCAACCGTCCCGTTTCCATCATAGATCCAAAGGGAATCTCCACTAATATTAATAATGGCATACAGAAATAAACAGTAACGACATTAACGCTATTTCCAAACTTGTTTCAGAGTTGGGCTGAAGCCGAACGTTTTTAGTAAACGGCAAATGTTTGCAATACTACATACTTTCGTTATGATATACGCTTTCAAAAAGCTTTGAAAATTATTATTCTAGCTTTTGCTCAGGCAGCCGTTATTAGCGCACAGGGCATTTCAAGGAATAATCCTACCAGGGACCCATTAACCTCACCTGGATAGAGTGTAGCAATGTGTAGATTGACATCTTGCTAAAAAAAAGTAAGTGTTGTGGCAAGGATTCCTCCCCCGAACCTTTTCACTTTTAAGAGTTTCCACTTAAAGAAATGCCCTGGTCGAGACAAAAACAGTATTGTTTGCAAAGATAAAAGATTTTTGCATTTAACCACTGTACCCGTTAGCATATACATTTTAAGGCAAACAAAAAACTCGGTCACACCAGCGAGACCAACAGTAGACCAAACATGATATATATTACCCCTAATGGCCGAAAATTGTTATTTTTTAAAGTTGGTCTGGATCGGATTAGTGGCGTGACTGGTATGAAGATGGTCATACCTGCAGTCGCGGACCTGGAACTTGAGTCTAATCCTGTTCTCGGCGCCAGAGTCAATGATCCAAACACAGTCCGATGCTGGATACCCGTCAGGGTAGTTAGTGGAACGTATCACACCAGCTCCGGCCTCTATGGAACCCCCACATCTCTGGCTGCACCCGAGGGTAAAAAATGTGCTGGATAATCAAAAGAAGAATATGCGATCAGGGTAAAGGAGAGATGGTGTTTGGCCCTGTGCACACGAGGCGTTGTTTCACTTACTCCACTCCAGGACAACCAGGCATATATATATATATATGTATATGCATATATCATGCAGGTCCAGGTGCAATCTCTAGCCACAGACGCAACCCCGTGAAGCAGGGCGCGATAGAGATTTGCAAAGTTTCGGGTTTATCTGAATAAAGAGTTTTGACGGAAAACTGGCGGAAATACATTGTGCATTGGCTCGCCTGAATCTAATGACCGATGTAATAATATACATGTACTATGTAACAACGCATAGAGAGGACGTCGATATATTAAGCGTTATTTCAACCCACAATATTATTATTATGTTTATAATCATTATTGTTATTATTATCATCATAACAATCTACATACAAAAATGCGTTCAAAGAAAATGTAAATTTGTGTGACATTCCCAGGCGCAACCGTCATTATCTTTAGGCTCCTTTTGTTGACTGCTTACTGAGGCATGAATACTATTGAATGAAACAATCAATTGGCGGTAGTAGATTAACGCCTCGTGTGCCTTGGACATCATGTTGGACAAGGAGAAGAGAAATTGTTCATATTCAACATTGACGTAATTTGGGACAAAAACTACTGGGGCATGATGACAATTATAACTGATTTGTTTTATAATTTTCCAGTAACTGAACAAAATGCTTCATACAAAAAGTTTGAATTTTGTCTTCTGCTATCAAGTGAGAAAAGGTAGATAAATGCATTTAAATTAATGTCTTGTGTAAATGATATTTAGATTAAAGTTTCGTTTTCAGTTAGAGTTGGGCTACTTGATCTTATATATGATCTTTTTCTAGCACGAACACTCAGGCCAAAGTTGTTATTAAGAATACACTGTATACATGAACCCATACACAACCATTGGAGCCTACTGTTTTACAGGAAGTGATGAAATACTAGGAAGATCGGTTCCTGTTTTTCTCTGACAAGGGAAATTATACCGCATTAAAAATATCATTTGAACTGATCAATCCATTGTCTCCAGTAAATAACATTCGCATTAGATTTGTAAAATGATATTGATCAAGGGCAAAAACACAAATTCAAAGAGAAAACAAATCAATTTTGGAAGGATTCCTTTCTCTCTCTCTCTCTCTCTCTCTCTATTGTATCTCTTTTCCTTCATTCATTTATCCATCTACACCTGTAACCCTGTGTACCCACATTTTCTGGATATTGGTGCACGTATATGCATGATAAGGGTTATTGGATTTGAAATCATAGTTACCTGACATTCATAAAGCTGGTAAGCTAATCGTGACATTTGATGCATATTTTGTCGTATATTTATTATTAGTGAAACTGCACCACCTTCATCAGAATGAAGCATTGGCCTACACACGAAAAATAACATCTTGTTAATACCTCCGCCCCCTCGCCCCCTACCAACATGACTCCAAACCGACTAATTTTGTCCATTTGGGAAATTTAATTATTTGTTCCGTCTGCAGTTGGTCTGGCGTCAGTCTCGGAGGCGGTGCTTCGGGATGTTGATGAGCAAATTTTACCACACTATTTCTGTATTACCTCATCAAAATAAGAATGTCCTTAATCAGCATTAGTTAAAGGCTTTGTTAGAATTATTGTACCTTCTTTTTTGTCTTTAATTTTTATTTTTTAATAATTACCTCAGGACTAGAAAGGTTGTTAACCACGCGGATGAGCTCACCAACATGGTGCTAAAATCTCATTAGCCTTTATCGACGATTGTTCTGGAATAAAAGAACGAATTAAAAAGCGTTATTGGTGGTCAATAGTCAATACGTTAATCATATTGCTTTTTGAAAGGAAATCAAAGAGGCAACGTTGAGGTTCGAATAATAAATCCATACATTTAGAGGTCGGCAAAGGATCTCCAAATTGCCATGCGACTATATGAACAAGAAAAACTCGTTTCATACGTTTATGTTATGCTACCACTTTGAAATGTATTTGTGTGTGGAATCGATTTGCATGATATTTATATATATATATATATATATATATATATATATATATATATATATATATATAAATACACATCTGTAGTATTACACTGTTTTTGTATTACGCTGTCATCATAGTTCTTAGTACAAATCAGCTCACGTACAAGCGGCATATCCAGCATAGGATGATGGATACCTTAAATATTTCATTTAGTACAGTTGAATCTTGTAGATTTTCGTCGTTCCGCGAGGGTGCCTAGGTTATTGTTGTTGTTGTTGTTTCATGTTGTTTAATTTAGGAAAGTCAGTCAGTTTATGACCATAATTGCCGAATACTATGAGTACATTTATTTTTAAATCAAATTTACGTTTATACACTCATAATATGCTTGCATATATTATGTATATATTTTCTTCTTAACCCCCCCCCCCAAACACACACAAAAAAGGGAAGATATTAATATCATGTTAGCTTACCAATCTCTGTCCTTTTCTTCTTTCTTTTTTTATCCTTGTTTTTTGCGCTATCCTAACAAACCCGCTCGTGGTACGTTACAAAGGTTTCTCGGGGGGGGGGGTCCTTTATGTATCCTAAACGCAGGGATGGGGCGCTCTTTGTAATATTTCAATTTTATCTCGAAATACACAAAAAGCCGGCAGCCAAAATACATTTAATATCAAACACATTTTAACGAGCTTTATTTTCGAATTTTGAAATTAATACTGACATTAATGGGCTGAAGGATTAATGACGTGTGCAGCAATGATATCTTGTGTTTTACTTATAAATTCTAAAACGTTGATGTGTACAGAAAACATATACAATAATCACTTCATAGACCCTTTCCGGTCTACTCTATTTTCTTTCGACTAAGGATCTACACCACAATCATGGGGTTGCCCTACTGGCAGCTTACTTCGAATCGATGTGATCTTAGTACATAATGAGTGCAATGTGTGTGTCCACAATTAAAGTCTCCAATTTTCTTCCGGCTCTATTAGGTATTTAATTCCGCAGGTACATTATGTAAGAGGGCACTCTGTATTATACAATCTAGTTCAAACGTACAGAAAGTGGTGAATTGTCTCTTTTTCCTAAGAAAAACACTCACAATTTTCAGAGTGGTGCCTACCAGCCTTCAACATAATACTATTCAGTTTTAAGCCACTAAGACGCAGTCTATGGATCATTATTTCACCCTGTCTACCCTTCTGAGGTGATTTTAACCCCCTCCCCACTTATTAAAGGGATAGTTGAGTTCTGTTTTCAGACCGCAAATGCCTTCAAAGTCCATGGTTATTGCTCTTATACTTATCAATGACATTTCTAGTGCCCTTTATGAACCTAAAATTGCTATGAAGGTAATTTTAGACCCCAAAATGTGTGAAATTTAGCCAATACGAGCATACCAATTCAGCTCCACTTTAAAAAAAAACATAGTGACCATTAATTAATTATTTAACTAAAAAAAACAGTACATGGGCCGGCTGGTTGTGCGTAATATAAGCAACAAGAAAATGCCAACAAAAAAGCTAACATCGGCATTGGCTGAAATACGACGTGAAAGGCGTTATTTCGTTTTTTTCAACGGTTTTTCAATTTTTCAATTTCAATTGTGGTGGTACACAAGTATTATAAATGGTTATATTTCAGCCGTCTCTGAACCGATTTCGATCAAACAAAGATTATTTTGTCATTTAAATATTATGTTCTTTCAAATTTGACACTCAGTTTTTCATTATCTCACAAACAAATTATTTTGTGTAGCGCACTCTGCAACAGAACTCAACTATCCCTTTAAACTCTAACTACGCCACTGCGTAATATTTGCCATTAAAGTTCGTATAATTATGTAATGGGGAAAATATAATATTTTCTTCCTAATTTCACAAGGAAAAGGTAAACAATTATACACTGTTGCTTAGAAAATAGGGCAGAAAACTGTATACAATATTCTTCCCATTTACATGAACAAAGTCAATTTGTCATGAAAAGAAGCTTGAAGATATATGAAAATTACAAACATATATATTCATGGATTGATAACGACCAGGGTAAAAGTGAACTTACCTTTGCCTAGAAGTCGAGAGATTGGTAGTGTTTAGAAATAACGAACAGGTTGATCTGCCTATTCAAAAATGACTATGATTCGGATACGAATACCAATTTTATAAGAAATGGAACTATCTGTATCTTCGAGGTGAAATGCTCCAGAATTGTATTACTCTTACTATCGAAAGGAGGAACTGTGTGTGTACCCGAAGTATAACGTTACAGAGCTTAATGCCACTTTTACCGAAAAGAGGAACTGTGTGCCCATGCAAAGGAAATGCGTGTAACGGGATCCGGGTTCGTCCCTCAATTCCCCCCCCCCCCCCCGCGTGCATAGACTACGTTTAGGAGTCTACTGAACTTTGTGGGCAAATTATTATCTGTGATCTAATATTTGTATGACTATAAAATGGCGAGAAATTATTTTTTATCACTAGTATTGTTTTTCTAATTAGTTATTTTCGAATGAATAGGCGGACAAATATGGCCGGCATCTCCTCCCTCGATTTGAAATGTTCTCGCGATGCCCCCTGTCTGGCTACACCACAGCGGAAATAGTTTAACCTATTATGATCCAAACACCAATTGAGGACAATGCTTTATCAAAGTATATTATTCGTTAATTGATCCAAACACAATACTCTGAGCTGTTATCTTTCAATGACCGAGGCACGTTTCCTTCCTTGTTAAATTGAGGGAATTTCTGAGGGAGCGTCCCTATATATTTTTTTTAATTCTTACAATTATGTGCCGATAGGTCTTTTTTTTAAGAGCGCTTTTTTTTTTTTATTACAGAACTTTGGTACAAGTAACAAGGATAAGTTGGTCAACAATACTTATATATTGGGTGTGTGTGTGTGTGTGTGTGTCGATGAATACCACATTTTTGTTATCAACTTTTTCTATATTCGTAGTTCTGTGTGTCGTATTGCCAAAATCTATACTTTTAAATGATTAAATTTGCTCATGCGTAGATTTATATAGGGCAGCACATGCAGGCGTACGCACGGGAGCGTCATACCCGCTGGCTCAGTGTTATAGAGTACTGAAGCTGTGAAATCTTGAAGAAATTTTTTTTAGAATTTCTCAATTTGAACCCCATTTTCCGAAACAGCATTAAAAATAATGTCCAAATGTCGAAAACCAATTGAATTTGGGCAATTCCACTCCGAAAAATAACTTACTTTCAATAGAAGCAGAAAAATCAGACAAACCAATCAAAAAAAGTTTGATAAAAATTGGATAATTAATAAGAAAGTTATGAATTTTTGATGACATGAACAAACTTTGAAAATCACAAGACAAATTAGCACCTCACTCATGAGTCTGTGACGTCATTTCCTCACTATCCACGAATTGTTTTCTTTATATTGATAATATAAATTTCCAATTCAATCCCCTTAAAACGGTATTTCCTCTCACCAGCATCCAAGCTATATTGAAAGTAATATTTTTTTAATGTGGATGCACTAATATAGAGTAGTTTTGTTCAGTTAAATCATGCAAAATGTGAGTTTTTATAAACTATTGATGTAAAAATCAATGATTATAAATATCAAATATTCAAAAAAAAGTATCAATTCTTCAAAGTTCATAAAAGATTTTGTGAAATGTCATGCACGCAATATAATACAAATCATACAACATCGGCGAAGGCATGGGGAAATCAAGATTTGAGGGATAAAAAGGGAAATTAATTGGATAAAAAATATATAAAGCAATTGATAAATAGTGAGGCAATGACGTCACAAACTGATAACCAATTTGGCAATTTGTGTTGTGATTTTCTAAGTTTTCCATAACCTCCTTATTAGTTATCCGATTTTACTCAATTTGGGGGTTCTGTTTCCCTTGTTTTTTTGCATCTATTAAAAGCAATTAGTTTTGGAGTGGACTTAGCCCATACAGTTATTGGCTGAGATATGACCATCCCAATAAAAAGAGGTCAATAGGAAATCCCTTTTATGTTTAATACTCTGGTTTATAACATTTCGAACCAGAGCAAAAAAACAGTGATTTCCCATTGAAATCTATTTCTTCTGATAGTCATATCTCAGCCAATACTTAACATAATCAATTGGTTTTCGAAATTTGGACATTAGTTTTGATGCTCTTTCGAAAAATGAAGTTCAAATTTGGAAACTCTAAGAAAAGTTGTTGATGACGTCACACTTGACCACTCCATGTAGTGATCGCCAAGTTGCCTATTTCGCGAACGACCCACGCATGAATATCTTAATGGTCCCCCGTTGTTTAAGATAAATCTATGAACGTATATCAATGGCGCCATATATTTTTACCCTAGAAAACGGGTAGTGGTTTGGGCTCATGAATATTAACTTGTGTCCATTCTATGGAGAGCGGGGCTGGTTCTTAATAAATCCTCAAGTACTTCAGTTGGTTTAATGAAATCTGTATATCGTCATAATATAAAGACAAATTACCGTGACGTTGAGGTTTGAATAATAAATCTATACATTTAGAGGTCGGCAAAGGATCTCCAAATTGCCATGCGATTATGAACAAGAAAAACTCGTTTCATACGTTTATGTTATGCTACCACTTTGAAATGTATTTGCGTGTGGAATCGATTTGCATGATATTCATATATATATATATATATATATATATATATATATATATATATATATATAAATACACATCTGTAGTATTACACTGTTTTTGTATTACGCTGTCATCATAGTCCTTAGTACAAATCAGCTCACGTACAAGCGGCATATCCAGCATAGGATGATGGATACCTTAAATATTTCATTTGGTACAGTTGAATCATGTAGATTTTCGTCGTTCCGTGAGACTGCCTAGGTTAGTGTTGTTGTTGTTTCATGTTGTTTAATTTAGGCAAGTCAGTCAGTTTATGACCATTATTGCCGAATACTATGAGAACATTTATTTTTAAATCAAATTTACGTCTATACACTCATAATATGCTTGCATATATTATGTTTATTTTTTCTTCTTCTTACCCCCCCCCCCCCCCCCACAAAAAAGGGGAGATATTAATATCATGTTAGCTTACCAATCTCTGTCCTTTTCTTCTTTCTTTTTTTTTCTCCTTGTTTTTTGCGCTATCCTAACAAACCCGCTCGTGGTACGTTACAAATGTTTCTCGGGGGGGGGGGGGGAGGGGGGTTCCTTTATGTATCTTAAACGCAGAGAGGGGGCGCTCTTTGTAATATCTCAATTTTATCTCGATACACAAAAAGCCGGCAGCTAAAACAACGAGCTTTATTTTCGAATTTTGAAATTAATACTGACATTAATGGGCTGAAAGATTAATGACGTGTGCATACATTGTATGTGCAGCAATGATATCTTGTGTTTTATTTTTTCCTAATTTCACAAGGAAAAGTTAAACAATTATACACTTTCAAATATCATCTGATTCAGCTCTACGGGGAGCCTACTCAACTCATCGCTAGACAACTCCAGCGCGACCTAGTTAAATCAGCCAAGCTCACCAACCACCTAGCCTTCCTCAAACGCTGCCGCGACTCCGACACCATCTCTCCAGGCCTTCAACTCAAATCCTCCGTTCACACCCCCAAGGCTCAGCGCATACTACACCAAGCCGGTATTGACCTTACCCGAGAACGCTTTCTGTATCTTAAACGCAGAGAGGGGGCGCTCTTTGTAATATCTCAATTTTATCTCGATACACAAAAAGCCGGCAGCTAAAACAACGAGCTTTATTTTCGAATTTTGAAATTAATACTGACATTAATGGGCTGAAAGATTAATGACGTGTGCATACATTGTATGTGCAGCAATGATATCTTGTGTTTTATTTTTTCCTAATTTCACAAGGAAAAGTTAAACAATTATACACTTTCAAACATCATCTGATTCAGCTCTACGGGGAGTCTACTCAACTCATCGCTAGACAACTCCAGCGCGACCTAGTTAAATCAGCCAAGCTCACCAACCACCTAGCCTTCCTCAAACGCTGCCGCGACTCGGACACCATCTCTCCAGGCCTTCAACTCAAATCCTCCGTTCACACCCCCAAGGCTCAGCGCATACTACACCAAGCCGGTATTGACCTTACCCGAGAACGCATCGTATACACACGCCACCAACTCTACGATCTCAACACCGCTATCTCTGCAGCTCAGTCTAAGATCAACCAACAACTCAATCCTGATGACCTCAGCAAAGTACAGTCCTTCAACGACCACACCGCCCAACTCGCCTTTCAGACCACCAAACTCAAGCAGATTAGGAAGTTCGACCAACTACGTTCACGCAAGCCGATCCGCACCAACGACCCTCCCATTAAGGACACAGTAGTCAACCTCAGTCAGCACAGACTCTCCCAAGCCGAACACCAGGTTCTATCCCTAGGACTCAACTTCGCCGTAGCTCCCAAGAAGATACCGTTTTCCGACATCGTGCAACAAGTAGAACCCAAGCTCCGTTTCCTCTACAAAGCTGCTGCCAACGACATCCGACTCAAAATTACCAACGCTCTCGCCAAAGCTAAGCCACCCAAACCCAACCTATCCAAAGTAGAACGATCCGCTATTCAAGACCTCCGCAAGAACCAATCCATCCACATCCTACAAGCAGACAAGGGAAACGCCACCGTCGTCATGGACCAAGATGCATACGAAGATAAGATCTGCGACCTACTCAAAGATAAGGAAACCTACTCCAAACTTAAGAGGGACCCAACCCTGGCCAACGAAAGGAAGACCAACCAACAACTTTTGACCCTACACAGATCCGACGCACTACCCAAGGCACTCTACTTCCAACTCAGATCTTCGTCAGCTAAGTCACCCATCCTCTTCGGACAGCCCAAGATTCACAAGCCACTCATCCCTCTCCGCCCTATCATCTCTACCCGAGGATCATCCTGCTACAACACTGCACGTCATCTCGCCAACATTCTACAACCACTCGTAAGCCAAACCCAGCACCACGTCACCAACTCCAAGCACTTCATCGACATCCTCTCCAAAACCAAGATCCAGCCATCCGACACGCTCGTCAGCTTCGATGTCACCTCTCTATTCACCAGCGTTCCTGTAGACCAAGCATGCGACATCATCAAACAACGCCTCATCTCAGACCCAGACCTCGAATCTAGGACCAAGCTCACACCTGACCAGATCCACGACCTCCTTCTCACCTGCCTCCACTCAAACTCCTTCAAGTGGCGCAGCAACTTCTACAAACAACTTCAAGGAGCAGCCATGGGATCTCCACTCTCACCAATCATCGCCAACATCTTCATGGAACACCTCGAGCACCAAGCACTCAAGTCCGCCGACAAGTCTCCTTCACTCTGGCTACGCTACGTCGACGACACCTTCGTCATCTGGCCACACAGCACACCAGACCTCCACCAGTTCCTCGACCACATCAACAACCAACATCCCAGCATTAAGTTCACCGTGGAGACCCAACACGACAACTCAATCCCTTTCCTAGACGTACTCATCACCAAGACACCATCAGGATTCCACGCGCACCAAGTATACCGGAAACCAACCCACACAGACCGCTACCTCAACTTCCGATCTCACCACCATCCATCAGTCCACCAATCAGTCTCCAACTCACTCATCAGACGAGCCCACCAACTCAGTGACAAAGCACATCTCCAGCAAGAACTCAAGCACATCACGCACGCACTCACTTCCATCAACCAGTACCCAAGAAGGAAAATCAACACCCGAACTTCCTACCACAAGACCAACAACATCACCACCGGAACCCAACCTGATACCAAGCCTACCGCCACCATCGTACTTCCCTACATCGGCAAGACATCACACCGACTACAACGCATCCTCCGCTCAGCCAACATCCTCGTCAGACACCAATCCAGCCACAAGCTTCACTCCACTCTTCACTCTCACAAGGACAAGCACCCATCCAACAAACAACCAGGCGTCTACAAGATTCCCTGCGACTGCGGCAAAGTCTACATTGGAGAAACCGGCCGCGATTTCGACACCCGACTGAAAGAACACAAGACCCACCACCGACGCAGCGACTAGGACAAGTCAGTCATCGTCAAGCACGCACAACAAGAGCTCCACCGCATTCACTGGGATAAAAGTCACCTCATCACCACCATCCGACATTGGAACACCCGAAGGGTCCGAGAAGCCATCGAGATCCACCAACACAACACCGTACCCCAAGACCCAGGCCTTCACATCAACAGCATCTGGCACCCAATCCTTCCTCACCATTCTACTTCCGACCAATCTTCAACCAACTCCACAACCAGCACGCTAACCACCAACACTTCACCAATCCATCCATCCGTCAGCCCGGACACCACCTGCAACCACCCAACCACTCCTAATCAAACAAGCACTACACATTCTCAACTAGCCACTTCACCCACACAAGCACCGCCCACGCCCACACCTCGCTACAACCTACGCCGACGCCACCAAGCTACTCACCTGATCCCACCGAGATCTGCCCGCCGAAACCGCCGACCAACACACACAGAGCGACACCAATAATAGCCGTCCTCACCGCCGATCGATACACCCACTCAACAGCCGACACACCGCCCGCTACTCCGCCGACACCAACCACACGACGTCCGCATAGCCGCCGCCCACTCGTTTCCCGCCAATTCACGCAACCGAGCGCCACCACCGACAGCTGCCTGCCTACCCGCCGAGCCCGCCGGCCCAGTGCTTTCCCCCAAGTCCGCACTCACGCCATTATAAGGACCGCCGCACGCCACTGCGTGCGCCTGTAATCCAGCTAAAAAGTGGAAGTTACAAACTGATTCAGCCGAGGACGCAGGTTCGAAACTGAGTCACGTCTTTCGGATGGTGACGTTTAAAGGTCGGTCCCAGACGTAAATAATCATATCTGATTGATACACGTCTGTAAAAACCCAATACACACACACACACACTGCGGCCTACCAGGAAATGAAAGAGCTGATTTGTTGGCAAAACAAGCTTAAAAAAAAAAACACTGATATAATAGTAAACCAAAACAAAAGTGAGTTCGTAAGTGAATCAGATATTTTTTATAAATCCATGCGGCAAAGCCTCTGGGATAAAGCAGAGAATGGAAGACACTTGTATAGCATCAATAAAAATGTAAATAATGTTTTTAAAATCAAAGGTTTGAACAGAAAGGACGAAAGATTAATCCACCAATTCAGGCTTGGTAAATGTAACCTGAATTACTATAAATATTTAATTAGAAAACTCGACACTGGATTATGTGTAGAATGCCAAACGATAGAAACAATTGAGCACTTTTTATTATCATGTCCAAAATATGAAAGACAACGAAGGAGAATGTATAGAGCACTAAAAACTCAAATCCAAATCTAGGTCAATTACTAGGAAATGAGGAATATATAGGAAAGGTGGTAGCTTTTTTAAAAGGCAGTGGAAGGTACAATGAACTGTGATGCTCAGCTATAAACATTAATTGTGTATTAATTAAGTATTAATCGAGTATTAGTTACGTTTTGCTATATTATCTATTAGTATTAGTGACAGTGGTACTATCCTCGGTATAAATTGCTTCATTGTATAAATTGTACAAATTGCTTCATTATACGGAGAGAGGTTTTAAACTAACGTCCTAACGTAATGAACTGATCGCAACTAATATTCAACCACTTCATCCTTTCTTTCCTAATGAATTCTTTAAAATAACAAGCCGAATAACAATACAGAAAATAACTACTAACAATTTACTGACATTGTTAATTGCACAACACAACGCCACTAGGCTATCGTCGATCCAACAGTAAAAGTATTTAGAGAGGACCAGTAACTACGCCCTCTCACATTGCCTGGCGGAAATCATCGAATGACGATGGAAACGCCATTATTCGCAACAACAACAACAACTAGCGAACACTCACTCCTGAAGACGGACAGTCAACCTGTCCGAAACGTCGAGTCTACTCTCCTGCTCCTGCTCTGCAACTCTACTCAACTCTCCAACTCAATCCAGTCTTCTACTCAAACCTCTCATCCTATCTACAACTTTCTGGTTTACAGTCCTTTTCAGGACTATACTCACTTCCGAAAGATACTCTTCCTTCCAACCTCCACTTTCTCGCCTTTCTATTTCACTTCTATTTTCTATCCACTTTCCTTAGTCCTTCTAGGACTTTACACATGGTGTACCGTAAACCTCTACCGCAATTATACACTGTTGCTTAGAAAATGGGGCAGAAAACTGTATACAATATTCTTCCCATTTACATGAACAAAGTCAATTTGTCATGAAAAGAAGCTTGAAGTTTTATGAAAATTACAAACATATATATTCATGGATTGATAATGACCAGGGTAAAAGTGAACTTACCTTTGCCTAGAAGTCGGGAGATCGGTAGCGTTTAGAAATAACGAACAGGTTGATCTGCCTATTCAAAAATGACTATGATTCGGATTCGAATACCAATTTTATAAGAAAGGGAACTACCTGTATCTTCGAAGTGAAATGCTCCAGAATTATATTACTCTTACTATCGAAAGGAGGAACTGTGTGTGTACCCGAAGTATAACGTTACAGAGCTTAATGCCACTTTTACCGAAAACGAAAAGAGGAACTGTGTGCCCATGCAAAGGTAATGCGTGTAATGAGATCCGGGTTCGTCCCTCAACCCCCCCCCCCCCGCGTGCATAGACTACGTCTAGGAGTCTACTGAACTTTGTGGGCAAATTATTATCTGCGATCTAATATTTGTATGACTATATAATGGCGAGAATTTTTTTTTATCACTAGTATTGTTTTTCTAATTAGTTATTTTCGAATGAATAGGCGAAAAAATATGGCCGGCATCTCCTCCCTCGATTTGAAATGTTCTCGCGATGCCCCCTGTCTGGCTACACCACAGCGGAAATAATATAACCTATTATGATCCAAACACCAATTGAGGACAATGCTTTATCAAAGTATATTATTCGTTAATTGATCCAAACACAATACTCTGAGCTGTTATCTTTCAATGACCGAGGCACATTTCTATCCTTGTTAAATTGAGGGAATTTCTGAGGGAGCGTCCCTATATTTATTTTTTTAATTCTTACAATTATGTGCCAATAGATCGTTTTTTTAAAAGCACTTTTTTTTTGGAATTACAGAACTTTGGCACAAGTAACAACGATAAGTTGGTCAACAATACTTACATATCGTGTGTGTGTAGGGGTGCGTGTGCGTGTGCGTGTGTGTGTGTGTGTGCGTGTGTTTGTGTGTGTCGATGAATACCACATTGTTGTCATCAACTTTTTCTATATTCGTAGTTATGGGTGTCGTATTGCCAAATTCTATACTTTTAAATGATTAAATTTGCTCATGCGTAGATTTATATAGGGCAGCACATGCAGGCGTGCGCACGGGAGCATTATACCCGCTGGCTCAGTGTTATAGAGTACCGAAGCTGTGAAATCATAAAATCTATTTTTAGAATTTCTCAATTTGAACCCCATTTTCCGAAACAGCATTAAAAATAATGTCCAAATGTCGAAAACCAATTGAATATGGGCAAGTCCACTCCAAAAATAACTTCCTTTTAATAGAAGCAGAAAAATCAGACAAACCAATCAAAAAAAGTTTGACATATTGCTCCGATTGTCTCATTTTCGCTCGCGTGAACATTGCCAGCACAAACCACTGACCTCTACCTCCTACACGGATCATCGCACATTCCCATTCACTATACGTTACGTACTAAAAGGCTGTATTGTCTGACTGTTCATGAATATTCATGTTTTTGCTAAACTCGGCAAAATGTTTGCTTTTACTAAATGGAAAAATTACGGTGGGGGGTTGGATGAGATGGACAAAACGAAATAGGCAGAAGTGATCTATGATAATTCATGCTTTTTATGTTTCGTGTGCTCGACCTATAATCTTCAAATCGCTTGGTAAACTGAGTCCAAAGTTAGACTTGTTTCACATGTGTATTATAGGCAATGACGAGCTTGCAACCTATTTTGAAAAATTACGGTGGGTGAACTTTCAAAAGTCAATGAGACATGAGGGCTCCAATGAAAGAGCTAGTGATAACGTACGTCGGGGTGGATGTGCTTTTCGTTTAAACAAAAAATGAATTTTTAACGATTTTTTTAAAAAACGTCCATAGGCTAACATGTTAGGCTGCTGAATCTGACCATGCTCTGACGATAGGGGCTTTGTGAAATGAGACTAAACGGAGCCATATGTACAAATTGGATAATTAATAAGAAAGTTATGAATTTTTGATGACATGCACAAACTTTGAAAATCACAAGACAAATTAGCGCCTCACTCATGAGTCTGTGACGTCATTTCCTCACTATCCACGAATTGTTTTCTTTATATTGATAATATAAGTTTCCAATTCAATCCCCCTAAAACGGTATTTCCTCACACCAGCATCCAAGCTATATCGATAGTAATATGTTTTTATGTGGATGCACTAATATAGAGTAATTTTGTTCAGTTAAATCATGCAAAATGTGAGTTTTTATAAACTATTGATGTAAAAATCAATGATTATAAATATACAATATTCAGAAAATAGTATCAATTCTTCAAAGTTCATAAAAGATTTTGTGAAATGTCATGCACGCAATATAATACAAATCATACAACATCGATTTTACTCAATTTGCGGGGTTCTGTTTCTTTTGTTTTTCTGCATCTATTAAAAGCAAATTATTTTTGGAGTGGACTTAGCCCATACAGTTATTGGCGGAGATATGACCATCCCAATAAAAAGAGGTCAATAGGAAATCACTGTTATGTTACTCTGGTTCATAACATAACGAACCAGAGCAAAGTAACAATGATTTCCAATTGAAATCTTTTTCTTCGGATGGTCATATCTCAGCCAATACTTAACATATTTAATTGGTTTTTCGAAATTTGGACATTATTTTTGATGCTCTTTCAAAAAATCAAGTTCAAATTTGGAAACTAGGAATAGTTGTTGATGACGTCACACTTGACCACTCCATGTAGTGATCGCCAAGTTGCCTATTTCGCGAACGACCCACGCATGAATATCTTAATTGTCCCCCGTTGTTTCAGATAAATCTATGAACGTATATCAATGGTGCCATATATTTTTACACTAGAAAATAGGTAGTGGTTTGAGCTCATGATTATTATCTTGTGTTCATTCTATGGAGAGCGGAGCTGGTTCTTAATAAATCCTCAAGTACTTCAGTTGGTTTAATGAAATCTGTATATCATCATAATGTAAAGAAAAATTACCGTGTCATTCTCGTTCATACAACCCCCCCCCCCCCCCCTTTTCATCTCTCTCTCTCTCTCTCTCTCTCTCTCTTTCTCTCTCTCCATCTATCTCTATCTCTCTATCTTTCTATCTCATACACACACACACACACACACACCAAACTTTTTGTTTTCAAAAGGTTTTTTTTATTGATTCCAAACAATACAAATCAATCTTAGAAATAAAATACAGTCGTTTTTCCTCGAGATGAATTGAAAACATTTTTCATTACATAGAACAAAAATAAAATCAGTTTTAACCCCATCCAACCAAACACACTATGCATGAAGACTTTCGTCTACGGCTGGTTGTTAACGAAACGGAGTTAAGTCTTTTGTTAATTTCGTTTGTTGCTACGGTAGGCATCCAGCGAAAACGAATTCGTTTAATACAATTATGGAAATGCAAGCACTACTTTAAACAAACAGAACTCTGTAATTCTTAGCTCATTTTTCTTGACCGAGGTGTCATATGAAAGCAGGGGCGTAAATCCGTACCGAGGAGTGGGGGGGGGATGATCGGCGATAGCCATCACAATACTCGCCCGAGCACACGCCCACACTAATTTACGCCAGCGCGCGCGATCGCGCACGCATAAACACACACAACACACACACACACACAAACGCGCACACACACGCACACACGCACACACACACAAACGAACAAACAACAAACAATATTAGAGAAAGAAGACGATTCGTTGTACCGTTCTCGAAAAAAATCCTCGTCTGAATTCAGTCCCCCCCCCCCCCTCCGCGCGAAGCGAGGAAGCTTTTACGTTTCATTAAATTTTTAGAGAAAGAAGACGATTCATTGTTCCGTTCTCGACTCTTAATCCTCGTCTGAATTCAGTTCCCCCTCCACGATGCTTTTATGTTTCATTAATTCATTAGGGAAAGAAGACGATTCGTTGTACCGTTCTCGACTTTTAATCCTCATCTGAATTCAGTCTATCCCTTCCCCCCTCCTGCGCGAAGCGCGGAAGCTTTTACGTTTCATAAAATCTTTAGAGAAAGAAGACGATTTGTTGTTCCGTTCTCGACTCTTTATCCTCGTCTGAATTCAGTTCCCCCCTCCACTCCCGCGCGAAGCGCGGAAGCTTTTACGTTTCATTAAATCATTAGGGAAAGAAGACGATTCGTTGTACCGTACTCGACTTTTAATCCTCATCTGAATTCAGTTTTTCCCTTCCCCCCTCCTGCGCGAAGCGCGGAAGCTTTTACGTTTCATAAAATCATTGGAGAAAGATGACGATTCGTTGTACCGTTCTCGAATCTTAATCCTCGTCTGAATTCAGCCCCCCCCCCCCTCCGCGCGAAGCGAGGAAGCTTTTACGTTTCATTAAATTAGAGAAAGAAGACGATTCGTTGTTCCGTTCTCGACTCTTAATCCTCGTCTGAATTCAGTTCCCCCTCCTCTCCCGCGCGAAGCGCGGAAGCTCTTTACGTTTCATTGAAGAATTAGAGAAAGAAGACGATTCGTTGTACCGTTCTCGACTTTTAATCCTTACCTGAATTCAGTTTTTCCCTTTCCCCCCCCCCCCCCCGCGCGAAGCGCGGAAGCTTTTACGTTTCATTAAATCATTAGAGAAAGAAGACGATTCGTTGTACCGTTCTCGACTTTTAATCCTCATCTGAATTCAGTTTTTCCCTTCCCCCGCCCGCGCGAAGCGCGGAAGCTTTTACGTTTCATTAAATAATTAGAGAAAGAAGTCGATTCGTCGTACCGTTCTCGACTTTTAATTTCTTTAAAAAGGGGGAGGGGTTTTTTCTCTCACTCTTTGGACTCCTGAGAAATGTAAAAAGGAGGTTATAAAATATCTTGAATATCATAGAAAAATTGATCGAATCCCGGGATCAAATTCCTAAAATTCCTGCTAGCTTTGAAAGCTCATTCAGGATTATTTCATTTTGAAAAGTAAAAGCATTGGCCCCCAGTCCCCCTTGATCGACTAGAGCTCACCTGAAATTGTGTGTGTGTGGGGGGGGGGTGTGGTACATTTAGCAGTGTTCCGGATTTTTTTTTTTTTTTTTTGGGGGGGGAGGGGTCTCCAAGGTAGGAAAAGCCAGCGAAAAGCCGGCGAAAGGGGGATTCAGAAATGTTGGCAGTCCTGAGATAGGGTGGGGGGTGCTTTCAAAGGGAGGGAACGAGCGTACGCGTACCCTAAATAACACTAAGTGGGGGAGGGGGAGCCGGGCATCTACTACATGATTGCACTTTTTAAGCGCTCGCGCGCTGGCGCACTTTACGTCTGGGCTATAATAATACCTTGCAAAATAACGAACAATTATTCTGAAGTTTATGAAGTGCTTGTTCGCGCACGTCGCGCAACTATTCTTAATGATAGTGACATACTGTATACGTGTAGGCTATACAGTTATACATACATTAAAAAATAACTAATTTCTCATGCATTATGCTGAAATTGAAACAATCACATTTTTCTTCTTCTTCTTCTTCTTCCTTTTTTTTCTCTTTTTTTTTTGGTAATATCAGGGGGGATGATTGTACAGGCCATCCCCCCTACTTCAAGCCAGGGGGGATGCAGCCCCCCCCCCCCCATCCCCCCGGGATTTACGCCCCTGTATGAAAGGACAGAACACAACTTTCTAGAAATGTGATTTTCTCTTTGAAATTCAGATACCGTCCGCCAAATGACTTTTTGGTTTCCTCTCTTCAAATTCATTTTAATCACTTATGCGTAGAATATGTATTATATGATTCGCATCAAATGAAAGAGGAGGACCTAAGATTTTTAGATATGTGTCATTTATGAATTATAATTGTGATTAAGTTATGATAAAACATCGATAATTCTCGGTTTCGTTTTTTTCTGGGACGCACTGTGTATAACCCTACATCACAAAAATACTAACCCTAACTCTTACCCTTATGTCTACTTAATGACTCATTTTTTCACTCCAAATGTCCCTCCATTGACGCCTTTAGTACAATTACATATATAGAGAGATTAAAAAAAAATGGGCCTTCTATGAGAAATAAAACGTAAAAAACGTTAAGAGGACACCAAATTGTCCTCCTAGTTACAATGTCTACTTAATGAATCATTTTTTTCACTCCAAATGTCCCTCTAATGAAGTCTTTAGTAAAATATAGACATATATATTCAATTCAATTCAATTTATATATATATATATATATATATATATATATATGCATATATATATATATATAGCCTGTCATATGTAAATAGGCGCGCAGTGTCATCATGTATCACTTTACCAGTATATTTTATTACATTACATACACAGTTAAAAATTTAGTGAACATGTTGTTTAAAAGTTTAAACAACTGTTGATTAACGGGTGACCTGATCTAAGAGTTGTTTAAAATGTTAAGCAACTCGAGTTGTTTAAAGTTTAAACACTTAGTTGATCAACATTTTGAACAACTTGTTTAAAATCACAATTTAAACAACTGGTGTTGTTTAAAGACGGTTGTTTAAAACGGAGCTGTTGTTCAGTGGGGGTTGTTTACACCAACTGGGTTGTTTAAAGAAAGTTGTTTAAAAAGGAGCTATTGTTCAGTGGGGGTTGTTTACACCAACTGGGTTGTTTAAAGAAAGTTGTTTAAAAAGGAGCTGTTGTTAAATAATAATAATAATATTGGATTCTTATATAGCGCACGTATCGACCTTGCAAGGTCCTCAAGGCGCTCCAACATTACCCGGCTATGCTAGGCTGCCATAGGACATTAGTTCCGCGGCGGGACTCGAACCGTGGACCTTGTGATCGACAGTCCGGCGACGTTTCCACTCATCCACGACACGTCTACAGCTTGGTTGGCCATGATTTGAAACAAATCTTTTAGCCAACGCGCACTTTACTGGCACGTGACACATGACGTCATATGTAAACAACACTGTCTAAAAGCTCTCGTATAGTAAATAAAGCAGTCATTAAATTTTAAACAGCGAATGTTTAACAAAATTACTTTCGTTTCGAGCAACATTGTTTACAATTTGTTCAACTGTTGTTTAAGATAGTGTACAACTGTAAGTGAACATCACTTTTTTAAGCAGCGTTTTTACTGTGTATGACACTAGTAAAACAATGCACTGCATTTCATTCATTAAAACAAACAAAAAGAAATCTAAATCGCAATTCAGAGGTTTTGATTATGATATTGTCATATTTTGTAAAAAAAAAGATGATCAATAATAGTGTTGTTTTAATACAAAAACAACTATTTTGAGAATAAATCGAACGTTCTTACTATTCAAAATCATTGGAAGACAGGATGAGAAAAAAAAAATTTAATTCGTAGTTTCTCTCAACATTGACGCTCCTGGCTCAATTTTAAGAAGTACAGAAAACACAACATCTCTCCTTTCAACCATGATTATTGCATTGTCGAGTTGGGTTGGACTGAACATCATCAAGCTCCAGTAACCTCTGAATACAAAAAGAGAAATATACAGTAATTAGAGGCTAACATACAATTTGATCTTTATTTCCCTGCTTAGCTTAGGAGAGAAGATTGTATCTGATCGGTCAGTGCTTTAATGCATGGAGTCTCAACATAGTTCCATCCCATAGAGATTGTATGCGAGAGGGAACTAGTAGATACAATCTGCGCATGGGCAGATAAAGTTCATTTGTTCTAAAAGTAAAATAGTATAACCCATCGAGATGAATACTGGATTCGTGCCGATGAAAGTCATGCAAATCATTATTCATTTATTCACCGAAAGCACACTCTCTGATACACAGGTGTAAGTATTTTTTCAGGGAGCAAACAAAGGGCATTCATTAAGCACATCCATCGTATCCGGACACCTACTCCCTGGACCTCCATCCCGGATAACCAACCCCAGTCAACTACCCTCTAGGACAACTACCCCCTAGGACAACTACCCCCTAGGGCAACCACCCCCTAGGACAACTACCCCAGAACAACTTGTCCTAGGGGTAGTTGTCCTCGGGGGTAGTTGTTCTAGGGGTACTTGTCTGGGGGATAGTTGCCCGCTGGTAGTTGTCTCGGGGGTATTCGTCCTAGAGGGTAGTTGACTGGGGTGGTTGTCCGGGGGTGGATGTCCAGGGGGTAGGTGTCCTAGAACCACCTCCATCACGCTAGCAGTGATTATTCCGAAATGCACACAGTGGGACGTGTCCATGTGTAAAACAATATGTGGATATTTGGGGGTCATATGTAACAAAGCGAACTACGAACCTGTCTATTCGGGACTTAAATTTAACCTATGACCGTGCATCGTATCACAACTATCTGTCTTTATTCGCTATGGTTCCACCAAGCCACTTACGTAGTTGGAAGTTTGCTCTGATGACTTGCTCTCCCTCCTCATCATTGACCCTGGCCTCGCACGAGTAAACTGCAGAGTAACTATCCTCTATGGCGTCAAAGTGTAAGACTAGTCCAGAAGTTTCGATACGCACTCCTTCCACAAGGTTTCTCACTGCGAATAACAAGAGAGAAATTAAAAGGATTGTATGACTTTTAAAGTCAGATTGGAAACGACAGTTTGTTATATACAACACTAATCATTATGAGGGGCAATGGGAATAGTATTATGGTTCAATTAATTTCCCGGTACTATAAAAGTTATCATATTTTTGATCAATGAAATCCTGTTTAGTGATTGGTCAACATAGCATCATGTGGCCGAACATAACATTGCTATGATGTAACCGTGACGTCATCCATGGTGAGGGGCAGTGGCATAGTATAATGGTTCAATTAATTTCCCGGTACTATAAAAGGTATCATATTTTTGATCAATGAAATCCAATTCAGTGATTGGTCAACATAGCATCATGTGGCCAAACATAACATTGCTATGATGTAACCGTGACGTCATCCACGGTATAGTGCAATATACCATGGCACTATACCATAGATGACGTCATATATATATATGCGATCGATCAAGATCAACGTGTTATCGGTCGCGGTCGCGGAACTGTGCTGCTCTCACTGCACTCTTCACTACTTCAGTGACAGGAAACATTATTATCATTATTATTTATCTGAAGGTTGGTTTGAAAATATAAAACAAATATATCATGCACTATTTTAGCCACTAGTGAAATTATGGATTCCTCGGCGACAGAAATAGCACTATTGTCTTCGGGGCTACGCCCCTCAGAAAATAGTGCTATTCCTGCCACATCGATCCATAATTTTAACTAGAGCCTCTCAGTGCATGGTATATTTGTTTATCATGATTTTGCATCAAACTTTAAAGATAAAGTTGAGTACCTGTTATGCGATTACAATCTAGAAGTTATTTTGGACGGTTAAAATGTTGTAAAAAGAAACAACTATTGTGCGGCATTAATTTTGGGATCATCAAAAATTATGACAGATTTACTAAAATCACAAACATTAAAATCAATGACCACAGACATGGGTACTTGGGACCACACATCATTTAGCATTAGACTCTGACCCATTATTTCTAGTCATATTCGATGCATGGATACACTTCAAATCCAATTTTTTTTTTTTCATTGGACACTGCTTTATTGGGATAAAAACATTGAGAAATGCTCCAAAACGCCTTTCACACTTTTACAAGAACTTTCCTCAAAGAAACAAAACCAAACTTAGCATTTCTCTCAAAACTAAAACGCAATGATTGTGAGAGTATGTCAGATGCAACGACGTCAATTCATCCTCAGTAAATGTTGGCATACTAGACGAATTTATCACTTTACATCTGGACTTAATGCTATAACCAAAACAACTTCAGGCACTGTCACTGACTCCAAACCGACCACTTTGGAGCGCCATAATTAGGGGTAATTTTATTGTTTATTCGTTTGCACTTGGTGTAGCTGGTGTAGGTCTGGTGAGGTGTCTGCATTACCCTCCATATTTGACGAACATGTCGCTGCATGGACCGAATGTCGGATCACCTGTGTGTGTTTTTACCAAACCCATCTAGTACTGTTTGGAATCAAAACATGTATTCTGATAAGGTATGTAGAGAGTAACATGTTACCTGGATTGTTATTTATGAACCACTGAACGGACGCATCATCTCTGTTAGGGGAACACTCTAGATCGACTACGCTACCTGCTGCAACAGTCAAATTGCTAGGAGATCTCACTGTAAAGGACAGTGCCTCACTGGGTTGAATCTCATTGAACCGTCTCGCCACGTTCGGAGAATATGCAACTGTTACATTCTTAGAACGTAACCAATGAAGATATCTAGAGACGCTTGTGTAGAACCCGTATTCTCCCACCTTAGCACACCCGACGCCCCAGCTTACAATACCCAGTTGATACCACCGTCCATCATCATGACGAAAAGCAAATGGACCCCCACTGTCGCCTTCGCAGGAGTCCTTCTTCCCACTGTCGTAACCAGCACAGAACATGTTGTCAGTAAATTCTCCTTCATCCTCGTCAATACTATCCTCGCAAGTTTGCCGGTCAACAATTGGTAACTCCACCTCTTTCATAAACCGACTGGTTGAACTTCCGACAGACTCTTGTCCCCATCCGGTCACGCGCCCGTTGTTATCGGTCTCCATTATACTACTGGCCAGAACCCCAGGAGCCAGGCAAATAGGACGAATGTAAGGAGTGAACTCCCACAGTGGTGGATCGATACGTATCAGGGCAATGTCATTATCATAGTTCGTCTTGTCAAAATCCTCATGCACAATCATTTCCGCTGGCTGTCGGCTCTTTTCTGTCTCTTCTGTAAACTTTGAATCATAATCACCAAAAAATAAATCCATGTTTTCCTTTCGAATCAAGTTTTCGTGCTTGTCAAACATGCAATGCGCAGCAGTCAAAATCCACCTCTGGTCCAGGAGTGTCGCACCGCAGATGAAGGTCCATGGATCCACTACTTTATCAGTCCTTTTTTCCCGGATTCGGACCATGAAGGGCGCCGAACCATGATTTGCTGTAGTTCCTCCGACCACACGTCCGTTTGCAGCGTTAACGCTGCTGCTCCAGTCGATTGAAGGTTCGGCGATATCAGGATCCTCGGTGTGAGTAACTACCACTGGGGAGGGTGTAGTTTGAGCTTTGCTCTCTTTCCAATATGTAATCGTGCCGCAAACTAGAAATAAAAACAATTAATAGAAAGTACTTGTGGTGATTTTAGTAAGAGTAGTGATCAATAAAGCTCTTTTCAAAATTTTAATATATGACTTTCAATAAATAAGAATCGAGTTATTCCCATTGGATGAAAAAATACATATATTATATATATACATGATATTAGCTTTCCTTAACCATGTTTATAATTTGATAATAGTACAGGCTGGTAGTTGTAGTAGTAGAAATAGTAGAAGTAGTAGTGAAGGTAGCAGGACATGTAGTAGTAGTTGCAGCAGAAAGCAGTAGTAGTAGTAGTACTAATAGTAGTAGTATAGCATTAGTAGAAGTTGTATTTTAAAAGTAGAAGAAGAAGCAGGAGGAGTATATCTAGTAGTAATATTAGTAGTAATAGTAGTAGAAATAGTAGTAGCAGTAGTAGAAGTAGAAGTAGAAGTAAGTTCAAGTTCAAGTGTATTTGTCTTTCTTCCAACATGATGTAATACGATTTAATACATATATAATATGTGGAGTATATGAGAGGAACACTTATAAGGATCAAGTTTATATAATGCATTTAAGTGAGAAAAAAGTCGTAGAAATAGTAGTAGTAGTAGTAGTAGTAGTAGTAGTAGTAGTTATTAATAGTATAAGTAGTAAATGTAGTAGTAGCAGTGGTGGATCCAGGATTTTCCAAAATAGAGGCCGAAGCCAACGTATGCGCTGGCGACCGGACGCTCATGAGTTCTAGCAATTTAGCTTTTTTTTTTCCTTCTACTTCTCTTTTACATTCTTCCCTCTTTCTTTTCTTTCTTTTCCCCTTTTTCCCATCGCGATCTCGCTCTCTCTCTCTCTCTCTCTCTCTCGCTCTCGCTCTCCCCCTCTCCCTCTCTCTTTCTCTGTTCTCTATTGTCAGACCGCCACAAAAAGGGGAGGGCTGCAGCTGATTCGCCCTTCCCCCTCCCGTTTCGCCACTGATACATACGTTTATGCACGCATTGCGCATAGCTTTCGGTGGAGTTTCCACACCCAATATATTGCCGACCCGTTACTCAGGATACCGATTTTTGTTTCTATACTTTTTAATTTCATTTTGTCTTTCTCTCTCTCTCTCTTTTTTTTTAAATTTTTTTTTTAGGCCATCGATTCGGCCCGATTTGGATCCACCACTGATTTATACGTTTGCGATCTGAAAACTAAGGATAGCGCGTATTTTTTCTTCTCCTTTATACTCTTCTTTTTTTTTCCCTTCTTTATTTTTGTAGCACCCCCCCCCCTCTCCGTGTCTCCTCTTTCTTCCGTCGCTCTCTCTTTTCCCCTATTTCGCCACTGAGTAGTATTGCTATAGTAGTATAGTAGTGGTAGTAGTGGTGGTGGTAGTCGTAGTATATGTAGTAGATAACTACAACGACGATGGCGAATGTCGATATGCAAGAATCAAAGGCGTTGATCCTAAGCCTTACCTGTAGTAATGTCAATCTGAGGTGGATCAGTCAAATAAAGCCAGGCATGTACTCGACCCTTGGTTCGTCCGAACACGTCACGGGCAACGCAGGTGTACTTCCCTTCATTTTCCTCCCTTATATTTGTTAGATAGAGGTATCCTCCGCGCTGCCAGATAAAAGAATCATGTAAATAGAACCACTTGAATCTATGGAAATGCATTTTATGTATATCCTAACTGAATTCATGAGAGGAAGGAGGTCCAAGTCCATTTATAACATTAGTTCAGATTAGTTAAAAGTAAAAAGAAGAATGTGTTCACCTTCACAGAATCAGTAATAAACTGAAATATATTGTTTAATTTGTAAACATGAAAACATTTTATCGTTAACTTAATATACATAATTAGATTTTCTCTTGACAACGGAAAATTGTGATGGACTTCAACTTTTCTTCCTCTCATTTCTTTCAAAAGCTTTCTGGTTAACGGGGGACAATACACCAAATATCCTTCAAATACTTCCAACTTCCTGACTGATTAATAGAAAGTCACTGTTTGTGCAGAATCATGGTATTCGCAGAAGCTTTCAGTTTTGATAATATGCCTTTTATACAAGAAACAAATAATAAGAAAAATAATAGAACAGCTCTTATATATCGCATTAGACCTTTGAAAGGGTCTCACCAGCTTATGAAAAAGTTTTAAAAAAGAGATGAAACAATTAGAAGAACACTTTTCATCAATTAATCTGGCTCATTGACGATATAATTAAAAAAAAAACATTTCTTTGGATAGTAGAACAAATTACATATGACAATTGGCAATCTTCTTTCGTTAGCTAAGTGATATCAACCTTCAAATAAACACATTATCTAACTATTTCTCTAATTTGTCCATATGAGAGCAAGTGTATAACAGGAATTCCATTACGAAAGTGCGACAAAAATGGGTTATTTTTATTATACAAAAGCTATTAAATTCTTGAGACCCCAGTGTGCAACTGCCCTTAATTTAGAAAGTAACTCACAATGAGAAGGTTTCCTTCTACAAGCGTTAGCCCATTCTTCTCCCAGACGACACTCCATGTGTTTTGTTTGGGGGAGCACTGGAACCGATGACCCTCACCGATATTGACATACGCATTCAAGGGAACGATTTCGAAGTAGCTCCGGGGGTTGAAAGCTGTCAGCAATGTAAATGAAAGCAAGGAATGGGATGAAATTAATGAACAGTGGCGTATCTAGACAGTGGCGGATCCAGGGGGGAGGCCCGGGGGCCCGGCCCCCCCCCCCCTTGAGAAAAAAATCATGTAAAATCACGTGATTTTTACGATTTTTGGAGGTTGGGCCCCCCCCCCCCCCCTGGCGCTCAAGGGGGGGGGGGGGTGCAAATTGAAATTTTTTTTGAGGATCAAGAAAAAAAAAATGTGCTCACTACCCCCCCCCCCCACGCCCCCCCCCCCCCCCCCCCCCCCCCCCCCCCCCCCCCCCCCCCCCCCCACTGAGCGAATTTTTGGCCGGCGCGTTTTTCAAATTTTCGGGAGCAAAAAAAAAAAAAAAAAAAAAATTGTGCTCTGTACCACCCCCCCCCCCCACTGAGCGACTTTTCGGCCGGCGCGATTTTCAAATTTTCGGGAGCAAAAAAAAAAAAAAGTTGGGCCCCCTCCCCTAAGAAATCCTGGATCCGCGCCTGTATCTAGACATTGGCGTCGGGGTTGGGGGAGGGGTTCGGAAAGGGTCCAAAATCAACGATGATCCATGTATTTCAGCAAAATCATCATTTTTCCCTACATTGTTCCGTGTGGATGGGTGGAGTTTCTATTGCGAAGGACGTTATCGTTGTGATTTGTGCAATTTTATGATTTGATGTATGATGTAAAAGTAACTGTAATTATTTGGTTTTCTTCCTAATTTGAAGTTGTTCTGGGGTGACTCTCCCTTTTCTCTTTCAAATGCGTTGTGTGCAGGAGGTAGACATGAGAAACTTTATACCATTCACTTCTTTTTGTATGAACAATAAACTCTTAGTATCTACAAACCAACTTAATGCGTTATCATTCTAAGACAATCTATTCTATCAAGAATGATATTTGAGAAGAAGGAACTTACTTATATTGGCCTCAGATCGCATGCATTCCCTTTCTCCGGAGAATACAGCGCATGCGTAGTGTCCTGCGTGTGGTTCATCGAAGCTTGGAATGAAAAGCTGGTTGGGCTGGTCGACGTAGATACCGTTTACAGCACCTTAGGGCGAATTTGATAGATTTTTTACAGTTTCTAAGTACTATGAAAAGCAAGGATAAACACATATAGCACCTAATCACGCCGCCAAACCGACGCCATACCGACTCTTAATACCTAAAACGACACTTACTTGTCTTTAAAATGTCTGTTATTCATGATAATACATAGCGGTTTGTAATATCTTGTTTCTACGAAATTTACGTTGATTTCATAATGGATACAAAAATTGATCTTCAATCAGTTTCTCACCCGGAACCCTAGAGATGTTAAATAAAATGCTGCACTTAACCACGACACCTTTACATATCTCGTGGGTGTGTGAGGAAAGTGTGTATGTGTGCATAGGAATTGCAAGGTGTAGAATTATCTGGGACTATTCTCGGGATTTCATTGGTCTCCTCCTCTCTCTCTCTTTTGTGGGGGTGTTTTTCCTCTTCATTCTCAAATACACGAACTTACAAAAAAAGTATTTGCAATAATATTTTCGTTGAATTTATTTCTATCTAGTTTATTTCATCGAAACCACACAATGAAAAAAGGTAATATTGACAGATTCAATGCATACTTTTACTATTATTCTGTTTGATTTATTACTTTATTACTTTATTACTATCATGTACAATGCAGGGCTTTCACAGACTTCATTTAGACAGACGACGATTGACTTTTTAATCACTATTTTGAAAGCAAATGAAGTATCCGGATTACCGTTATGTACCATGTTACCAAACCTGATTTTTTTTAAAATCAGTTTTGAGTGGTGTCCCTACCTGAATCCAACCTTTGTCCATCTTTGACCCATGTCAAGGTTGCATCTTGGTCGCTGACCCGGCACCTCAGCTCTAAAAGATCTCTGCGAGCTACTTCTAGATTCTGAGGTTCTTCAAGGAAAGCCAGGTTGGGATTACAAGATGAAGCGGTTCTAGGCCCAGGATCTGCAGAAGATAGATTATCAGAAGTACGTGAGTTGATAAGCAATATTAGATTATCACAATCATGCAAATATTTTTAACCATTGACGTTTTTTCCTTCAGCCAAATCTGTATAAATTCAAGGCATTGCGCTATTTTTAATGTCAATGTATCATTCAAGATATGGCATTAAAAGATGTCTCATAACCCTGAAGCGATGGGAGAGAAACCAGACAAGTCATTAATGCAATTCTCTTTGTTTTGTTTTGGTTTGCCAGAATTTCACATTGTCACTGCATGCAAATCGTCACGTATATCTTTGAAATTGAGGTCGCTATCTATGATTAGGGATTACAAAACTAACCCTGTTCACAGCGTATTGGACTCCCAATCCATTCACCATGCTCGTCACACATTCTCCTGTCATCTCCTCTAGTCTTTATGTATCCTGGCATGCAAGAATATGTGCACATCTTGCCGGTGTTGTAAGGAAGAGAGCACGGTCCAGGGAGAGCGTGCGGTGGTGTTTCGAGTCGACGACACTGAACAGCTGAGGAGAAAATGATGAAATCAAAATGAAATTGTAAAATGAAAAATGGATAGGGTAGTGTCCGAACTATATATGGGCATTATATTAGGGACAATTACCTAATGGGTTGTTATTCCAGATAGTCCTCTTCCTGGAAATTGAGCCCTTAGAACAATGATTCTCAAACAACTAATCACACGGTAAATTACGCGGAGGACATTATATTCAGACCGCGAGGACAATCCCTTCAGACGGCGATCATAAATGGGAACTACCCCTAGGATCAGACGCGTACGCAGGATTTTTTCAAGGGGGGGGGGGGGTTAACATTTATAAATCGGTCCGAAAATTTCGCAACGACTCAGCCAGCCGCTGAATAAGCGGGGGGGGGGGGGGGGGGTAAGAGGACACTTTTTTTATCGAAATTTGGAAATTTGACATTTTGCTCAGTTGGGGGGGGGGGGGGTAAGGTCACCTTTTTTAGGTCGGTCCTTGGAATAATTTTTTTTTTAAAGGGGGGGGGGGGGGGGGGTTTTAGGTTTTTTTTTAGGGGGTTTACATACATAAAATTACCAAAGGGGGGTTAACCCCCCAAACCCCCCCCCCCCCCCCCCCCTGCGTACGCGCCTGCCTAGAACAATTACCTTCAGACGGCTACCATACTTGGAAACCACTCCTAGCTAGACAGTTACCTTCATGCGGTTATCATATATTGAAACTACTCGTAGGACAATTGCCTTCAGACCGCTATCATACATGAAAACCAGTGGCGGATCCAGGGGGCCCCGGGGGCCCGCCCGCCCCCCCCCCCTTCCCCCGGGAAAAAAACGTGTAAAAACACGTTAATTTTACCTTTTTTTTTTAGATGACCCCCTCCCCCCCCCCCCCAGACGCTCAAGGGGGGGGGGGGGCGTGCGATTTTTCAAATTTTCGAGGACAAGAAAAAAAAGTGTGCTCTCTACGGCTATCATACATGGAAACTACCCCTATGAAATTTGACATTTTGCTCAGTTGGGGGGGGGGGGGGTAAGGTCACCTTTTTTAGGTCGGTCCTTGGAATAATTTTTTTTTAAAGGGGGGGAGGGGGGGTTTTAGGTTTTTTTTAGGGGGGTTTACATACATAAAATTACCAAAGGGGGGTTAACCCCCCAAACCCCCCCCCCTCCCCCTGCGTACGCGCCTGCCTAGGACAATTACCTTCAGACGGCTACCATACTTGGAAACCACTCCTAGCTAGACAGTTACCTTCATGCGGTTATCATATATTGAAACTACTCGTAGGACAATTGCCTTCAGACCGCTATCATACATGAAAACCAGTGGCGGGTCCAGGGGGCCCGGGGGCCCGCCCGCCCCCCCCCCCCTTCCCCCGGGAAAAAAACGTGTAAAAACACGTTAATTTTACCCTTTTTTTTTAGATGACCCCCTCCCCCCCCCCCCCCCCAGACGCTCAAGGGGGGGGGGGCGTGCGATTTTTCAAATTTTCGAGGACAAGAAAAAAAAGTGTGCTCTCTACGGCTATCATACATGGAAACTACCCCTATGATAACAATAATAACAACGTTACGTATAAAGCGCTTACCACCGAAGTCTCTAAGCGCTATAAAAAAACAAAGTAGACTGACAAACAATTACATATTAAACAAAACAAAAAAGTGCAAATAAACCTACAAATTACAATACATTCAGATGGCTATAATAAATGGAAACCACCCTCGAACAAAAACTTTCAGACGGCTATCATACATGGAAACTATCCCTAGGACAATTCGTTATAAATAATCTACATAAATTGGTTATCCGTTAACAACTCTACGATAATATTGTTTCAAATCGGAATATAAAATTCACCGATTTTATCAATCGTCGACACGGGAATATGTCATTCATTGGGACTCTTATTTCTCATATTTTCTCCTTCAGTTGTTCGCCATAAGACTTTCTGGGTAAATGGTGGAATAAAAATGTTAAAAAAGAGTATTATTATATTTATCATAATGATTAGTAGGTATAGAAGTAGTAGTAGAAAAGTAGCAGTAGTAGTAGTAGTGGTAGTAGTAGCGGCAGTAGTAATAGTAGCGGTGGTGGTTGTGGTGGTAGTAATTATAATTATGAAAGATATTATTATCATTATTGATAATGTTAATGACTTACTCTGGACGAAGACATCCAAAATATTATTGACTAGGGGTGGGGGCGTCCTAGTGATTGTTTTCTGAGAGAAGTTGTTGTCAGGTGAATAAATGTCCCATAGGGAGAAGAAGTTTCCCACTGATGAGAGTTCGGGGGTGTATAGTTACCCTGACATTAGGGACTTTTAGATTTGCACAACGACAACGTGGATTGCTACGATCGACGTCCTTTTAATGCACTGCCTTGAATGGACGTCACACGTATCAGTCCACCCAAATCTAAAAGTTCCTATTAAAATAAACATCTCTCCGTTGACTTAAAAGTTTTTGTAAACAATGGAGCTTGTTTTTGATTAACACAATCATGACGATAACATCTACTTTCGAACCTGTTGAATGTATGAACATGACAATTACGTATTACATAATCCGAACATGAATTCTATGGGACAGACAATAAGTCATTGAAATTGTCCTTGAGCTGATTTATTGAAAGTAATTGGGATCGCCTCTGTCGTATATGATATGAAAATATAACAAAAATTATCTACAAAATGAGATGGTAGATAGCAATAGAAAATTCAAAGTATTATTCAAATATTAGTGTAATACACAAGTGCTCTCATATGCCGATATGGATCAGACATGGATAACTTACCCATGCAAATTCTGCTGACGTCAAGGTCCCATGTCCCAGATGATAGGCAGATGATGGCATCAGAAGAAGGGGAAAAACCTGGATGACACTGGACATCACAAATGTGTCCTGGCCGCGGATCGCATGATTCGTCAACAAAACCATTGTGAAAGACCAGTGGACATTCAGTAACTTGATCTGTGGGAATTAACGGAGGGATGACAGAATACGGAATGAATGTCTACCGACTTTAGCCATTTAAACATTCTCTTTTTTCTTTCTCACCTGATGCCTTACATGTGCAAATCTATCAGGAGGTCGGGTTGCAAGGTTGGGATCCAGAAGACATTCTGCAACCTTTAGTAGACTACTAAATCAAGAAGCATGTGAATAAACGGTATGTATGGAGCATTCAGCTAAAAGCAAAATAATATTCATTCGATCTCCCACATGTTGAATAGCGCACGATAAAGAGCAACAATAAAACAACAATAAAAGATATTAGCTTCACACATTCTCCTGAATCTGCTCACTTCTCAGTTTGCTTATATCCACAAGGGATTGTGCTCAAGGTGCCTGAACATTACCATGACTTTGGCTAGTCTAGCGATAATGGTGCTCTGAATATTTAGGAAATCCTTTCCTACTAAAGCCTCGGTCACAAATACCATTACGAGCTGCTACGAACGCCGAACGAACTATTTTCAGAGCATTTCGTAAGATCTTCTTAAGAAGGCCGTACCACGAAACCAGCGTTCCTAGACCGTTCCTAAGTTCGCAGATTGGTCGATGGTCTCCTTCAAGATTTGTCCAACCTCATACGGAACCCTCTCTTCGTAAGGCGGCCATACGAAAGTCGTAATAACATCGTAAGAACCACACAAAATTCTTACGATGATCGTAAAGACACCTTACGTGGTTCATAGAGGGCTATTACAGCGTTCGTAAGAACGCCTTACGAACGGAGATTTGTATATGGCCTTCGTACGAACGACTTCTGGTGTTCGTAAGGTACTCGTAAGGTACTCGTAAGAATTTGAGGCTTCTAGAACTGTGTCTCGACCCTACGAAATATACGAAGATCTTTCGTGGTGCTTACGATGTTCTTACGACGTTCGAAAAGCCACCTTACGAAGAAAGGTTATGCAACCCAACAACATATACACAAATATCGAAAATCTTCTTACGAGTGACTTCAAAATGCCGCGAGTTTCACGTACGACCATCGTGCAAGAACAAAACTCTTAAGATGGCCGTAAGTCTGAGGTAAGAAGAACTCAAGGCATTCTTACGAAAAACGTACGAACTCTAGGGCCATTGTATAACCGAAAATCCTTCGTTTCTCAAGGAGGTCTTAAGTTGTTCTTGCGAATTAAACTGCGTTCGTACGAACTCCGTAAAAGGACGTAAGAATTTATACCCCATCTACGAATCTCTACGAACTCTAAAATTAGTACGAGCAGGGTGATTCGTACGAATGCAACGTTCGTACGAATCTTTGTGACCGTAGCTTAACTTACCATTTGCTCGACATAGATGGGTAGTGGCAATTACATAATGTAAATTCTATATTGAATATTCAAGAAAGAATACAAAGAAAAGAGCACTACGGAAGTAGCCAATTTCAAGAGCATTAAAAAACGAACGAAGAGTATATTCTACGCGGATTCACTCCGATAGATATATTTGGCAAAATCCAACTTGAAGCAGGATCTTTGCTTTTTTGGCAAGGGCGTTGTTGGAAGGGGTAAAGAGCCTTGTGGTTTCTGGCATTAATTTTCCACATGTGCCTCCCTAAATTCAATTATAATCAAGACAAAAGGGGATTCATCCCCTCAAGCGCCCTCTTGAACCACTAGGGACTTTTCGATTTGCACGTTCACTAGTGGACTGCGACGTATGCGGTCATTTTTGAAGCAGTGCGCATGCGCATCGACGAGCTCATCGTTCGTAGCAGAATTCTCGAAAGCGTTCGCCCTTGTTTTGCCGTCGTTGGCAAACTGTGACGATACATTTTCGGAGGCAATCTTTTGTAGGCACGAAACATAACATTGAAGTCACAAAATGGACCCAAATGACCTAATTCTAGAACCGGAGAGTTGTGTGGAAGCGTGAATTCTCTTAAATTAACACATTTTCGTGTCTGTAATTTCCCTTAAATCAAAATTGTTGCAGAATAATTCATGAAATGGACACATTTTATTTGTGCATCGCCAATCTGTTGCAGCATTATTTTTGAGAACAGTGCCATGCATCGAATTTGATGTTATATCTTTAGCTCTTCGATCGAGTTTTGCGCTCACTAAGCGAGCGTCGTAGTTGTGTAAAATCGAAAATGTAACGAACAACAGTGAGCGTGCCTCGTCAACCCTGCTTAAAAATGACCGCATACGTCGCAGTCCACTTATAAACGTGCAAATCGAAAAGTCCCTACTAATAATTACCTGAGACACAAGTTGTTCCATCCTCATCAAATTGGAATCCATCTGCGCATGTGCAGTTTCGATCAAAGCCTACTGGAAGGCAAAGTCCTGTGCACCCTCCGTTGTCAGTTGAGCACTGGTTTTCACCTGGAATGGAGATGAAGAAAAAGCATTGCGCTTTATATCCTCTATACACAGTACACTTTAACTACAGCATTTTGTGAAGTTTTATTCTCAATCTCACTTATGATCGGCATGGTGGCTGTGGAAAGGTTTGAAACGCTCCGCCACTGTTTTTCGGACAACCAGTGCAATTTATCGTCATCTTTAAAAAATAAATTGAAACTTTTATTTGTCACTCTCACTAAAACGAATAACAGCGAGCTCGGAGTGCAGTTCTAATACCTTCTTGATTTATAATACTTATTTTAAGTCCTTTAAAACTTAAGATTATAAAACCCCTAAAAATACTTTAAATTCAAGTCTAATGTATTTCATTTTTAATAAGTCCAATACGATTAACTTTGAGCTGCGCGCGCATGCATGATAACACCTACAAACAATCTGATTGGTGCGAATTTTTAAGTTTTCAAAGATCTTTTTGAAGAAGTCAATTTCGTTTAAAAAAATTATCGTATATTTAGTTAAATAAATGTCAAGGCTCAAAATATGTTTTAAGTCTTAAGAAGGGTTTAAAACTTAAGTGCTAGAAACGAAGAGATAACGGAAATTTCTTTTCATTTTCTTAAACATAAACCTTAATAGAGTACTTTTTAGCATGTCTTGTTTGGCACTTGATTCGATACTTGCCATTTGCTTAAACATTTGTATTCAATTATGATCTTGCTGTTCCTCTATCTGAGCACGTTATAAGGAGCTCCATCATGTTCATCACTTCCCGTATTGTCTTGTCTATTAGGTGAAGCAGGATTTGGAAAGATCTACTTTAAGTAAATAATGAAAGGACAAGAAATGAGAGTAGTTATACCTGATGGCAGAGTATCGTCGGACACCATGTATATTCCATTTGGTCTGAGGTAATCATTGGGTCCTACTGTTGCGATACCGCTACCAGTGTCTTTGTCCATCTTGAGGACACTCTGCATTGTCCAGTCTGTCCAGTAAAGAAACTGACCACGTACAGCCACATCATAGGCATGGACGTTACGTCCGAACGTAAAGAGAAGACGGCGGCCACGACCGTTAAAATCAGCCGTCTCCAGTCGCTCAAGACCAGCATCGCACCAGTATAGCCGATTACCTGACAAAGAGGCAGTTCATTCAAAAGAAAGTCATGTTGGGACATATAGTAGACCGACAACCTACGAGACCGACATGTTCGTGGTAGTGAATCTTTATGAAAGCTGTCAGAAGGTCCACAATACCACTACTATGTCAGTCTCGTGGGCTATCGTCTCGTGGAATGTAGCTACAAAGTGATGTTACAGGAACGAGGGGAAGTTCGTAACTCATCTTTTCTCTCATCAATCATGTCAATACATTATTCTTCCGTCACCACTTTAACAAATGTATTATGGATGTCTCAAAAAGTTAAAGGGCATTGCTGATACGTAGTTTTTTTCAGATTCTTTGAAAAAGAGCACTTCAGAGGTTGTGTGTTTATTGTTATTACGTTCTAGATACGATTGTTCGAAATTTAGTTTCAGAAGAGTATCAAGTGCAGAGCTAATATGAAAGACAACAGTGTTATACCATTGCATTACAATTTACATAATGACGAGTAACATTAATTAACGTAATTTACACAATTGAAATAAATTTATTAAAAGAGGATGATGCATTACAGTTTATTTTATTAATTGAGAGCTAAGATACTTTTGTTTTATAGACATGAAATGGGAATTACAGTTTTTTTTTTATTCATGGATTCCATTGCAAAGTTCGCGAGTCGTGACGAAGTAGCGATTCACTCTATCAACTAAAATTTTAAATCACCATTTAAAAGGACCGCGGAGTGACCACCTTCTAAAAATGTAAAATTAACAATTTTAATTTGCTAAATTCAAACTGTATTGTTTGGGACCCAGCATGGATTTCCAACGGTTGTGTGGATGTGGCTGTGTTCGGGAAGGGAGGGGGATTTGTGAAGTTTGGGAAGCTTTGGGTATGGGGGGATAGGTAAGATTGTAAGTGTGTCTGAGTGTGTGAGCATGTGCGTGTGTGTGTGTGTTCGTGTGTGCGTGTGCAGTAGTAATTACTTACAACTGTATATAATTATGTTATGTTTCTGAGACAATTGTTAGCTAAACGTATATATATATATACTTTGTTATGCATTTGTAATAGTTTGAGATGTAAAAATGGAAAGTTGCGATTTTTTATTATATTTTTCACTTATATTAGGGTAATATAACTCCAATATATTCTAATATTATGACAAATTATATATACATTATAATTCTGCTATTATTTCTTGTGCATTGAATGAACAAAAAAATAACTTTCAAAACAAAAAAAATGTTCAAAGTGTTAATCTATCATTTGGAAGAGAGAGAAAGGGTTAATCCTTGGTCCTTTAAAATGGCTATATTTAACATTTTAGTTTTGAGAGCGTTCTTTGAATTAAAAAAAAGGATAGCATTCGTCATTGTTAATATGAAGGTGTCCTTACCATCATAGTCGATCGTGAGTCCGTTTGGCCATACCAGTGATCCAGACACAATTATTGATCGCTCTGTTCCGTCCATGAAAGCTCGTTCAATGACAGCATTGTCACCCCAGTCTGTCCAAAACATTGTCCTGGTTATTAGATGAAACAATTATCTATTGACTATCGAAAATCGACATGAAAGATACATATGGATAACACTTCCAAGTTCCAAGAGGAAGTTATAGCACATGCTTTTCTAGCGTATATCATGTGGTCGAACTCTAATAGGTTGAAGGCGGTATACCACCAATCTCCACTGTGTCTCATTTGCAGGCCCCAAAATGAGAAGATTAAATTCCAACGGCATTTGAAAGACAACACTAATTTAGAACTTTTCTCAAAACGAAAGGGCTTGAAAATGGCTTTTTGGTGGAAAATAACGACCATTACTTGTCGAATCGACTTAAGTGATTGCAATCATATAAGTAATAGTCTGATTTTCAGAGCCCTGTACCGGTTGGTCGTACGTTTTGTGCAGCATAAATATTCAATAAATTATGTAAGTAATACCAAATATCTTCAGCTCATAATTAGCAATAGAGTATTATGAAATATTATTGTTCAGTCTCTAAACACCCAGGATAAGGTTTATTACCCTTCCACGGGATGCAACACAAGGGCTCTAGGCTTGTCTAAGCCTCGAATCAGCATCTTCCTGTTTGATCCGTCCAGGTGAGATACAGAGATGCCATGGTTGCCATAGTCTGTCCAGTACACAAGCCTGGAAATGGAGTCTACGGCAATGCCATCGGGAACTGAGAGAAATAAATGGATAAAGAGAGCATTTTGTGTTTTCAACTATATGATTTTATCACTTTTTTTATGTTACACCGCAGTCATAAGAACGAGACCGACAACAACCGGACAAAAAATGACGTTACCCCGTTGATTCTTATTACTCTTTTGTCATTATACATAAATATCAAGTGGGTTTCACACCACGGATCTGTTAACTTGATATACATGTAAATATGCTATATTCAATTTAAATTAAATTCATCTTTTTAGTTCCATTTAAGTTTTCAATCTAATGGAAAAACGGGTAAAATATGTACCTAAAAATAATCATGACAAAAGACGTCAACATTTTACGGAAAAAAACTTGAACCTGGAATGAATAGCGGTACATACTATCTATGAAATTACATGTAAATATGAAGGGGTTAATACAGATGCATGGCCTATCTAGGGCTAATCCACTGCGAGATTGTGATATAGGAAAAAAAACAAACTTACCTTCAATACCATCCCTAGCAATGACCTGGTAGTCGTTGCCGTCCAACGAGGCACGGCTGAGTGTCTTGGAAGTCACGTCAGTCCAGTAGACCTTCCTGTCGATGGGATCAAAGCTCACCGCTATAGGGTTCTGAATGCTTGGAAGGAACAAGGCTTTGGGTTCGAATGTGGTGGACTGCATATCGACCTGAAAGATGGCTCGTCGATAGGTGTCCGTGACCAGAAAGAAGTTGTCTCGGACAAGGTCTATAAATACAACGACATATACAAATCATTATGACAGTAGTAAATATATATAATGTAACATGTTTTATGGAGATGTTTAAACGTAGGCTGTAAAACATCACAGCTGTGTACTGTGTAGATCATATAGCTGGTGCAATCAGATACATATTTCGGGGATGGGAGTACAATATATGTGCCTATTCTTAGACTAGAAAACATATTGGAAAGAATTGTATCACTAAATGTATACAGTTCTTATTCGATCGCCTTGGAATCACACCCATTTCTATTTGGTGCAAAGTGGACGATGCAAAGGAAGAGCAAATTATTATTGGGTATATGATGTTTATATTTTATGACGAACCTAAAAGCAATTCTGCATAATGCTAACATATCTGCAAAGAAAGGTCGGACAATATTACCTGACACACAAGATTTTCCATCGTCAGCCAAGTAGAACCCGAGAGTGCAAACACACACGAATCCTCGTCGACTAGAAGATGAGCTGAGACACAGCTGATCACATCCTCCGTTCTGGTAACGACATGGATCTTAGAAGAAGACAAAATAATGAGGACTTAATGAGACGCCATAATAATATATTACACGAAATATCAGGTGTTTTATCATTTTCTGAAATTGAACGTAGGCCTAGAATGTATTATATGCTATGTAGTATATACAAATCTTATATTTGTTCGGTAAGGTATGAGACTTGTTTAGCTGCCTTACGATGCATGATCTTCTGACGGGTGTCCGCGTAAGTTGTAATGCCATACACCTGCTCTCCTCGGTTATGATACACTAGTTCTATCTCTCCAGTGTGGCGGTTGCTTGCGTAGATACCATTGTTTCCTCCAAGCTCCGTCCATAGAATGTAGTCCTAGAAGAAAACCGGTAATACCGTCATGAAATATGCGATTCATAGGTGATCCACCCTCCCCTCGGGTTTCTTGTTTAAACGCATGACTCAATAGGGTGTTTCGTTTTAGAGGGCCTATACTAATATGCTATCTATAATATATTTTTCGTAATGCCCCCAAAACAGAAAGTAGTTAGTAAACGGGAAACGGGAGAGTTGTCCCTGCATGTGTCACATTTCAAATACCAAATTGTCAATTGGAGAGTCTCATAGATTTAGCGATCTCACATTTCAAACACTCATAACTTTTTCATAATCGGTCCGACTTTAATACTTCAAACCATTCTTTTAGTCCTAAATGTTCTTGTTTCATAGAAATGAACTAATGTTAAAGGTTGGACTGTCCTTTCATTATATACACGAAGAGGTTATCACAAACTACGGTCTTTGGACGAACCATATCGAACTACACATGTAGGTCTACATTTTTTTAGTGTGATAACTAGAGAAAACAAAAATCTGTGGCAAATGCATTTTCTACCTTGTAGAGAGCAACATCGAAGAAGATGGCACCATTTTTCCTCAGTAGCTGTCTCTTATTGTTCCCGAAATAATCGACTTTATTGATAGTACGAGTTGAAAGATCTGCGTAGTACAACCTAGTACACACAAGTTGGAGAAGATGTAAAAGTAGATCAGCAGTCATTTTCTATTTATATCTCAGGAGATATCACATGACTAAACCAATTATTGAATGGTAGATGACTAGATTAAAAGGATAATTTCAGGTCAAGTCTGAAGGTCTATTACTTCTATAGCGGTTTAAAAAGTTATCAGTTACTGCGTTCAGACTTGGAATAATGAATATAGACAAAGGTAAACTAATTCTTAAAGAATAGTAATGACTCTTGTTTGTAATTAGTAAACATGTGTTATTGAAATTGATAATTTGAATGAAATTGAAGATTTTTTTTGTCACTCAGTGAATATTTATATAAGAATGATAGATAGATAGATATCTGTTATGGAATGAACATCTGTAAAAACGACACATATTGTGTTTTACGAAATAAATTTTTGAGTAAAACGCTCGATATTTTCATAATTTTTTTTCTCCTGATTATACCTTTGTTCTTCGGTGTCGATAGCTAGCCCAGTGGGGACAAAGAATGGCAGACCATGTGGTGCCCTCATTATGACGACACGTTCAGTTCCATCCAGCGAAGCACGCTCGATCTGGGTAGGTGGGCCAAATTCAGTCCAGAAGATGTACCTGTTGCAACGACATAAACAAAAGGGCTTGTACTCACAAAGGGCGAGCTCACCTCCCTGGATTAACCCGGTCTACCTAGGCTACTGATTTAAAGAGCTTCAGACGTCACTATTTTTCTTTTATATGAATTACAGTTGTTTACAATCTGAATACATGAAATTAATCTAGTAATTCATGATGACATCATTGTGTTCATTTCGTCACAGAACTATGGTAATTTCTACTTGATTAAAATGTTGACGTTTGGCACTCCGTTCACTTTCGTCGGGGTGTACACCTAGAATAAAGTTAGCGTGCTCTTTGTGAATACCTGCCTAAAGACATTTCACTACCTAGGTTAAATTGTATTTTAGCCGGCCCTTGGCTTATGGAAAAATATTTTTTCCAGCAAATGCTATTCACTATTATCAATTATTAATGGTGTATAAAGTATCAAGTGTAATGATCAGATCCACCAAACCACATATCGCTTTCCCTGGTTTGACGAGAAATGTTAATGTCAACATCGTCAAATGAGATGTTACATGAACTCATCTTTTATTTGATATTATATAGACTCCATTTGATTTAATACCATAGTCTCCAAATTATATAATACTTAAGGCATGGAAACACTATTTTCTGTGAAGAACATCAGCATGAATATTGACATTTCAAGCACGCCTTTCCCCACAAGAAAGAGTGTTGTCACTCTAAATACACGTTTCTAATTTACTGACAACAAGTGTTAAGTAAAACTTCTGTGAGCGCCGTGAATTAGAAGAGGAACCTACTTTCTCTCTGGATCGATGGCGATGCTCCTAGGCTTGATGACATCGTCCTTGATGAGTGTTGTTCGGTAAGATCCGTCGTACTTGGACACCTCAATGGTACCCCTGGCATGGTCCGTCCAATACAAGTGTTTCGTCATCCAGTCTACGGCTAAACCTGAAGGAAGAAATGTAATGAAAGCAAACGTGCCAATCTAAGGACTGCCCTGGATCATGTTGATTTTGAGAAAAATGGCGCCTATTTTTTTATACTGAATAGTCATGTACACGATTTATAAAAGTCCATATAGATAACATACTAAGCATACACTGATTTAGGGGGAAACGTTAAGAATTCTGCTGCTCGTCGAATAAAACCACATAGCCAACTACCCATAGGAAAGAAATGAGCCTGCCGCATACTCCTGCGGCAGACTTGCCGCAGATCTGCAGCAGACCTGCCGCAGACAGTCATCTTTTTCACATGCAAATTAGTTTTGCCGCAGACTTGCCGCAGACTTGCCGCATACTCTTTCAGTATGATGAAGAGTCTGCGGCAGGTCTGCCGCAGACTTGCTGCAGACTTGCCGCATACTCTTTCAGTATGATGAAGAGTCTGCGGCAGGTCTGCCGCAGACTTGCTGCAGAATTGCTGCAGACTTGCCGCATACTCTTTCATTATGATGAAGAGTCTGCTGCAGACCTGTCGCAGACTCTTCATCATGAATATTCATATCTCATATAGACTTGCTGCAGACCTGCCACATACTCTTTCATATCCAGTACGTGGCAATAAAGTATGCATGTAGAAGAACCAGTGATAAACTGATTGATACTTCATAATCGATATTGGCAATATCGATATTACCAATTAGGTATATTCTATTCTCAATTGTATTAACTTCATCACATAGATCATTTGAAGTGTATTCAAGAGGAACATTAAAAGTGACACAGTCTCGTACATATGTATATTGTTTCTTGGTTAGTAATCATAGTTTCTTGGTTAGTAATCAATATATCTATTGCTAAAACGTGAATGTAATTGTAACATGATCAGACAAAATAATCTATTGGTTAATAATGGCATAAGGAAAATAGAAATCACAAAAATGATGTGCATTGTCTTAATTTGCTTAACAAATCATGATAAATGTATTTTTCTGTCACACGTGTAAAGTAATAATGAATATGCATGAGATGATTGGTTTCAATTGGCCCTATTCGACTTTAATGGGATTTCAATTGGACCAATCTGCCCCATTAGACTTTAAAAGGTTTTCAATTGGTTTCAATTGGACCAATTGAAGTCCAACTTCAGGCCAATTGGGGTCCCATTAAAGTCTAATGGGGCATAGGCCAATGGGGCCAATGGGCCCAATTGGTCCAATAGGGACAATCTGGACCAATTGAAACCATCTGAAGTCCTATTAAAGTCCCATTGAAACCTGTTAAAACCTATTGAGACCAATTGAAACCAATTGAAAATTCAATTGGTGTTCAATTGGTTCAATTGGATTTTCGTCTTGGGTAGTGACAACAAAAAAGTGAGTTAGTGGAGCTGAAGATAAGATCACATATGGCACAACAAAAAAGTTTGAAACAGTCCGTAAATTCCTCAGTCTCCTCTTATGTAATAAATTCCTCTTATGGTACCAGTTGAACTTGAAGCAAATTGTTTGGTTTGACAGAAGCTAAAAAGACAATTAACAGTGCTAATTAACACAGGAATTTACAAGATCATGGGCTCAGCCTGCAACCTCATATGGTACTGCATGTCCTACAAAATGGCCGCCTACAGCCTTGCTTCAGACTGTATAATTTCCCACTTTTCTGCGGATGGTATGCGGCAAGTCTGGAGCAAAGTTTCATCCTGCCGCAGACCTGCCGCAGACTGTTCCTGTGGCATACTAGTATGCGGCAAGTCTGCAGCAAAATTTCATCCTACCGCAGATCTGCCGCAGACTGTTCCTGTGGCATACTAGTATGCGGCAAGTCTGCAGCAAAATTTCATCCTGCCGCAGATCTGCCGCAGACTGTTCCTGTGGCATACTGGTATGCGGCAAGTCTGCAGCAAAATTTCTTTCTGCCGCATACTTCGGCATACTCTTTGCCGGCATACTTTTCACTTTCCTATGGGTATCGTTGTTCTTCACCAAAATAGAATTCAATAAAGCGTCTGTATGTTGTGGTTTAAGATTCGAAATTATAATCTTATGAGCCAACAATGACATGGGAATTAGAACATAAATATTATTTTCTATCGTTCGATGATATGTGATGATGTTGGTGGTGATGGTGATTATGATGGTGGTAATGATGCTCGTGATGATGAGGATAATGATGATGATGATATTGATGATGATGATGATGATGGTAGTGATAACGATAAGGATGATAATAACGATAATGATGATCATGATGATGACGATTAAGATGAAAGTGCTGATGATAACAATGATAGTAGGCTTGCCATTATGAGATAGATTATAGTCCTATACCTTGTACAGCCCGTACCCCACCCGTGATAATCTTCACCGGTGCACCATCTCTGAGGGTGGCCATCCCTATTCCCTTCATTCCTAAGTCACTGAAGAACACGATTCCGTCTTCCAAATCGACGGCGATAGCTACGGCATGGCTCCGCCCTTCTAAGAAGCAGGATACATTATAGTTTGTGACAATGGGGAAAGCAATGTCAGGAAAGTTGATGGGATATCGACAAAGCTTGGAGCGCGAGGCAACGAAGTACTGCGGTGGGTCTATCGTACCCGCTGGAATGAAGAAGAAAAGATGAAATACGCTGGGGTGTCATAAGTGTGATCTGGGGCCAAGATACTATAAACACACTATATATCACACACATGCAAAATATTAAAAGAGAATACCATTACACAATAGTAACAACACAGTACATTAAAGGTTTGGCAAGTGTAAAAGAGCAACACAAAGGGACAAAACATTTTTAAAAAAATACTTGAAAACTAGTTGCATTCATTAAAATGCCAAAAATGTAAATAATGTGTTTTCGGACTGTTTATTGTATTACAACGGATATGTTTCTTGTTTTCAACAATATATTTAAATATATGTATCACACATCTTCGAAGAAACACACAAATCAATCCACAACAGAGAGCTTGTCCTTGAAGCCTTACCCTTTTCGCATGTACGACCATCTTCCTTTAGGAGGAAACCGTTTCCACACAGACAGGTGTAACCGTTGGGTCCTCCCCCGACACAAAGGAAGCTACAAGGGTTACTGCTACACGGCGCTATAAGCATAACAAAATTGTAATTTTAGAAGCAAAAAAAATTATAATTTGTATTCTCGTAAGTTTAGAATCAAAGAATATCACGATGATGATATCAGTAACTAACATCAATCTTCACAGACCTGTCCTCTTTCGACATGATCAGTAAGTAATTCTAATCACCGATTCACCAATGGCTTCTTCCCGCATGTTATAGTTAAAAGTTGAAATAAGTCTTGATTCTAGGTTCCTAATTGTAAAGAGTTGCGATTGATCCAGACTAATCATAAAGTCCCCTCCAAAAATAAATTACTTTCAATAAAAGCAGAGAAATCAGATAAACCAATCAAAAAAGGTTTGAGCAAATTCTGATAACTAATAAGAAAGTTATTAATTTTTTATGACATGCAAAACTTTTAAAATCACAAGACAAATTGGCAACTCACTCAGGAGTCTGTGACGTCATTGCCTCACTATCAACTAATTGTTTTCTTTATATTGATCACATAAATTTCCTATTTTCCCCTAAAAAGAATCTTATTTCTTCACACCAGCATCCAAGTTACATTGATAGTTTTATGTTTAAGTGTGGATGCACTAATATACAGTAATTTGTTTCAGTTAAATCATGGAAAATGTAAATGTTAATAAAATATTTATATAAAATCAATAATTACGATTATAATTCAGAAAATAGTATCGATTCTTCAAGTTTCATAAATATTTTGTGATATGTCACGCACGCAATATGATACAAATGATATGATCTGGGCAAAGGCAAGGGGAAATCAAGGTTTTGGGGATAAAAGGGGAAATTAATGGGATAAAGCAATTGATAAATATTGAGGACATGTTGTCACAAACTGATAATTAAAATGGCAATTTGTGTAGTGATTTCCATTGTTCCATAGTTTTACATATTTTTTTCAAAAATTCAGGTAAGCCTGAATCCGATGCCCGGGGTAATAATATATTTGTAAAGCGCTTATACACATCGTTAGATCGATGTATATATATACAACGCTATATAAAGACGGAATATTATTATAACTTTCTTATTAGTTATCTGACTTTGCTCAAACTTGTTTTGATTGGTTTGTCTGATTATTCTTTATATACTGAAAGTAAATGACTTTTGGAGTGAACTTGCCCTGAAAGACCTCAAGTCGATCGTAAAAACATATAATTTATCTCTCTCTTACGGTCAGACTGGCGATTGAAATTGATCTTTACGTTAGGTTGCGATTGATTCTGACGACACGTGACATGTCTTGATAAGATGGCGCCAGGATCTAATGTTCCTTCAATAAATTATTTTTTAAAGACTTACAATATTCCTGAGGTTGTACATCCGGTGCATAGGTCACGATGCTGTATGGAGTATATTGGAGGCCAAGATTGAATAGTTCTTGACCACTGTCTTTCACTAGCACTATCAGTTTCTGGGCCTCTTTTGCCGTTGTGTAGATGTAGTTCTTTAAAGAGGAGAAACAAATTCATCGATATCAACACTGACCAAGACACGCCGATCTACAAGGGCAAATTATCGAATCTATTTTTGTTTCCATGGGTTAACGACTACTTCTAATATCTGAGCGGTGATAAAGCCCTGCTAGAGCTTTGAGCATGCCAAATATTTACTCGAGGTGGCCACATCAGTATTGATACTGCTGTTCCTTCTGGTCCTTCAATTATTATTAACTCAGCAATTGCCAGGCACCCATTTATACCAGGATGGTAAATGGCAAAATTTAATGTGGATTATCGTTTGCCAAAAGACCTTAGTGCCGGACTAGGATTCGAACCCTCAATCCTTTGAATGAGAGTCAGGTGATGAACCATCATACCACAACACATCGAAGTACATTGACACATTGGATGTTAATTTAGTCAAAAACGTGAAATATATAAATCCCTAAAAACCTTCTACTTGTCAAGTTGTCCGCAAAAGCCCATCTTTATTTGCTATTTAGTTGATTTCGTTATGTCAAAACAATCCGCAACATTAACACATTGGTTGAATAAGAATAAATTAGATCTAAAATTTAACCCTCAAAATCAAATGACGCATATAATAATTCACTACCATGTTTCCAAACGGATTGAGCCGGTTCAAGAAGAGACTAGTTTTATGATTTTCAAATGTTTCTGCTCAACAAACTAGAGTAGACTGATGTGCCATGCATTCATAAAAGGTGACTTCAGGAAATCTTCACATGTCCAATCTGGTTGTGACGGAACTTATGAGGTTACATCTAAATTGGTATTCGTAGGACTGTATTTGTATTTGATAAATATTGTTTGGCAATTTGGGTATTCAAACGAAAGATGTAATAATTTGTTTAGCATCTCGTCGATGATTAATGCTAATTTATACTCGCACTTACCCCGGAGATGGTCAAGTCGAAAAGGCCTAGATTGGTTGGAGAGTGCATCAGAGTCCTGCGATTTGCCCCTTCAAGATTGCAGACTTCCATGTGGTTGTAGGATGGATCGGAATCCACCCAATACACTCTAAAGATCATCAAAAAGTCCAATTGTCCCATTACTACCAATCAGCGTATCTAAAATGTTGGTATATCTGGTCATAGTATCAAGTAGCCCTACACTAGAGGCTATCAGTTTATGATAATAACTCCAAAAAATGCGTAGATATTACGATTTGAGGGTAGAATTGCCTGACCTTACTCGAAATTGGAAGTTAAAAGTCTAAGAAGTGCGGTATAGTACATGTATAATTGGAATAGTGAAGTTATGCTACGTGCTCCCGGCGGCCATGGAAATCACGTTTCAGGGCACCGCGTGGATACAACGTGATGGCAGGGAGACAACGCGGGGGGACGGAATGGACAAACGTGACAGGCCGTGAATGCCGTAGATGCCGGGCCAGAAACTACGTTTACACTATATTCCCGGTTGCCACGGCAATCACGTTCAGGCCACCTTGGAAAATCGGGATGGACGTGAGAAAACGCGGGGAACGGAATAGGCAAACGTGACAGGCCGTGAATGCCGTGGATGCTGGGCCGGATTATTGACACGACAGTCATGGTGCGGATGAGACACCTACTAGGCCGTAGTAAAACAGGGTGAACGCAACAAAACGTGACAATACGTAATAAACCGTAACAAAACTTGGAGGTGATCCGTAGTGGGAAAGAAACCGTGGTAGACCGTGAGAAAACTTGGTAATACCTAACAAGACTTGAATACGGCGCACTACGTTTGGAGCAAACGGAATGCGGCAGCCGCCGGGAACATAGTGTAAACGTAGCATTAGGTAAAAAACTTTATTGACTTTTTCTTTTCACGGTAATTTATTTTCCAGTTTGTATGTTATCATCACTTACTGCCGTTGAGTTAATCATGTATGGTATTTTGTCACAAAGATGTTTATTCTATTCTACTTATCAAAATGAAACAACTCAATCAGTCACGGGAGACTTGAGCAATTTGTTGACGGGCTTGAGCTCCCAATGCGCTCCAGCCCTCTATCCATGTAGATTTACATCTGTTTGACTAGTTAGTTATTCGTGTACTTCAGTTTGTTATACTTACAAGTCAGTTTCATAATCAACTGTTATTCCAGAGGGACGAAGGATGTTTGTGGAAACCAGTTGAAGACGACCTCCTCCTGCAAGATTACTCCTCTCTACCTTTGGCCTGGATCCTGAGTCAGTCCAGAATAGGTATCTGAAGGGGAAAAAAATTTGCTTGAAAACTTGAATTGTAGTTGGTTTACTTTTGTAATGTAATCTTCGTGAAAGCCTCCGTTGCCTAGTAACTATTATTCAATAAATGAGGGAACAATCATCAGTAGCTTAGACCATCGCCATTGGTTTGCTGTAAAAAAAAAAAAATTAAAAAGGTGCTCCGCAGGGTTTTGAACCTGCATGTTTTGGATTTGGAAGGAGCATTAATACTTGAACAAGTGAACCAAATAATGCTTAACATCAAGTTTAGTTACTTGATATCATCCTCTGAATATATCTGTATTGACGCGAGGTGAGATGAAAAATAGGAACACCCCCCCCCCCCTCCTGCTACTACTTACCACCACCAGCACCCCCAATCCTCTTTAGAAAAAAAATAACTTCTATCTACCCCACGCATCCACCGGATCATGAACTTCCGGAATTTCCAAACATTTCCTGTTTCCTCTCGACTGGATTCCCAGATCTGCTTTCGGAAAGAAACTGGAGACAAATTAACTTACCCCCTGGATGGATGAATGGCTAGGCCTGTAGGAATATCCAGGTCCTCATCAATAATCAGTACGTTACGCGTCCCGTTAGCGTCATGCATTATTATCCAATCATACGCTGCATCTGTCCAATACACGTTGCCCGTCAGCCAATCAACTGCGACTCCCAGAACGCTTGATGATGTATAACCGTAGTAGATTTTCGCCGATCGGTTACTTCCCATTGACCCTGAAGAAGAAAAAATGTATAAGTTAATGTACAAAATTGGCAATAGGTTTAAATACCATATCTGAAACAATCCGAAACATGCACTGGTTTTAATCATTTGCAAGTTGTAGAGGTGACGGAACTTTAATAACGCAACAGAAGAATACAAACATGATTGAGATACATTCTTGCAGATTCATGCTCATACGCAGGCACAACGACATAAAAACCAATCGAACACATGAATTCAGATTATACCAGTGATTTCGATTGCGTCATAAATGCGTCAATACGCCGGTAATTCAACACGTTGTTTTAGCTGATCATTTTCCGTTTCCTTCTTTTTCTACGATGTCACTCTTATACGGCTTGTAAAAGATTGAGTCACCCACAAGCAAGGGACGCCTCACATGCAACCGAATTAAAAGAAACAATAAATATTTTAATGACGTACCCTTGATCATGACCTTTCGAAGACCATCACTCCAAATCAGTTCGTGCTCACCATACCGGGTTTCTAGAGCAGTCCAGTTACCACTTGGGGCCATGAAGTAGAAATTGGTCACGATGGCGTCCTGGACTGTTCCATCTGGTTTCAACATCACGGTGGGGTCTGCCGGTACACTGTTCAATCGAACCAAACCCGTGGATGCTTCAATCTCGCTCCAAATGACTCGAGAACCAAGCGCTAAGTCGACTAGAAGTAAGAAGGGGTAACCCAAGGAAAAAAATGGAAAAAATATTTTCATATTGTCAAGGAAAGATAAAGGGAGACCAAATCTAAAATGCAGTAAGAATGCTTGAAAATCATTAGTAATTTGTTTTTAAAGAAATCATTTTACGACGGATTCACTCAAAATAATGTAGATATGTTAAAGATTAGCTGTATCTGAACTTTCAATTTACAAATGAGGATCAGCATATGAAATCATTAATATCCAGAGGAGAGCAGTGTATTTAAAGGAGAAAACATATAAGCTGATTGTGAAGAAAATAGATTACCAATGTGGTCATAGACAAAATGGAAACGGGCACCAGGAAAACACCCTTTTAAAACCAAATCTCTTACCATGAATAACCTTAAGTTAGACAAAGATAACGAGAATGCGGCTAAGTAATGCCTAAAAAAAAATCTGCGAAATACATCACACCAAAAGCTTACTCGATTCATAGGATATGACGAAGCCTTGGTTGTTTTCCGCTCCTCCCACGGACATAAACTTGATTGTCACGAACCGTCCACTAGAGTCAATAGATGTGGGTGGAACTGTCGAACAGTATTGGCCCAATAGTGGTACTCCAACAGACCCGTTTCCATCATAGATCAAAAGGGAATCTCCACTAATATTAATAATGGCATACAGAAATAAACACTAACGACATTAACGCTATTTCCAAACTTGATTCAGAGTTGGGCTGAAGCCGAACGTTTTTAGTAAACAGCAAATGTTTGCAATATTACATACTTAATACATGTACATTATGATATAAAATTCTTATACGTTTTCAAAAAGCTTTGAAAATTATTATTCTAGCTTTTGCTCAGGCAGCCGTTATTAGCGCACAGGGCATTTCAAGGAAAAATCCTACCAGGGACCCATTAACCTGACCTGGATAGAGAGTGGCAATGTGTAGATTGAAATCTTGCTAAAAGAAGTTAGTGTTGTGGCAAGGATTCCAACCCTGAACCTTTTCACTTTTAAGAATTTCCACTTAAAGAAATGCCCTGGTCGAGACAAAAACAGTATTGTTTGAAAAGATAAAAGAACTTGGCAAGTATTTGAAACCTTAAACCAGATAGATTTTTGCATTTAACCCCTATATATTTTAAGGCAAACACAAAAAACTCGGTCGCACCAGCGAGACCAACAGTAGACCAAACATGATATATATTACCCCTAATGGCCGAAATTTGTCATTTTTTGAAGTTGGTCTGGATCGGATTAGTGGTGTGACTGGTATGAAGATGGTCATACCTGCAGTCGCGGACCTGGAACTTGAGTCTAATCCTGTTCTCGGCGCCAGAGTCAATGATCCAAACACAGTCCGATGCTGGATACCCGTCAGGATAGTTAGTGGAACGTATCACACCAGCTCCGGCCTCTATGGAACCCCCACATCTCTGGCTGCACCCGAGGGTAAAAAATGTGCTGGATAATCAAAAGAAGAATATGCGATCAGGGTAAAGGAGAGATGGTGTTTGGCCCTGTGCACACGAGGCGTTGTTTCACTTACTCCACTCCAGGACAACCAGGCATATATATATATATATGTATATGCATATATCATGCAGGTCCAGGTGCAATCTCTAGCCACAGACGCAACCCCGTGAAGCAGGGCGCGATAGAGATTTGCAAAGTTTCGGGTTTATCTGAATAAAGAGTTTTGACGGAAAACTGGCGGAAATACATTGTGCATTGGCTCGCCTGAATCTAATGACCGATGTAATAATATACATGTACTATGTAACAACGCATAGAGAGGACGTCGATATATTAAGCGTTACATCAACCCAGAATATTATTATTATGTTTATAATCATTATTGTTATTATTATCATCATAACAATCTACATACAAACATGCGTTCAAAGAAAATGTAAATTTGTGTGACATTCCCAGGCGCAACCGTCATTATCTTTAGGCTCCTTTTGTTAACTGCTTACTGAGGCATAAATACTATTGATTGAAACAATCAATTGGCGGTAGTAGATTAACGCCTCGTGTGCCTTGGACATCATGTTGGACAAGGAGAAGAGAAATTGTTCATATTCAACATTGACGTAATTTGGGACAAAAACTACTGGGGCATGATGACAATTATAACTGATTTGTTTTATAATTTTCCAGTAACTGAACAAAACGCTTCATACAAAAAGTTTGAATTTTGTCTTCTGCTATCAAGTGAGAAAAGGTAGATAAATGCATTTAAATTAATGTCTTGTGTAAATGATATTTAGATTAAAGTTTCGTTTTCAGTTAGAGTTGGGCTACTTGATCTTATATATGATCTTTTTCTAGCACGAACACTCAGGCCAAAGTTGTTATTAAGAATACACTGTATACATGAACCCATACACAACCATTGGAGCCTACTGTTTTACAGGAAGTGATGAAATACTAGGAAGATCGGTTCCTGTTTTCTCTGACAAGGGAAATTATACCGCATTAAAAATATCATTTGAACTGATCAATCCATTGTCTCCAGTAAATAACAATCGCATTAGATTTGTAAAATGATATTGATCAAGGGCAAAAACACAAATTCAAAGAGAAAACAAATCAATTTTGGAAGGATTCCTTTCTCTCTCTCTCTCTCTCTCTCTATTGTATCTCTTTTCCTTCATTCATTTATCCATCTACACTTGTAACCCTGTGTACCCACATTTTCTGGATATTGGTGCACGTATATGCATGATAAGGGTTATTGGATTTGAAATCATAATTACCTGACATTCATAAAGCTGGTAAGCTATTCGTGACATTTGATGCATATTTTGTCGTATATTTATTATTAGTGAAACTGCACCACCTTCATCAGAATGAAGCATTGGCCTACACACGAAAAATAACATCTTGTTAATACCTCCGCCCCTCGCCCCCTGCCAACATGACTCCAAACCGACTAATTTTGTCCATTTGGGAAATTTAATTATTTGTTCCGTCTGCAGTTGGTCTGGCGTCAGTCTCGGAGGCGGTGCTTCGGGATGTTGATGAGCAAATTTTACCACACTATTTCTGTATTACCTCATCAAAATAAGAATGTCCTTAATCAGCATTAGTTAAAGGCTTTGTTAGAATTATTGTACCTTCTTTTTTGTCTTTAATTTTTATTTTTTAATAATTACCTCAGGACTAGAAAGGTTGTTAACCACGCGGATGAGCTCACCAACATGGTGCTAAAATCTCATTAGCCTTTATCGACGATTGTTCTGGAATAAAAGAACGAATTAAAAAGCGTTATTGGTGGTCAATAGTCAATACGTTAATCATATTGCTTTTTTAAAGGGAATCAAAGAGGCAACGTTGAGGTTCGAATAATAAATCCATACATTTAGAGGTCGGCAAAGGATCTCCAAATTGCCATGCGACTATAATTAATTATGAACAAGAAAAACTCGTTTCATACGTTTATGTTATGCTACCACTTTGAAATGTATTTGTGTGTGGAATCGATTTGCATGATATTTATATATATATATATATATATATATATATATATATATATATAAATACACTTTTGTAGTATTACACTGTTTTTGTATTACGCTGTCATCTTAGTTCTTAGTACAAATCAGCTCACGTAAAAGCGGCATATCCAGCATAGGATGATGGATACCTTAAATATTTCATTTGGTGTAGATTTTCGTCGTTCCGTGAGACTGGCTAGGTTATTGTTGATGTTGTTTCATGTTGTTTAATTTAGGAAAGTCAGTCAGTTTATGATCATTATTGCCGAATACTATGAGAACATTTATTTTTAAATCAAATTTACGTTTATACACTCATAATATGCTTGCATATATTATGTATATATTTTCTTCTTCTTAAAACTCCCCCCCCCCCCCAAACACACACAAAAAAGGGAAGATATTAATATCATGTTAGCTTACCAATCTCTGTCCTTTTCTTCTTTCTTTTTTTATCCTTGTTTTTTGCGCTATCCTAACAAACCCCCTCGTGGTACGTTACAAAGGTTTCTCGGGGGGGGGGGGTTCCTTTATGTATCTTAAACGCAGGGATGGGGCGCTCTTTGTAATATCTCAATTTTATCTCGAAATACACAAAAAGCCGGCAGCCAAAATACATTCAATATCAAACACATTTTAACGAGCTTTATTTTCGAATTTTGAAATTAATACTGACATTAATGGGCTGAAGGATTAATGACGTGTGCTGCAATGATATCTTGTGTTTTACTTATAAATTCTAAAACGTTGATGTGTACAGAAACCATATACAATAATCACTTCATAGATCCTTTCCGGTCCTTTCTATTTTCTTTCGACTAAGGATCTACACCACAATCATGGGGTTGCCCTACTGGCAGCTTACTTGGAATCGACGTGATCTTTTAAAGTACCTAATGAGTGCAATGTGTGTGTCCACACTTAAAGTCTGTGCCCTCCATTAGGTATTTAATTCCGCAGGTACATTATGTAAGAGGGCACGCTGTATTATACAATCTAGTTCAAACGTACAGAAAGTGGTGAATTGTCTCTTTTTCCTAAGAAAAACACTCACAATTTTCAGATTGGTGCCTACCAGCCTTAAACATAATACTATTCAGTTTTAAGCCACCAAGACGCAGTCTATGGATCATTATTTCACTCTGTCTACCCTTCTGAGGTGATTTTAACCCCCTCCCCCACTTATTATGGATAGTTGAGTTCTGTTTTCAGACCGCAAATGCCTTCAAAGTCCATGGTTATTGCTCTTATACTTATCAATGACATTTCTAGTGCCCTTTATGAACCTAAAATTGCTATGAAGGTAATTTTAGACTCCAAAATGTGTGAAATTTAGCCAATACGAGCATACCAATTCAGCTCCACATTAAAAAAAACTTGGTGACCGTTAATTAATTATTTAACTAAAAAAAAAAGTACATGGGCCGGCTGGTTGTGCGTAATATAAGCAACAAGAAAATGCCAACAAAAAAGCTAACATCGGCATTGGCTGAAATACGACGTAAAAGGCGTTATTTCGTTTTTTTCAACGGTTTTTCAATTTTTCAATTTCAATTGTGGTGGTACACAAGTATTATAAATCGTTATATTTCAGCCGTCTCTGAACCGATTTTGATCAAACAAAGATTATTTTGTCATTTAAATATTATGTTCTTTCAAATTTGACACTCAGTTTTTCATTATCTCACAAACAAATTATTTTGTGTAGCGCACTCTGCAACAGAACTCAACTATCCCTTTAAACTCTAACTACGCCACTGCGTAATATTTGCCATTAACGTTCGTATAATTATGTAATGGGGAAAATATAATATTTTCTTCCTAATTTCACAAGGAAAAGGTAAACAATAATACACTGTTGCTTAGAAAATAGGGCAGAAAACTGTATACAATATTCTTCCCATTTACATGAACAAAGTCAATTTGTCATGAAAAGAAGCTTGAAGATATATGAAAATTACAAACATATATATTCATGGATTGATAACGACCAGGGTAAAAGTGAACTTACCTTTGCCTAGAAGTCGAGAGATTGGTAGTGTTTAGAAATTATTATAAGAAAGGGAACTACCTGTATCTTCGAAGTGAAATGCTCCAGAATTGTATTACTCTTACTATCGAAAGCAGGAACTGTGTGTGTACCCGAAGTATAACGTTACAGAGCTTAATGCCACTTTTACCGAAAAGAGGAACTGCAGTGGCGGATCCAGGGGGGGGGGGCCGGGGGGCCCGGCCCCCCCCCCCCCCTTGAGAAAAAAATCATGTAAAATCACGTGATTTTTACATTTTTGGGGGGTTGGGCGCCAGGGGGGGGGGGGGTGCAAATAGAAAAAAAATTGACGACCCAAAAAAAAATTGTGCTCTCTACCCCCACCCCCCCCCCCCCCCCCCCCCCCCCCAACTGAGCGAATTTTCGGCCGGCGCGATTTTCAAATTTTCGGGAGCAAAAAAAAAAAAAAAGTTGGGCCCCCTCCCCTAAGAAATCCTGGATCCGCGCCTGAGGAACTGTGTGCCCATGCAAAGGAAATGCGTGTAACGAGATCCGGGTTCGTTCCTCAACCCCCCCCCCCCCCCCGCGTGCATAGACTACGTTTAGGAGTCTACTGAACTTTGTGGGCAAATTATTATCTGCGATCTAATATTTGTATGAATATAAAATGGCGAGAGATTATATTTTAGCACTGGTATTGTTTTTCTAATTAGTTATTTTCGAATGAATAGGCGGGAAAATATGGCCGGCATCTCCTCCCCTCGATTTTAAATGTTCTCCCGATGCCCCCTATCTGGCTATACCACAGCGGAAATAGTATAACCTATTATGATCCAAACACAAACTGAGGACAATGCTTTATCAAAGTATATTATTCGTTAATTGATCCAAACACAATACTCTGAGCTGTTATCTTTCAATGACCGAGGCACATTTCCTTCCTTGTTAAATTGAGGGAATTTCTGAGGGAGCGTCCCTTTATTTTTATTTTTGATTCTTACAATTATGTGCCGATAGGTCTTTTTTTTAATTACAAAACTTTGGGACAAGTAACAACGATCAGTTGGTCAACAATACTTACATATTGTGTGTGTGTGTGTGTGTGTGTGTATGCGCGTGCGTGGGTGTGTGTGTGTGTGTGTGTGTGAGAGAAGATTCATCGCATTGTTGTCATCACCTTTTTCTACATTCCCAGTAATGTGTGTTAAATTGCCGAAATAATACTTTTAAATGGTTAATGTCCGCCTTTCTTTCAAATAAATGTATGAACGTATATCAATGGCTCCCTATAATTTTATATTGGAAAATGGATAATAATAATAATAGCTCGTTCTTATATAGCGCTTTTCAGGACCGGAGGCCCTCACAAAGCGCTTTACAGATAAGTATATTATTACCCCGGTCATTGGATTCAGGCTTACCAGCACACAATGTATGCACATTCTCCACTCCCTGGGAGTATTCCAGCCAGGCGTCATTTTTACATGCGCACACTTGCTAATCTAACCACATTAGCTTTCGCATCCTACCGGGTACCCATTTAACGCCTGGGTGGAGAGTGGCAAATGTAGATCAATTCTTGCCAAAGGAGATTAGTGCTGCGGCGGGACTTGAACCACGGACCTTGTGCTCCACAGTCCGGTGACTTATAGTGGTTGGGGTTCATGAGTTAATTATCTTGTGTCCATTCTATGGAGAGAGGGGGTTGATCTTACTAAATCATCAAGTACTTAATTAAGTTGGTATACTGAAACCTGTACGTCGTCATATTTATACAGTGCGTCCCAAAAAAAACTATACACTTTTTAAATGGCTGCCGAATACAAAATATATAATTCTGGGGGAAAAGTTTTATATGTATGGAAAGCTCATAAACTCAACTCTCATATGACACCAAAATGTCCGGTGAGCACTGCTCACTTTTGCGCAGGAATTTTGTGAGAGGTAAATCCTTCGGAGCTTACAAAACTGAGGGTGATATGATACATTCATGATTTGCTGAATGAATTTCATAGTTTATTTTAAAAACCAAAGTAGTGCGTTTGACTTCAGATCATGCATATAGCGCATACAAGGGGAAAATAAACTGATAAAAGACTGTTTTTTGACATGGTTCGATTTCAATATTATGTTATTTCTGCTTTCATTAAATTACTTATAAATTTAAGGTTAACACCATTCTGTGAAACAAGAAAAACAATTTTAAAATCCGAGTTACAAGAAAATAACTTTACCATATATTCAACCTTGTTTGGAGATAGTGGCAAATCCCCCATTTCCTTAGCTTTGTCGATAATGTCATTTCTTATATCTAACAGCACGTACGTGTTTCACCTAGTCCCATAAAATCTATATTAGCATATCTCTTCATTAAGCGATATCGAATTATAGTCAATTTTTCCCCCTAAGTTTACCTATCTTCCAAAGTCGGTATCACTATTATCGTATTTATTCCCCCGACGTCGACAAAATGATTGATATTAATATTTAAGAGAAAAGAGCAGAACAATAACCGAAATAATAGTGATATAATAAAGTGGAGCTGTGGCCCACACACAATTTTGAACCTCCGTATAATGTCAAATATTAATATTCCCCCAAAGAGGACAAATACGCATAAGAAATCGTAAAAATGAATTTCATTATCTGCTCCATATTACGGTGACAACAAATATGTCAATTTCGAGACGTATTATTTTTTTTACAATAAGTCTTCTGATACAATGAACCTTTTATATGAAATCGTTAATTTCCTTCACGAAGGCCTTTAATGAGCCTATTTGCAAATGACAAACCCTAATTAGATTCATCAAACTACTTCGTCTCAAACACAATATCTAATACGCAAACGCAAGTCAATCTCTTGCAGAAGTTCCTACGTCAGTCCGTCATCATATTACAGTCACGATGTAGAAAATACAGATTTTGTCATAATTACTACACCATCAATCAATTTGTATTGGATTAAAGAGCTTGTCTTGTCTTCTTATAGTATTATGCGGAAGAATAATAAAGTAGAATTAGAAATCGCATACAAATTAGATTTTTTCGTCAAATGCCGTCCTATTTCACGTATGATTAGAAATCCCTTGTTACATGTATAGATTAAGTTTAGAATTTCCACTTCTGTGTGCATTGGTTTTCAATGTATGTGATTTCAAGCAAGATTGTGACATTTCTCTTAATTTCAATATCGAGTGCTAGACATCTTTTTTCGCAATGCAATTACATGGCAAGTTGTCAACTTTATCTTTGACGGGGAAGTCTATCCTTTTAATTAGCTGATATTAGTCAAAGCAGGAAAAACAAATAAGTTAAATTTTGAGCAATATCCGATTAAGGGTAGGACATTTTTTTCAGTTGTCATCAGTGAAATGCAAAATGGCAACACTGTTACGTATCATGCAAGGCTATCTCCAATTTGCTCAGTACAGAAATTGTTAAACTTTCATTTGCTTAGATATTGATGACGGAAAAGATTTGTTTTATACAGGGGTTGTATAGCAACATATTTGCAACAAATATATAAAGGATGAAGGGTATTATTGAACATTTTCTTTAGGGGAAAAATACTTCTTCTTTTTTTCAAGTACAGAGCGAATTGGAGGGAACCTCACATGATAAGTCACAGAGTTGCCAATTTGTGTTTAATTGAATGCAACTTCAAAAAATCATAACTTTCATTGATCTGTTTCTCTAATTAGTTTAAACTTCTTAATTCTTATCAAAACCTACTTAAAAACAGGGTGGACTTCCCCTTTAAAGGAGGGCTCTACTCCAAATCTGTCAAGGGGCAATGGGTATCAGACCTATATTGAATGAGTAGTTAACTGCTAAAATGACAGACTAATAATGTAGTACGTCAAACCCACAGCGTCATTTTGTAATAATGAAAATACGTGTGTGTGTGTGCGTGTGTGTGTCCATGTGTGTGTGTATTTTGTGCGATTAGGTGTTTGGTTATGTGTGTGTGTGAAGCAGGTTTCGAATTTTTGACATTTACTTCTATTTTACTTTTGCCGTCTCGACAGTCTTTATTGTGTATATCTCTTTCCACTCCTCTTTTGCCAGAAGCTATATACGCTTTAATTAAGTCATCTGTGTTCTGTAGCGCTGGACTAAGGTCTTCATGTCATCATCAAGCACTAGTGGTAGGGAGGTACGAGGGTGTCTTCTCTAGGTTTCCAAGCCCGACTCCCTTCTGAAGTATACTCATCTATGAACTTCTGTACAGGAACATCTCTCGGACGCCACAGGATATGGCCGTGAAGATCTGATTCAGTTCAATAAAACGAACGTTTTTCATCGAGTCGCTGCCAGTATGCCTATACCCCTATTAGTGACTCATTTGCTTTTCTTAAAAGAGCTATTCCCGATTATAGCTTGACCAACAAGTTTAACCGGAATTCTTATGACTTTGATGAGACCTATATACCATTACAATGTCACCAACGCCAATGTCAACGGAAGTTGCATATATCACAAACACCACATTGGCATCATTTAATGCAGCAGATACAAAACCAGAGTTGATTGTATTTTATATTCTAAATACTTTACTATCATCAACTTTGAATATAGTCGTTTTGGTGGCGATTCACCATCAGAGGGAACTTCAAGAATACATGCGATTTCTTTACCAGGCCTTAGCAACAACCGACTTGCTTCTAGGGGTCGTCTGGAGCACATGGTCTACGACTTTCTATTTTTTCCACAATTCTCAAACTTGCTCTGTGATAAGTCGAGTTTTTCCTTTCATAGAACGTGTCATGATTTTGGTAGTTATGGCGTTGCTGTGTGGGATTAGCTTTAATCTCTATCTCCTGATCGCAAGACCACTACGTTACCCCATTATTGTGACAAAAAGAAGATTCTTTACCATCGCGGTGTGTACGTTAATTGCAGTTGTCTTGATCTCTGCAATCCTCCTGCCGATACCATGCTTTCCCTTTTCCCTGTTTACAAATCTACTGATCACGCGTTGCCTAACTCGGGATCAAAGTATTGGATTAAGTTGGATTTCATTTGTAAATTCTTTCATCACAATCATTCCCGTCTGCTTGACGCTGGTCTTAACCTTGTTTATTTACGTAAAACTTCTCGTGATTGCTTATCAAAAGAACCGTGCCGTTGCCCACTTGAAATTACCACCGCCTCGTACTCCAAACGTCGACGTTGATGAGTTGAGGGGACAACTTGAGCAACGGATATACGTTGGGTTCTACAAACGCTTCAAAGGACTCATCACTGTTCTCCTGCTGTGGGGTTCATTCTGTGCCGTTTGGCTTACTTCAGTCATTCACCTGACAACGACCTTGAACCCACTCATACTTGACATGATCTCTGCAACCAATGCATGGACTCAGCCCTTGGTATATTTGCTGACGAACGAAGAAGCCAGGAATTTGTGCTTGGAATACGTCCGACGCCGAATTGCGAGACGTTGACGGTTGATGATAAAGCCTCGAACCTAACAACCCTTAATCATAATGATTTGCTGTTTACATGTTCAATTTCTCACGCAACTTTCCGTGTATTTGTTTACATGCCGAAATATTTTCAATTAGCAGCATGGACATCGACTTGATATTAATTTTTTGATCTGTAATTTGTGATTCTTTAATCTTCATGAATTAGCCGTTCTCACAGCATTCCATTATCTAAAGTGTTTCATGAGAGCAGATGGACACAGCATTTGATAATATGGCGTCGTTGGTTGTATTTTTCGCGTTCAGTCAAATTTGACTTTTTACGCACAGTACGTCTAGTTCTTAAAGCTTATCTGCCATAGTTTACAGGAGGGATTAGAGCGCCCTACAAGGTCACTGGACAGGTGGTTATCTCATCAACTCAGCTCTCAGTTAACATAAGAAAAAGAGGATGATGGGGGACCAATGGTCACCGATTATGCATTGTTTGTTATATAGAGGGCGCAAGTAGCTACAAGTAGTGCAGTGGGCCTTTAAAGCAGTCACCCGATCGAAGGATCAAAAGTGTTTTTAATTGATGCAAAATTCATATAATTGCGAAGGAGACCTTACTGATCAAATATAACAGCTTCCATCTTTATAATATGTTTGGGGCCTGCAGTAATCATCTCTCAAAAATATTAATTTTGTTATCCAGATTTTCTGCCTTCAGCCGCGGTCCTCCGTAGAGCGTCAATATTTGTGAGACGGCCCATGCGAGACACAGCTAGCCAGAAAGGATTTTACGCCTTTCCATGATATTTATATGATTTTCAGCAAATTATTCGTATTTTCAAGAGAAAAGCTTTCCATCCATATACTATGTGTCACTGTCTATGATTACCAATTATCGTGAATTTTCTTCGGGTGACTACTTTAAGTCACGTCGAGATAGTCGAGTTGTAATAATTTGAAAATAAGCATACACTAATAGTATATGTTTTAAAGTGATGTTCTCTCCCGATTGTAATCTGTTGTAAATAATTTGATTTCATTAACTTTAGATTAAACATATGTTAAAATGTATATGTAAAATAGAAAGTCAAGTTACATTTTCTTCGTTATTATTATAATGACTAGGTTAACCTTTAATTCTTCACCGTGGTTACGATGGCATGAAATGCAAGAGCGTTTTCATCGAAACAGATCGTGTGTATATAATCGTAAAATATCAGGTAACATATAGTTTACACAATGTAAATACATAACTAGGGTAACAAGTCTTCTCCTTCTTCATCATCTTCTTTTTCTTCTTCTCCTTCCTTTTTTTCTTCTTCTCCTTCTTTTTCCTCTTCTTTTTCTTCTTCTTCTCCTTCTTCTTCTTGTTGTTGTTGTTGTTGTTCTTCTTGTTGTTGTTGTTGTTCTTCTGCTGCTGCTGCTTCTTCTTCTTCTTCTTCTTCTTCTTCTTCTTCTTCTTCTTCTTCTTCTCTTAATGTTCAAAGGGCTGTGCAGCATAACACGAAGATCCGTAGGAAGATTACCAGTTGTGTATGCAGGCACACTAAACATTAGCCTTTTGACAAGGCCTCGTGACTCTAAGCGGCTGAGATGAGTCTAGATACCCGGAGTGAACGCGCGACCGAGTGACGGAACTATGGTTGGCTATTGCCTTTAAAACGCGTTCCAAGACCGTACGCGTGCATGTCAGAGCGTACGCGTGGGTCTCACAGAACGTACGCGTGGGTCCATCATAACGTACGCGTGGTTCTGACAGAACGTACGCATGGTCATTTTCTATTATACTTCTATGTAAATCTTAACGTACGCATGGTTTTGGCATAGCGTACGCGTGGTTGTGTCATGTCATACGCGTGGTTGTGTCATGTCATACGCGTGGTTGTGTCATTACGCACGCGTGGTATTGTTATTACGTGTGCATAATATAGTCATAACGTACGCGTGGTTCCGTCATAACGTACGCGTGGTTCTGTCATAGCGTACGCGTGGTTCTGTCATAGCGTACGCGTGGTTGAATCGTAACGTACGCGTGGTTCTGTCATAACGTACGCGTGGTTGTGTTACTTTAAACACAGATGTTGGAATGGCCAATCAAATTTCTCGTTATATTCGTGGCACAGGCCCGAGTGTTCCCTGTGTTTGAGGGTGATGAGAAGAGGGAGGGAAAAGGGAAATATAATATGGTATAGTTAGTTACCTGATTTACAATCTATCTTTCACAACTTACTCTTAATTGCAAATTAGGTGAATATATATACTATGCAACAGTGCCGTTGTGTTAATGTGTAGGCCTATGGTCCAGTGTACATATAGCGTTGAAACAACAGAGTATAATACATGCACTGTATGTTATGTGTAGTATCTCTCCCTTATCTTTCTGTACAGATGTCAACCCTCCCTCTTGGTAGGGGAACACACACACACTCTCTCTCTCCCTATCTCCCTCTCTTTCTCTCTCTCCCTTCCTTCGCCTAGTATTCTCGTTCATTCTGTGTTGTTGAGCTATTACACTCTAGGACAGGGGGATTAGTGGTAGGAGGCATGTTTGCTTAAGAGCTCAGATTGTAAGTTGGAAACACTGAGTTTGCATTTAGGGAGGTGTTTTTATTTGCTAGTTTCAATAGAATAAACCTGCTAATAATAGTTGTATTTGTATTTCAAGATCAATATTCTTTATTCTATATTTCTGGTCTTGTATATAGTTCATGATTATTCTTTTCTGTTTATATGTCATGGGTAGTCTAAGCATAATAGTGGTGCATTAATTAATAGGACTGAATCATGCAGATCGATGGTAGTATTGATTGATAAGCTCGTTTTCCGAAAACGATATTAACACCGGAGAATACGTATATATGCTGTGTGCTTGAAGGATACAACATAATTTCTATTATCCTCTCAGATTTATATTATATTTCTTTAACTATGAGAGGATAATAGATAAGCATTTTACTTTGAACTGAATTTCATTTCAATCTTTATTCCAATTCATAAAAAATACAACAACATCAAATATAAAACACAATAGCATTATATACAACATTTAGTAAAAATGGTACAAAAAATAAATACATAAGTTTCATAATAATATTGTAAAAATGAATGGAAAAGGAGGCGTACGTAAAAAGCCAAGGGTAGGCTTGTAAGAGTGTACGACCCTACAATTTAAATAATGTATGAATATATATTGCAAAAAAATAACAAGTACCAACAATACTGTATCATCATATACCAAAACACAAAATAAAAAATCAACAAAAACAACAACAACAAAAAAATCAATAATTTCCAATCAAATATTTTTTATATTGCCTTTTAAATGAGTTATTAAATTGAATATTAAAGTTACTTAAATTTAGACTATTCCAAAGGATTGGGCCTGTGTGGCGTAATGAGTATTTTGATTTATTATTTAAATACGTCCAACGGTGAAAATGATTGCAAGATCTTGTATTATAATTATGGATATTTCTATTTTTTACAAACATATTCATTAAATATGGGGAGAGTGTTTGAGAGTGAAAACGTTGCATAAACGAAGCAATTTGGATCTTATTTATATCTTGTAATTTGAGAGTATATAATAATTTAAATAATGTGGAAGTAGAAGCAGTATACTCGGACTTCGTACATACTCGTATGGCTTTCTTTTGTAATATTATTAGTTTATGTAAATGGCTCGAATATGTGTTACCCCATATTGAGTTACAATACGACAAGTGTGACAAAACATAAGCATTATAAAGAAGAAATAATATGTTACTAGGCAATTCATACTTCAATCGACTTAAAATCCCTATGAATCGTGAAATCTTCAAGCGTACTAAATCAATGTGATCCTTCCAAGACAAACTACTATTTAATACTACACCTAAAAACTTAACAGAATCATAGAATTTCAAAGGAACTGCATCTATTTTCAACAATATATCATCGACATTAAATTGCACACCACCCTTTTTAAACAGAACACATTGGGTTTTACTAGTATTTAAAGAGAGCTTATTACATTTAAACCATGCTGATATGTGGGCAAGACTTGTATTCAAAGATTCAACTAAAGCTTCAATATCATTATGAGAGGCAAGGAGTGAGGTGTCATCCGCATACAAAATACAGTCACATTCATGGCAAGAATTCACAATATCATTAATATAAATTAAAAATAGTAATGGTCCAAGAATTGACCCTTGAGGGACACCTGTGTTTATATTACCGAAAGACGAATTATGTGAGTTATAAACTGTAAATTGTTGTCGATGTAATAAATAAGATTGAAACCATTTTAAGGAAAGACCTTTAATGCCATAATGCTGCATTTTTTGTAATAAAATATCGTGTGAAAGGGAGTCAAAGGCCTTGGATAGGTCCATGAATACGCCAATAACACTTTTACCTTCATTAAGTTCTTTAACTATTCTATCATGAATTTCAATGACTGCCATGTCTGTTGAGTAATTTTGTCGGAAGCCATACTGACTATCATATAAAAAGTTATGCTGCAATAAATAGTCATATAATCTATTAAAAACTAACTTTTCCAAAATTTTAGAAAAACAAGGTAAAATTGAAATTGGTCGATAATTTGTAAAAAGACTCGGGTCATCCTTTTTAAAAATTGGCACAACCTTAGATATCTTCATCTTAGAAGGAACACAACCAGTGCGTAATGATGAATTACAAATATAAAGTAGTGGTTCAACAATAAAAGGTAGTATATGTTTCACAACTATTGAATCAATTTCATCAAAACCACAACTTTTACCAGATTTAAGATTTGACTTTACAATATCTATTATTTCTTCTTTTGTAACTGGTTTAAAAAATAATATATGTGGCGATGGTTGGCCCATATAAACATTAAATGTATCAATTGCATTTTCATCCTCCGCAATACAATTAGCAATATTTGATCCAATGTTCACAAAATATTCATTAAAGTTTTCCGCAATGTCATCCGGATTACTAATGTAAGAACCATTGTGGCAAAAAGATTTTCCTTCTTCCACAGCACTCTTTTGCTTTCCTAAAATTTCATTAATAAGTGTCCATGTTTTTTTAGAGTTATTTTTTACAGAGTCAAACTTTTTAAAATAATAATCCCTTTTTGCTCTGCGTAAACGAGTTGTGACCATATTACGGAGCTTTTTGTATTTATCATAGTTTGCTTGAATCAATCTTTTCAAGTAATTCTTATACAATTTATTTTTCGTTTTAATAAGTTTTAACATATCAAGAGATACCCACGGTTTTCTATTTCGTTTGCGTTTTTTAATATGTTTAGTTTGTACAGGAAAATGTTCATTATAATAGCCAATAAACTTTTCATAAAATACATCATAGGCCCTTTCAGTATCATTCTCCTGGTATACTTCAGACCAATCAGCATTTGCAAGATCAACACTCAGCCTATTACAATTTTCAATAGTGACTTTTCTAAATGAGAATGACTTTGATTTACTGTTATTTACCCTGTCTAAAAAGTGTGAAATATAGAAAATAGGAAAGTGGTCTGTTATGTCTGTTACAAAAATACCGGAAATAATGGAGCTACAAAAGACGTTCGTATAAATATTATCAATATTTGTTGCTGACCTTGAATTAACACGGGTTGGTCTATTTATTATAGGATGAAAACCAGATGATGCGACTGTATTGATAAAATCGAATATTTGCGAGTTTGTGTATTTCTTCATCAAATCAATATTCAAGTCGCCCATTAAATATGCACGTTTATTTTTTATTTCATTATAATTCATTAATTTATCAAAGAAAGAAGAAAACTGAATAACGTTTGATTTAGGTTGACGATAAATAATCGCTACAACAATATTTTTAGATGTTTTGCAATCTATTTCTATACATAAACAATCAACACCTTCGCATTGTTCAGAGAACTGGACAAGTTTATAATTCAAGTCCTTTCGAATAAATAGACCAACTCCACCACCACGTCCGGACGGACGGTCAACATGCACAAATGTATAACCTTCTATTACAAAAGGAACATGTGAATTGGAATTAATCCATGTCTCTGATATTCCTATGACTGAGAATTGATATTGAAGATTAGAAAGATAGGCATGTATTTCTTCAAAATTACGAAACATACTTCGGGCATTAAAATGAATTATGCTAAAGTTTTGATTAACTGAATTATCTATAATTTCATTAAATTCAGATGATAAATAATACTTTACAGGAGGATTTGAATGTGTGTCTTCTTCATTTTCATTCAAACTTTCATCTTCAAAATTAAAGCCATTTAGAGAGACATCATATTGATTTACAGGTGAGAATAATCGTTCAAAATCTTCATTATTAACTTCTTGAAAGGGGAGACAATTTACAAAATTTAAATCATCTATATTTGAGTTTAATTCGTTGGCAATACAACTGTATACATTAAAGTCAGATGTATCACAGTATTTAACGGGCATGCAAAACTAACTAAAACTAAAATAAATAACAAAGAAAAAACCAAACAACAGAACAACAAATACAACAAAATCAAAGTTCAACGTCAAAGTAGAAATGTTCAGGAGTGGAATGTATCAGCATGATACATGTGATCACTCAGTACTGCTATAACTTGTCCAAATCACGTTTGCTGTGGATAGTTCGTTTTACTGTCTTTCCGTTCGTGGCTGGGAGTAGGACGATTATCCGTCCGTCGATTATCCGTTCGTGACCTGGATGGTTAGGGCAGGGGTTAAAACACCTCCCTGGTTAGGGGTTATCGGGATAGGCGGAGGGAGGGGGGGGTTGGTGGTGGGAGGGGCGCTAATTAATGTGATATGAAGGGGTTTATAATACCTACTTCGTTTAAAGGGTTTTTATTAATTATGAACAATGGGTATAGGAATAATTGTTTGAAGGTGATGAGAGGTGTGGGCATAGTCATGTAGCCTGGTTGGTCAGGGGCTAGAGCGTGAGGGCCGGGAGGGGGCGGGGCGGAGAGGGGCGTTAATGGGATTGTGAAGGGGTTTATAATACCTACTTCGTTTCAAGATTTTGTTTATATTAATTATGAACAGCTGGCAGGACCGTTTGAGGGTGATGAGAAGGTAGCTAGCTGGTTGGTCAGGGGCGAGCGGGGGGTGGCGCTAATTGGATATAATTTAAGGGAGTGGGATACTATGGGATGCGGCCTGCCGGGGAAGGGGGCGTTAATGGGATATAAAAGAGTGGGATATATAATGGGATAATGAGAGAGGCCGGGTGCCGGGAGGGGCGTTATGGGATCGATATAAAGGCGTGGACGTAAAGAAATACTGGGATATAAAGGAGGTGGAGGGGGAGGGGTAGGGGGTGCCCGGGAGGAGCATTAATGAGATATAAAGGAGTATATATTAATACCTACTTCGTTGTGTGGGTAGGGTTAATTGTTTGAGGTAGATGAGAAGGGGGCGGGCATAGTGATGTAGACGTGATGGTTTGGTTTGGTGGAGAGGGGAAAAGGAGGGGGTTAAAGGGATACAAGCACTGTATATTAGCTACTTTTTTGAGGTTTTTTTTAAATTATGAATAGAGGGCAGGATTATTAGAGGGTGATGAGAGTTGGGTATTGTCATGTAGCCGCGATGGTTGCGGGCTTAGTGAAGGGGAGATGGTAACCATAATTATACCTTCAGAAACAAAAAATTAAGTGCTTCCCCCTCCCCCTCCCCCCCCCCCGCATATTCGCCGCAATTTTTTTTTCTTCATGAAAACAAAAAAAATAGTGCCCCCTCAATTTTTTTTTAGGGGGGATCGTCCCCCCTGAAAATTTGAAAAAGTGCAAAAAATAAGTGTATAGCAAATACTGACTAAAGACTGCAACAAACTTTAAGGCTCTGGAAGGCCCATGAGTGCAGCGTTTAGAGAAATAAAAATGCAAAAATCTTCTCGCTCGGTAGCTACGCTCCCTCGTATAATATTCTTCAGAGTTTACAAGTAAATATTGTAGAAAAGTGAAGTATGGAAAATGTATATCGCTTGTTTTTATACTACTGTTTTGCTAAGGAATGTAATTTGTTAATACATCAAAGCTTCAAAAACCTGTGAGGGGATAGTCACTTCCGTCATCGTCACCCCTCTCGTTCACTGTGCTCCCTCGCACTGGCATAATGATGGGGGGGAGCTTGGGGGCAGTTGCCCCCCAAATAAAATTCAAACGTGGTTTATTTCTAATTCGATACCAGTGATTTACAAATGTTGCTGAAATGGCATGGTTTTTCCCTGAACTTTCGGGGGCTCTGCCCCTTGGACCCCACTAAGGGCCCTAAGGCTTGCCCCTGGTTGCTCATCTGACCGTAATGAAATGCCTAAAAAAACTCTGAGCTTTCGGGGGTCCGCCCCCTGGACCCCACCAGGGGCCCTAAGGCGGCCCCTGCATGCTTGTCGACAATTATAAAATGCTTAAAACCCCTGAGCTTCTGGAGGCTCCGTCCCCTTGATCCAAGGCCAATTCGTGACCTGACGGTGTCACAAATAAGATATCAAAATATGCTCATCTGACGGTAATTTAATGTATAAAACCCCTGAGCTTCTGGGATCTCCGCCCCCTGGACCCCACACCAATTTGTGTCCAGCTGGAAGTGTCACAAATAAGGTATCAACAGAAGCTCATCTGACCGTAATTAAATGCCTATACCCCCTGAGCTTCTGGGGGCTCCACCCCTTCACCCCGCCGGGGCTTCGCCCCGAGACCCCACGTAAATTTACGCCACGCTCTACCTGATCCTAAATACCACCCACCTACTTATAAAAACGTTCAGCGGGGCCTGCATGAAAGAGTGGGGTGATGCGGATTTTTTTTTGTCTACCCCCCCCCCCCTCAAAAAAAAAAACACACACACTATATTTTGGCTCGCATAATTTCAAATTTGGGCGCCACCTCCTAAGAAATCCTGGATTTCCATACATCCCCAATTCATTGCAGGAAATATATAAAGAAAAACCAATTCAATTTTAACGGCATGTTAGCCCGGCATATTAACCAGGCATATTAGTCATATCATTATGTAATAGAGAGAAAAAAAAAGTCATTCAAACCCCGAAATAGCCTACAACATACTAATAATAGCTCTATCCAGGTGCGGATACAGGGGGGGGGGACGGCCCAGAAACCCGGCCAGAAACACGAGTGTGAAGTGGACCCAGGGCCCTCATTTATTCGTATATAGGCCAAGGTCCCGCGGTTCAGCTAGCCATTCTCCGAGATTTGGGTTTTAGGTCTATATGATTGAAAGAAAGTGCCGATGATCGCTTTACAATAGGGCGTACAAGTTACAACGTTCAAAAGTATGTCAGGACTCTGTCAATCATCATGCCGTAAGTCACAGGGCCCGCATGGCCCGCGCTACTATGGGGTTCGGGGGGGGGCTCGAGCCCTTTCCCCCTCTTTTTTGAAAAAGTATGTTAAAGAGAAATAGAAAGAAACCAACGAAGGCAAGAACTCATTTTTTAAACTGCGAAATGCGAGACCACATTTACCTACATAAAAGCGCGGTTTAGCGAACCTAGTAATAGCAAATGCGAGAAGAAAGGACACGAGTGCATCGTCAAGCATGTCGGCAAAGCTTCCGAATTCTGCACTTTGTGGATTCACAAAATCAGTTCCGTAAAAGCGATCTTAAAAGCCTAATTTGTTCAGGAAATTACACACTTTTATCGCCAGAATCTGGGTAAAAACACTCTATTCAGTTGTATAGGTGCGCAAAAGACGAACTGTGGGTCTAAATTTTCTTTTTCAATCTGCGTATGCAAATTATTTCGAACAAAATTAGTCTCGTGCACATCGTTTATAAGTGTCACATATGGGTCGTCTCTGTTACACTTTATAAACAGATTGGATAAATGTGTAAATCATTAAAATTATAATCATTATACGATGCGAAAATGATTCTGTCCAGCTTTCTAAAACCAACTTGGGAATTACTTACCGCTTTTGCATAATTTGTGCGTGAGATTTGGTTTTTTCTTATAAGTGACCCTTTACATCTCCGATGAGCAGGCACGTAGCCACGGGGGGGGGGGGGGCACGTGCCCCCAAAACAATTCAAGATCGGTTGAACTTTTTTAGACCCCTTTTTTTTTTACCTCGATCGATTACATGTATGTGCCCCCCCCCCCCCCCCCCCCCCCGCCCAACATCAAACTCTGGCTACGTGCCTGCCGATAAGTGCATGCCCGTATTCAAATAATAGAGGTACCCCCTTTAATTCTTTAATCAACACCCCTGTTCATCTCTGACAAGTGCCCCTTTTTTTACACGTGCGCCTTATCACACAATTAGTGCCATTTTCCTCCTGATAAATGCACTTTTCCGTTGTTGTTTGGGGGGGGGGTAGAGGCCTACGATTACCGACAAAACTAGCCACCAATTATCGACACAAATATTTATGCCAACAAGTGTTCCAATGTCTACAAATTTAAGCCTATAAACCCGTGGCGAGGAGCTTAATTATGTTTAAGTCCACCTGCCCCCCCCCCCCCCCCCGCTAGCCCCAAACCATCGAGGCTACATGACAAGCCCTCCCCCTTCCCATCACCCTAAACTGATCCTATCCACTATTCAATATTAATAAAACCCCTGAGAAAGACGGAGGTGATATACACTCCTTTATAGCCAATAAACGCCCCTCTCCGGCACCCTCCCCCCTCTCCGGCACCCTCCCCCTCCCCGGCCCCCTCCCACTCCTTTATATCCGATTACCGCCCCTCCCCGGCACCTAGTATCCCAGTATGCCATTCCCTTATATCCAATAAACGCCCTCCCCGCCCCGCCGCCCCCGCTTGCCCCAAGCCATCGAGGCTACGTGACTATGCCCTCCCCCTACCCACCACACCCCTAAGAAAGACGAAGGCAATATACACTCCTTTATAGCCAATAAGCGCCCCCTCCGGCACCCTCCCCCCTCCCCGGCCCCATCCCACTCCTTTATATCCGATTAACGCCCCTCCCCGGCACCCCTTCTAGCATCCCATTATCCCACTCCCTTATATCTCATAAACACCTTCCGCCCCCCCCCCCACCCCGCTAGCCCTTAACCATCGAGGCTACATGACTATATGCTCTCCCCCTTCCCATCACCCTAAAACAATCGTAACCACTGTTCAAAATGAGTAAAACCCCTTGGAAAGACGAAGGTAATATATTCTTCTTTATTTCCACGCCCCCCCCCCACCACCCCACCCCCTATACAGTAGCCCCTAACCATATATGATACACGAATCTGCCCAACTCCCTCTTACGAGTCAACCTCAAACAAACCTGCCCTCGATTAAAAATTAAGAAAATCCCTTTAAACGAAGTAGGTAACATACACCCCTTTATATCCCATTAACGCCCCTCTCAGCCCCCCCCCCCCTCCCTACTCCACCCCGGTAGCCTCTGATCATCCAGGCTACATGACCATGCCCTCCCTCTTCTCATCACCCTCAAACAATCCTATCTGCGGCAAGACATTGATCTACATTTACCACAATCAACCCAGGTGATGTAAATGGGTACCTGGCAGGAATTAATTCCTTGAAATGCTAGAGCGCCGCAGTGGCTGCCTTGCTAAAGCCAGGGTAATAATCGGGGCAGCGCCAGGAGCGTCACAACGTGACGGACATGTGCGCTATATAAGAAGCTACCATTATTATTATCATTATTAATTTTTAAAAAACCGAAGTAGGTATAATATATACTCCTTTCCCCTGAACCCCCTCACCCAAACAACCCCCACCCCTACACTAACCAATAACCATCCGCCACGTCACCAAGCCCACCTCCTTTTCATCACCCTCAACCGATCCTGCCCCATGTTCATAATTAATAAATACCCGTAACGTACACTCCTTTATATCCCATTAACGCCCCACCCCTCTAACCCAGCAGCCCCTCCATTTACACCATTTTATCCCACTCCCTCTCCGGCACCCTCCCCCTCCCCGGCCCACTCCCACTCCTTTTTATCCCATTATTCCTTTGTATCTCAGTCATTTATATCCCATTATTGAACGCCCCTCACCGGCACCCTTCCTAGTATCCCATTATCCACTCCCGTATATCCCATTAACGCCCCTCTCCGTCTACCCCTCCCCCCCCGCCGGTAGCCCCAAACCATCGAGGGTATATGGTTATGCCCCCCCCCCGTTCCCATCACCCTATAAACAATCCTATCCACTGTTCATAATGAATAAAACCCCTCAGAGAGACGAAGGTAATACAATACTCCTTTATTTCCCCATTAAACCCCTCTTCAACAACCCCATCCAGACTAGCCTCTTTCCATCACTGCTACTTCACTATGCCCGCCTCTTTCTCATCATCAAACAATCCTATACACTGTTCATAGTCAATAAAACCCTTAAGACGAAAGAGGTATAATATATACTCCTTTATTTCCCCTGAACACCCCCCCCCCCCCCCGCTCCAATAACCCCTATCTCCCTATACTAGCCCCTAACCATCCAGCCCACATCACTAAGCCCAACTCCTTTCCATCACCCTCAAACAATCCCACCCACTGTTCATAATTAATAAAATCCCTTAAAACGAAGTAGGTAATATACGCCGCCTTTATATTCCATTAACGCCCCTCTCAGCCCCCCCCCCCCCCTCACCCCGGTAGCCTCTGATCATCCAGGCTACATGGCCAGGCCCTCTCTCTCCTCATCACCCTCAAACAATCCTTTCTACGGTTTATAATTAATTTTAAAAAAATTAAAACGAAATAGGTATAATATATACTCCTTTATTTCCCCTGAACCCCCTCACCCCCACAACCCCAACAACCCCCACTCCTACACTAGCCTATAACCATCTGCTTCATAACTAAGCCCACCCCCTTGTCATCACCCTCAAACGATCCTGCCCCATGTTCATAATTAATAAAACCCCGTAATGTACACTCCTTTATATCCCATGAACGCCCCCCCCCCAACCCATCCTTTTATACCATTTTATCCCCCTCCTTTATATCCCAGTAACGCCCCTCTTCCCCCACCTTTGTAAACGGGAAAGCATGCTCGGCCAGCAAAAATAGAACGGCGGAAATTCAGCTTTATCCACACAATACAACAAGCTTTCTCATTGGTTGAACGACTGTCTAGTATACAGTAAATACACACAGCTGAATTACGTACGCGTGGTTCTGTCATAACGTACGCGTGGTTCCGTCATAACGTACGCGTGGTTCCGTCATAACGTACGCGTGGTTCCATCATAACGTACGCGTGGTTCTGTCATAACGTACGCGTGGTTCCGTCTTGGAGTTACACATTTTTTCGGGACCCACGCGTATGCCATGACATAACCACGCGTATGACATGACAGAACCACGCGTACGCTATGTCAAAACCATGCGTACGTTAAGAATTACATAGAAGTATAATGGTAAATGACCATGCGTACGTTCTGTCAGAACCATGCGTACGTTTATGGAAAGCCGTTGGTGACTTTATTCACGTGCCCCAGACGTATGGAACACGGCACACGTCTGCTAAATTGACCAATCACCGCCTGTTATTTAGCAGGCGCGTGCAAGGTGCGATAGCACACGCCTGTTACTTTGCCAGACGGATGCGCAGAACGCTCGTAAATTGAATTTTAAGACAACCAATCAAGTCCGCTGTTACAAAGCTGCTCAGCTCAGTACGTACGGCGCCTGTTCGCTATTACAAAACTGCTCAGGTCAGTACATATTGGATGGGGGACACACCCACGGCCAGGCACGGATCCAGGGGGGCCGAAGGGGTCTCCCCCCCCCCTCTCCCCCGCCAAAAAAGAGAGAGAGCTAGAGAAAGAAGAAACAGAAGTGAAGGGGAAAGAGGAGAGAAAGGAAAGAAAGAAGAGGAAAGAAAAGAGGGGGGAAGACATCAGCGGGGGGGGGGGGGGCGACTGAGGGCCTTGCCTCCGAGCCCCCCTCCCCTCTCCCCCCAAAAAGAGAGAAGGAAGGAAAGGGAAATAAAAAAAAAGAGAAGAGGAGTCAAAGGAAAGGGGGGGGGGGAAGGAATAAGAAAAGTAATGAAGGAGGATTATCAGTTACGATTTTCTCGCCAACAATTTGTTTATCCTCAGGGGGGGGGGACAAAAAAAGAGAGTAGGAAGGGAAAAGGACAGAGGAGAGCTAAAGGGAACAAAAAAAGGAAAAAAGAAAAGAAACAGGTGAAAAGAAAGGGAGGGGGGGGGGTCAGATGCAATTAATCCAGCCAACAACATGTGGTTCGGGTAGGGGGTGAAAGGCCTTTGCCTCCCCCCAGCAAACTTTAAAAAGAGAGAAGAAAGGGAAGGGGAAGGTAAAGAGATGAGAAAGGGAAAGAAAAAAAAAGAGGAAGAAGAAAGGTAGGGGAGATCAGTAACCGATTTTTCCCGCCATCAAGGTGTGGATCGGGGGCGAAAGGCCCTTGTCTCCCCCTCCCCCCTCAGCAAGAAAGAGAGAGAGAGAGAGAGAGAGAGAAAGAGAGAAAGAAAGAAGGGAAGGAGGGAATGGGAAAGAGGAGAGAAAGGGAAAGAAAATAAAGAGTAAGAGGAAAAGAAAAGGGGGAAAAGATAATTATGGTTTCGCGCTCATCTCGCCTCCCCCAAACGAGACCAAGCGCCAGATACGCCACTAGACACCACTGGCGTACTAATTCGAAGGGGGGCAGACTCCCCCTAAAGTGGTTCATTTTTAATTCGATTTCAGTGATTTACAAATGTCGTAAACTGACATGATTTTTTAGTAAATTATACTGTTTTATGAGTTTGTTGGAAAATGACGAATTCCGAATATTACAGTCAGGCGAGAAATATGCTTATTTTGAGGTCTGCAAGTCAAGGCTCGCGGAACATAAATTGGTGTGGAGTCTAGGGGCGGAGCCTCCGGAAGTTCAGGGGCAATGGGCATTCATTACGTTCAGATGAGCATATTTTGATACCTTATTAATGACACGGGTAGGTCACTAATTGGCGTGGGGTCCAGGGGCTGAGCCCCCGAGGAAACTCAGGGGCTATCGGGGCATTCATTACGTTCAGATGAGCATATTTTGATACCCCGGAAACTCAGGGATTTAAAGGCATTTTATAACTGTCAGATAAGCATTCAGGGGCACGCCTTAGGGCCCTAGGTGGGGTCAAGAGGGTGAAGCCTCCGAAATTTCATTTAATTACGGTCAGTTGATCATATTTTAAGACTTCATTATTTTGTGACACTGGCAGGTCACAATTTATTTTTCTTACTTCTCCCCACTTCTCTTGAATAAACTTTTTCAAAATAGATGGGGGACCCATGCCCCCGAGCCCCGCTGTGCCGCGAGCCTTTACATGTAGACCTCTAAATAAGCATACTTCTCGCCTGACAGTAACTTTGGGACTTCGTCATTTTCCAACAAACAGTAAGTAGCAGTAACTAGGCTTGTAGTCCGGTCAGCTCCGTTTGGTATCCTGAGGTTTTGAGAATTCCAGTGTCATGGACAAACGAAAATCTTGAAAATTTTCATTGGCTAAAATTGTATAGTTTCTGGGTGCCTGGAGATGGTAGGTCCATAAGTTCTAATAAAAGCTTCGTTCACATATGCCTTCCGGTCACAAAACCTTATTATCTTATTTAGCTCAAAATCTTGGAAATCTAACTTCCTTACTTATTTGGAAAATAAATCGTGCAATATTGTATATTTACGAAAAGCTTGAATGTGGTATAACCTAAAGGGTAAATCCACTTCAAAATAATTCGCTTTCAATAGATGTAGAAAAACAAGAGGAGCAGAGCAGAAAAAATGAGTAAAATCGGATAACTAATAAGGAAGTTATGATTTTTTTTTTTAATATGAAAAACTATGGAACAATGGAAAGCACTACACAAATTGCCAATTTGGTTATCAGTTTGTGACGCCATTGCCTCACTATTTATCAATTGCTTTATATATTTTTATCCCATTAATTTCCCTCTTTTGACTTGATTTCCCCATGCCTTTGCCCAGGTTATATGATTTGTATCGTTTTGCGGGCATGACATTTCACAAGATTTTTTATAAACTTTGAAAAATTGAAAATATTTTCAGAATATTGTATATTTATAATTATTGACTTTTATATAAATAAATTTTCAGAATTCACATTTTTCATGATTTAACTGAAAACAATTTACTCTACATTAGATTATTAGTGCATCCACACAAAAACATATTATTGTCAATATGACTTGGATGCTGGTGTTAGGAGATGAGATTCTCAGGGGGAAAGTGAGAAATGTATATTACCAATAGAAAGAAAACAATAAGAGGATAACGAGGCAATGACGTCAGGAGCGGATCCAGGGGGGTCGAGCGGTCCTTGCCCCCCCCCCCCCCCCCCGCAGAGAGAGAGAGAGAGAGAGAAGGAAAAGAAGGGAAAGAGGAGAGAAAGGGAAAGAAAGAAGAGGTAGAAGAAAAGAAAAGGGGGGAGGAAGAGATCGGGGTTGAAAGGGCCTTGCCTCCCAGGCTGTTCCCCCCCCCCCAAAAAAAAAAGAGAGAGATAGAGAGAAGGAAGGAAAAGGGAAAGAGGAGAGCTAAAAGGGAACAAAAAAGAGGAAGAAGAAAATAAAAGGGTGAAAAGAAGGGAAGTTGCTGTTAATCCCGCCAACAGCGTGCGGAGCGGAATGGGGGCCGAAAGACCCTTGCCCCCCCCCCCCCCTCCCCCCCGGTCAACCTATAAGAGAGAAAAGGAAGGGAAGGGAAAGGTAAAGAGGAGAGAAAGTGAAAGAGAAAAAAAAGAGAAAGAAGAAAGGAAGGGGAGATCAGTTGCGATTTTTTCCCGCCAACAAGGTGTAACGGAGGGGGGGGGGGGGCTCTGGTGTACTGATAGGGAGGCGGGGGCGGCTTGGGGGAAATAAAATTCAAACGTGGTTTATTTCTAATTCCATAACGGTGGTTTACAAATAATGCTAAAATTACATAATTTTTCCGAGATTTGTCCTCATTTTTTAGTAAATTACCTATATTTTTGTATGCGTTTGTTGGAAAATGACAAATTCCTAAATTTACAGCCAGGCAAGAAATATGCTTCTTGAGGTGCCTACATGTCAGGGCGCGCGGAACGGCGGGGATCGGGAGCCTCGAACCCCCCCCCCCCCCCCACACACACACACACAATTAATAAAAAAGTATATTAAAGAGAAATAGAAAGAAAGAGAGCAAGAAAGAAATAATGGTTAACTGCCAGTGGCACAAAATAATGAGGTATCAAAATATGCTCATCTGACCGTGATTAAATGCCTATAAAACCCCTAAGCTTTCGGGGGCTTTGCCCCCTGGATTCCACCTAGGGCCCTAAGGCGGGCCCTTAGATGCTCATCTGACGGTGATTCATTGCCTTAAACCCCTGAGCTTCCGGGGCCGGGGTGGGGCAGTGGGGGCGGTCCTCCCTTAAAGATGAAGTTGAGTTCTGGTCATGCGATTGCATTGTGAAATAAACGGTGTGGAATCGACCAGAAAAGGTTGATCATCTAGCATATAAGAATTTGTGTGTATTGCAAGGTTCTGGAATCATCAAAATGATAAGAAATTTGGCCAAGTCTTGGTAAAGTTACAAACACTGTACACAGAAAGATGTATATGGGACTACACGAACACGTGGCGTAAAAATCCCACCCCCGAGTTTTACGATGTTACATGACATATTTAGAATATGAAGGCATTTGAAGAGCCATGCTTTTCAGGGAACATGTCCTATCTGATGTTCTTCCACACTTGCATAATAAGAATGATAACGCTCACAAATTATTTTTCACCTCTTCCCAGAACTCAACCTTATCTTTAAACGCTGGCCCCCCCCCCCCCCCCAAAAAAAAAAAAAAAAATAAGAGAGAGAAGAGCAAAGGAAGAGGACATAGGAAGAAAAAGGAGCAGACAAAGAAGATTTTCGAAGGATTAAAATCAGATTCGAGAACGGTACAACGAATCGTCTTCTTTCTATAATGATTTAAAGGTACTATGTCCCTTTTGCAGCCAACCTCAAATTCTGTAGAACTTTGCAGGAATTATGAATATGTCATGTATGTCCTATCTGTGAAATTTAATGTTAGCAGTGTCCTCATATTCAAATTATGCAAGGAAACCTGTTTACTTGCTGGACTTCACTGTCAGACACTATTGAGTGACTGACTGGCTTTTTTCCTCTTTGGTAATAACATACATGAAAAGAGTTGTGAAGGGTACATGAGCATTTGTCTACATCAATAACCCACTTCTTTAGATGGCCAAGATTAAACTGATTGAATCTTTGCGCAGCATAAAACGTATGACCATTCGGTACAATTGTCTGAAAATTAAGACTATTACTTTTGGGCTCTATAGCCCTAAAGTCGATTTGACAACTAATAGTCGTTATTTTCCCACTTAAAGACATTTTCAAGCCCCACCTTATTTAGGGAAGTTCTAAATTAGTATTATCTTTCAAATGCAATTGGAATTTAACTTTTTCATTTTTTTGGCCTGCAAATGGGACATAGTACCTTTAATGAAACGTAAAAGCTTCCGCGCTTCGCGCAGGAGGAGGGGGGGGGGCTGAATTTAGACGAGGATTAAGAGACGAGAACGGTACAACGAATCGTCTTCTATCTCTAATAATTTATTGAAACGTAAAAGCTTCCGCGCTTCATGGAGGAGGGAGGGGGAAGCTCGCCCGTCCCTGTAGCCACCCCCCCCCCCCATTACGTCACTGCTGGTCACCATTACGTACCAATATTTGGGTCGCATGATTTCAAATTTGGGCCCCTCCCCCCTAAGAAATCCTGGATCCGCGCCTGAATGACGTCACAGACTTATGAGTGAGTTGCCAATTTGTCTTGTGATTTTAAAAGTTTTTCATGTCATTAAAAATCCAAACCTTTATTATTTATCCTATTTTGCAAACGTTTAGTTTGATTGGTTTGTTATTAATTTTTGAAGTGGACTTGCCCTTTCAGTCCATACAACCCCCTCTCTGTCGATTCCTTCCTTTGCTGTGAGTTAGGGACATGATACATCAGCCCCTAGATGGCAACGCTGTTACACCCAACCCCCCCCCCCGCGAAACGCACACAGGCTACGCCATCTATGAACTACTTGAACGAAAATTGTCGGTAATATGTACTTGCACTACGTTGTCAGACTGATGGGGGAGGGGGGGGGTAGGCCCGGGATGATGGTTCGCGTTTAAGGGTCGTTATTCATAACATGGGTTGAGGGTCGCTTTTCATAAACAATAAAATTAAAATTAAATTAGAAATAAACAAAATGATAATAAGAAAGCGAAATAATGAATAGGGAACACCCCACGGCTGTGGCGTAGGCGCAGGGGGGGGGGGGGAGGGGGTCGCCATATGGCCTCGATTATTTGTAGAAAACATTTATTGAAAACGTACAATTCTGAACAAATAAAGAAAAAAGTCGTGCCCCAATAAAGTACGCGACCCATCATCCTGCCCCTGCCCCCCAAAAAACCCCATTACGACCACGCTACGCCATTCGGTCTACCCTCCCCGCAGTATTCCCTTGGTACGGTACGAGTAAACAGCGGGGGCTAGGGTACGTCGCCGCCCCCAGAAATAAAATAAAACACACAAAGAAAATGCAATAAATTATCAATAATTCATTGCATTTGGCCCCGACCCCTAACATAACAAAATTCTCTATGTGGGCATGCCTTGAACCATAATGCATGGTCCTACAGAGTTCCTATTAACTAACATCTACATTATTATAAGAGCATTTTTATTATCAAATCGAATAAACACTTACATACAGATAATGTTATATATGTTTTGTTCTTATACACATCATATTTATACCTAATATGGTGATCAGGGGCGTCGCTAGACCTTTTTCAGTGGGGGGGGGGTGTAGAGGCCAACGATTACCGACAAAACTAGCCACCAATTACCGACAAAATTAAATTTCCAATATCTACAAATTTAACCCTATAAACCCGGGGCCGTAGGCTAAATTGTTTTTCCTATGGACTATCTATTGTACTTGCATGCATATGCCCAACAACCCCCTTCTCTATTACTCCCACTCCTCCTCTCTCAGGCTCTTACCTCCCCTCTTTCTCCTCTCTTTCATCCCCCGTTTGTTTTCTTTCCCTTTTACTCTTTTTTCTTCTTTTTTTCCTTTTCTTTCTTTTCTTTTCTTTCCTCTCCTCCCTCTTTTTCTCTTTTCTCTTTCTTTCTTCTCTTTTCTTTCCTTTATTTTTCTTTCTTTCCTTTCTTTTCCTTTCTTTCTTTTCTTTTCTTTTCTTTTTTTTTTATTTTCTTTCCCTTTCCCTCTGTTTTTCCCCTCCCCCTTTTCTCTTTTTTCCCGACGGCAGCGCAATTTCCCGACAATATCCTGACAGGTGGGGGGGGGGGGGGGTGTCGCACCCCCACACCCCCCCCCCCCCCTTGGAGACGGCCCTGATGGTGATTCGTTATACCCTAACTTTAAATTAGACCTTCATTGTACCTAGGCAATCTCATCTAAACGCGCTAATCTATTATCCTCTCAGATTTAGAAATAATAATACTAACATAGAAATATGTTGTATTCCTCCAGCACACAACACATACATAATCTCAGGTGTAAATATCGTTTTAGGAAAACGAACTTATCAATCAATACTGCAATCTGCATGTGATTCACCTATAATTATTGCACTATTATTATGCTTCGACTACCCATATGACATATAACATAGAAATATAAAGGAATAATCATAAACTATATACAAGACAAGAAATATAGACTAAAGAATATTAAATTGATTGTCTCTAAGAAATGTGATAACTTCCACTTATGCAATATACAGCAATACATGTTGTACTATAAGCCAATCAACATCCAAACATCAACCCTTAAATATAATTAGGCCTATGGGATAAATATGAGCAGGTTTATTCGATTGAAAACTACCAAATAATAATGGTCAGACAATCCCTTGTGCCAAGCAAATGCAAACTCTTCACAGTGTTTCCAACTTCTAATCTGATAAGCAAACATGCCTCCTATCACTAATCCCCCTGTCCTAGCCCAATGGAGAGTGTTGCTCAACAACACAACATTAACGAGAATATTGGGGGAGAAAGGGAGAGAAAGACAGAGTGTGTGGGTTCCCCTACCACGAGTGAGGTTGACCTGACCCAAGAGAGATAAAGGAGAGATGGAAGAGGGGGAGAGATCTTGTTCCAACACTATGTATCTACACTGGATCATACACATTATCACAATGGCACTGTTGCATAGTATATCACCTAATTTGCAATTAAAGTAGGTTCTGAATGATAGACTGTAAATCTGGAAACTACCATTCATGATATTAGACTTACCTTTTCTTTATCAACCCTAGACTAGCTTTATAGTATTTAGAAACTCCAATACTAGGTGGAGGATAAACGTTAATCATATAGCAGTTCGGTACCTCGTTTATAATTTGACATACTATTCTTTGCATCAGAAGGTTCCAACCTCATTGGAAGTACTCTTACAATTTATACTTCTTTTCTGACATAGAAATCAAAGTCAATACTTTTAAGAACGGTAAGAGTACCACGTGCGTCGATCACCACGTGCAAGGCACATTTTTGCTTGTCTGCGCTGCATGCACTCACCGTACACACACATTAAACTCCATATTAAACAAGATATCTGATTGGTCAATCAATTCCAGACGCATGCGCAGTAAACAGCATCCGTCTGGAAAAAGGCACACGTGTGCTAATAAAGTAACAGGCGTGTGCTATCGCACCTTGCACGCGCCTGCTAAATAACAGGCGGTGATTGGTCAATTTAGCAGACGTGTGCCGCGTTCCATACGTCTGGGGCACGTGAATAAAGTCACCAACGGCTTTCCATATACGTTATGATGGACCCACGCGTACGTTCTGTCAGAACCACGCGTACGCTCTGACAGGCACGCGTACGGTCTTGGCACGCGTTTTGAAGGCGATAGCCAACCATACGATAGCCAACCATACGGAACGGGCTCCTCGCTCTCGCGTTCACTTGGGTTTTCGCGATTAGTCTCGTTTTAGTCGCTCGGCGTCTATCAGACAAGTGGCCTTGTTTAAAGGCTAACTAAACATCGGGCTTACACCCTACACTTCACTCATTGCCAGAAGTGTAGCATATTAACGTGCATAGGGTGTGACTGTGCTCCACATGGGGCCCTCCAGTTAATGTTCTGTCCGATTTAAGGAGTATTTTCCCCTGAACCCGGGCCTGCGTTAAAGCTGATCTAGAGAACTGGTTTCGGAATCGTATGCAGAGAGAATATGGCTATTATTCAACTGTTTACGTACCCTGCAGTAGATAGACTGTTTGAACCAGTAAAATAAAATAAAAAATCACAAAAACTTGATGGAAATCATCTTCAATAAAAACCACAACTCTCATTTGCACTTAGTGACCTGAGTTATTAAAGTACATGATGTCGGGCCTAATTACCTTGATTTCCTTATCTTTCTATGCTCATTACTCAGCAACTATACATTTTCTACAAAATGTGTACGGCAAACGTCATTTATTTGTAATCTTGAACATTCAGTGTAAGTTTTGTTGAATTCTGTGATAATGTATCTTCTGCCATCACCAGAACTCAGCTAAAATTCTTAAAGAGAGCGCTTACACACAACGCAGGGACAATCATCATTGCATTTTTGACTGCTCAGCGCAGGACTCGAACCCAACTCGAAACTCATGAGAGCCAGACGACGATCGCCACACCGCCTCCAATAAATCTCTTATATATATCTATATGTTGCTTGTCAAATCTCTTTGATGTTCGATGAAATTTAGACAATTGTCATGTAATAAATGTATAATTGAAAGTAGATCTATAAATTACATGTGCAGATTTATATTCGATAAACATGATAAAGAGTCCACGTGTTTGGTTCATTAAAGTAGTCAAGATAAAAAGATAGGACGCAATTTATGATCAGTACATCATGCTGACAATTCCAATTGTTGTTATTTATTAACAAATATATATATATATATGCTGTATACATTACTTTTTGTGGTAAAATATATACATGTGTATATACAGTGCGTCCCAGAAAAAACGAAACCCAGTATTATCGATGTTTTATCATAACTTAATCACAATTTTTAATTAATGAATAGCACATATTTGTGAAGCTTAGTTCCTCCTCTTTCATTTGATGCATAGTTCACGCATGAGTGATTCAAAACAATTTAAAGAGGGGGTACCAAAAGGTCATTTGGCGAACGGTATCTGAATTTCAAAGGGAAAATCACATTTCTACAAAGGTCATTTTCTGCCCTTTCATATTACACCTCAATCAGGAAAAATGAGCCAGGAATAACAAAGTTCTGTTTGTTTCAAGTAAAGTTTGCATTTCCACAATTTGATTAAACGAGTTCGTTTTCACTGGCTGCCTGCTGTAGCAACAACCAGAGTTGAAAACGGATTTAAATCGGTTTCGTTGGCGATCAGCCATGCTCAAAAAAGACGAAAGACTTCATGCATGGCTGATCGTCAACGAAATGGAGTTAAGTCTTTTGTTAAATCTGTTTGTTGCTACGGCAGGCTTCCAGTGAAAACGAATTCGTTTAATCAAATTATGGAAATGCAAGGATTACTTTAAATACTTTGTTATCCTGAGTCTGACGTTGATCTCATTGTAGTGTTTTCCTACCAACAACATGAGACAAAGAGGTCAGCATTCTGTTCATATATGGTTTCTAGTTCGTCTCATCCCTGATTTTCTCTACAGCCTGAGCGACTTTGAAGATGGTGAGCTCATCGTTGTGTCTTCCTACCAACATAAGACAAAGAGGTCAGAATTCTGTTCATATATGGTTTCTAGTTTGTCTCATCCCTGATTTTCTCTACAGCCTGAGCGACTTTGAAGATGGTGAGCTCATCGTTGTGTCTTCCTACCAACATAAGACAAAGAGATCAGAATTCTGTTCATATATGGTTTCTAGTTTGTCTCATCCCTGATTTTCTCTACAGCCTGAGCGACTTTGAAGATGGTGAGCTCATCGTTGTGTCTTCCTACCAACATAAGATAAAGAGGTCAGAATTCTGTTCATATATGGTTTCTAGTTTGTCTCATCCCTGATTTTCTCTACAGCCTGAGCGACTTTGAAGATGGTGAGCTCATCGTTGTGTCTTCCTACCAACATAAGACAAAGAGGTCAGAATTATGTTCATATATGGTTTCTAGTTTGTCTCATCCCTGATTTTCTCTACAGCCTGAGCGACTTTGAAGATGGTGAGCTCATCGTTGTGTCTTCCTACCAACATAAGACAAAGAGGTCAGAATTATGTTCATATATGGTTTCTAGTTTGTCTCATCCCTGATTTTCTCTACAGCCTGAGCGACTTTGAAGGTGGTGAGCTCATCGTTGTGTCTTCCTACCAACATAAGATAAAGAGGTCAGAATTCTGTCCATATTTGGTTTCTAGTTTGTCTCATCCCTGATTTTCTCTACAGCCTGAGCGACTTTGAAGATGGTGAGCTCATCGTTGTGTCTTCCTACCAACATAAGATAAAGAGGTTAGAATTCTGTCCATATATGGTTTCTAGTTTGTCTCATCCCTGATTTTCTCTACAGCCTGAGCGACTTTGAAGATGGTGAGCTCATCGTTGTGTCTTCCTACCAACATAAGGCCGACTGGTAAGCCTTCTAAAAAGCCTGCATTGACGCTGAGGGCGGGATGACCAGTCAAGTTGAAAGGATGCGTGTTAACATTCACCTCGGAAGCTCGTCTGTGGTACTCTGTAGGAATAATGATGGCACAGGATGTGGGATCGGAAAAGACTTATGTTATTCTTACATCGGGAAGTACAGATTCACGTGATTATTCTAGTCAATTACACCTTAACCAGTGGGTAACACAAAACTGGTCATAAATCAAGAATATTTTGTTTTTTAATTCATGTATGAAACTAGGTGAATGAATGATATGAAATAAAGAAGTTGAAGTAATTATTTCATAATTACGTTGTATGGAGATAAATTACATTTGCATATTTTGAAGAAATATCAAATTAATTTTTTTCGAAATTCCTATATATAAAAAAAATAATGCAGGCTAAAGATGTAATAGTGCCAGTGTTTTCAGTATAATAAGGAGGCATTTTCTGCAAGAGTGTATTCAGTTTAACCCGAGTACGCGTTTATTTGCAAAGAATCAAGCAAACCACAAGTATGTGTCGCTTGATTTTGAAACCGATGAATAAATTATTTTTGTTTTGTTTTACTATCCCATCTGTCATATCCCACAATAATTTTTCTTGATAATCCAAAAATTGTTTTGGTGGAGTGAGGTCCGTTTTCTTCTTATTATTATTCTCATGAAGTGAATTTCAATATTTACCACAAATAGGATCATCCTTTGACAGCAGTTTGGTTGCAGTGAAAGGTATGGTAGGCATGGCAATGATGTCAACCTCTTCAAGAGCTTTCTCGTAGGCCTCACGAAGCAGGATAGTAAGATTGCGGCCCCTTCCATACACTCGGCCATGGTAATTCTTCTTCAGATACTCTGCTTTCATTAGGGCGAGCTGAAAATATATAAATTCACCGACAATCAAGCTTCAACCAACCTTAAAATAGAGTACGCAGGATTCATCGACATTGAGTCTTGTAAATTGTAAATGTACATGTCCCTGCCCCAGGTCCCTGCTTAAACAACGTTTTCACAAGAGCGGACCACATTCGGTCATTCTTGAGAACTAATATTATTTTATACAGTAGGTTTACGGTTGCACCATGTCAGAAAGAGTGGTGAAGATTGGGGAGTCCTGAAAAGGACTAATATTACTTTCTTACAATGTGAATATTCATTAGGCCCTAAATTTTGCATACATCGAAATTGATGAAAATCAGGGTCTCATTTTATAACCTTAAAAAATATTGTATTAATCTGAAAACCTCTGATTCAGTGCAGTGACTTGCGATTGATTGGTGACGGATTAAGGGCAATTGTTTTATCAGACGGAGTATTTGTGGTGGACTAATTTACAAATAGGCTTCTTCACAAATGTAAAAATATAATCATCTTTGTTACAAATTAAATCATCATTTGATTTTAAAAGCCCACTAAAATCGTTTATTACAAGTTGTTGAGATTGTAGACAAATCCAAAATGTCGTCGCACACTAATTTCTAAAATTTCTTTACCTTCATATGATCTGAGATGTCGTTCGGACGAGATTTAAACATTTTCCCAGACTCGTTGATGAATCCAGAAGGATAAAAACCAGGATGACCACTCCCAACACCTTCGAGATTATGACATAATGAAACTTAAGTTCACAAAGAATAAACCAATGCAGAACATAGGTAAAATAAGATGACTGTTACCACCCTAGGAATTGGATACCCCCTCCCAGAGCCGTCGTTCACATATCATTTACTCAGACTGACACCTCCCCCCCCCCCCACCCAACACATATACACACACACACACACACACACACACACGCACATACACCTATTATATATTTAGCCTCTATTAAGAACATCATTATCCTCAGCCCGGCTTTATTGCCTAGCTGCATTGGTAAGATACTGGGTAATTGGTTCTCTTATGTACTCCTTTATCTCACCTGGGTCGAGTGTCAAGGGCATAGGTACGGTGGGTACTGGGGCACGTGCCCCCTCCCCCCCCCCCCCGCCCCCTTTTTTAAATGTATTATTATCCACTAGACGACAACGCCTCCATATACCTAGGTCACTCATAGATCAATGCTGATTATTTATTATATTACTTTAAAACCTCAACCTCTAATGACAATTAAAAAAACTCTTTAAAGTATAATACCTCCATGACGCACAGTTGTTTCAAAAACCCCTTCTGCAATGCAGTTCCATATACCAGGAGCTATAAAGAAAAATGAAATCCTGATGTTATCGTTCTCACGGCCACACAATTAATGCTTCTAATAATTTAGGTTGTTTTTTTTGTGCTCCATTATTTCAATGTTCCATATACAAATTGAAGTGATATCTCCAGTAACAAATTTTTACCAATTACGAAATTACGATAAAAGAACATGTACAGTTTGACTTGCAAAAGGTCTTTAGGTATTACAAAGTTTTGCTATGAGGTCATGAATTTGGTGCAAATGAACATATTAGAAGCATTATTACAATATTCAATTATCGTTGTTGCAGTTGAAATCGAGTCCAAAGTGATGAAATTGTAAATAATGAACTCTTTATATTGAATAGCGCCCTCTCAAGAGTCTTGAGAGGGCGCTATTCAATAAGACTGATATTACTTTTACTTTAAAACGATGTTGTTGTTTTTTTTTTTTTTTACTACAATCTACCTGTTTGCTATTTCCGTTTGGAAATTATATATCGAACTGCATATTCTGAGACTGTCATGGTCGCAGCTACCATGGAATGGCCTTAGGCGCTATTTAAAATATTTAAAATTTACCAGGAGCACCGGTAAATGTTTGATTATTCAATTTCTCGAAAGCAGAAGTGTTTTAGGGGCTACATTTTATTGTGCTTATCATCCACAGGGGCATCCAAATATATCAACATTAATGAAATTATTATCAATCCAATTTTCAGAATTTCCCAAATTTTGCATTACCTTTAAGAGACTTTAAGGAGCTTTCAAATTTTAATGTAGACTGTTGATTATCGATTTGCGATGAAACCGATGCACACAAATACAAGACATTAATGACTTTGGGCAGACAGTATTTCATTTGACTGACTGAAAGTCATTTCTGTACCTTTCAAATGAAGAGGAACTGATATTCTCCCTATGCTAGCTCCAAACATTGATAACTTGTTGACAAGATTTTCCACGATACCACTGACTGCTGAATCTGCGTTTGGGTTATTCAATCCTTCTTCTAATAGACCGATACGAATCCCGGATACACTTGAACCTTCAAGCTAAATAAAGGAGGAGGAAAATAATTACCAATTAGCACGATGAACATATTACACTTCATAGAATCTTTCCCCTTGACTAGAGTTGGAAATAAAGAATTCTATAGCATGTAAGGTTATTTTGTCCACAGTTCGTCATTTCTGTATATCCGAAAGCATGCGTTTACTCTGAGACATCCCTGTAAAGCGACAGTCCGCCGGACCGGAATTGTCGGTTTGGCGGAACCCTAGAAAAAAAATTGTCAAAATGCCAAAGAGACCAATGTTCTTTTCAGAAGGTTATTATCGGTCTCTTAGGCTGCCTGTCGGTCTCGTGGGCTGTAGTCGTTTACTCACCTCTTTTATATATTCCGGTACTGTAATGTGTTGGCACTGTCTATGATCTTTTCCATGGTCGTATCCAGCAATCACCTGAAAGTTAAATTGCAAAATAAAAGAATCACTTTACAGAGTAGCTCTATTTTATCGACATCAGACTTACCAATACAAGTGAATACTTATAGTACACAACTTTACTATTCTTAATAGAAGCACTCCAAATAATAGGAGAGGACAAAGAGGAAGAGGAAGAAGAAGAAGAAGAAGAAGAAGAAGAAGAAGAAGAAGAAGAAGAAGAAGTAGAAGAAGGATGAAGGATAAGGAGGAGAAGAAGAAGAAGAAGACGAGAAAGAAGAAAAAGAAGGAGAAGAAGAGGATGAAGAAGAAGGAGAAGAAATGATTAGAAGAAGAATTATAATTTTTTTTTTTTAAGGCTCTGAAAAGCCGAATAAAAGGGATAGGGATTATGTAGACTTCATACCTCGAGAAGCTGGGCGCAATCATGAACCGTTCTTGCCATTGGGCCAATGTGGTCAAAAGAAGGCTCTATAGACCAGACGCCTGTGTAAGGGACAAGCCCATAGGTTGGTTTTAGACCAACAATGCCAGTCCATGCTGCAGGCATGCGAATCGAACCGCCTTGATCACTTCCGATGGCCATATCAACGTCACCAGCCAAAACCTGAACAAGAAATAAAGAAGTTGGAAAAAAAATGCCGGGTTTCAGTAGTATAGAAAGTTACAATTAATCGAATCTCCTTGAATCAATAACTTACAATTCTACGATTAAGTTTATGTTACAGATAGATAAAATACATGAGATATGAGGGTGTGAGTAAGAGAGAGAGGGGAGGGGGTTGGGTAGAGTTGTCTCTTCGAGGGAGCAAGAAAGATACAAATTACTTGAGCAATATAAACAATATGAACATCATCGAAAACAGCAATACATAGTAACAAATAACAGAAAATAATTTTTTTTTTTTTAAGTCTTACGAACTGCGACTTGTTATCCGCTGTGACGACTTCGAGAGAGACTACAACTATAATACTTGTATTTTCCCGAAGTTTCACCAGCAATCATTAAAAACCAGTGTCAAATGTCATTGTCAACCTTAATACACTGTTGGTCATAATAGTGGAATCATCATTTTTATCCCAAAATTATGGAATGATTTTGACAATTATTTATTCCTAATAGATCTAGATAATAGTATACATTCTCAGATTTTATTAAATAATAATTTGCGAGTGATTGTTTTGCGTGACTGCTGGATCATGTGTGTGCTACTATGCTAATCAACTAGGAGACCTACGTCTTTAAGTCATAACTGACAGTAATGAGAATTAATGCCTCACAAAAGGGCACTAATATAGCACATCGACATGGTTTTGATCCTGGGGCCTAACAGTAAGGGGGCCATTGCTTAGCCACTGAATCGTGACTGGACGCAGCGAGGGCTAGGGTACGGGGCCGCCCCCACAAATACAAAAAAACAAAGAAAATTTATTTTATAAAGCTACGATGCTGACTAGTTTTGACGAAATACACCGTATATTTATAAGGTCGAGGTAAATGACAATGGGTACATGCGCAGCCAGGCGCGTACGCAGGATTTCTTGAGGGGGGGGGGGTTAAAATTTGAAAATCACGCCGAAATTTCGCAACGACTCAGCCAGCCGCTGAATAAGCGGGGGGGGGGGGGTGGGGTAAGAGGACACATTTTTTATTTTGTTTTGGTCCCAAAAATTTCGCAACGACTCAGCTAGCCGCTGAATAAGCGGGGGAAAAATTTGGCCGATCGATATTTCGTTTCGTGGGGGGGGGGGGTAAGGTCTGCTTTTTGGGGTCACCTATTAACACAATTTTTTTGTTGTTGTTATTATTATTATTTTTTATTAAAAAAAGGAAACTAAAGGGGGGTCCTCTAAAACACACACATACAAAGAGTTAAAGGGGGGGTCCAACCCCCCCCCCCCCCCCTGCGTACGCGCCTTTGCGCAGGTATAGGGAAATTAGCCCCAGGCTCCGGGTTTATAAATTTGGAGACATTGGCACGTTGGCATTAATATATTGTTTGGTAATTGGTGGCTAGTTTTGTCGGTTATCGGTGACCGCTACCCCTCCCCCTAAAAAGGTCTAGCGACTCCCCTGATGACAAATAAGGATTACGAGTGGTAATTATACAAGACTGGGTAGCTGAGCATGCAGTTATTACGAAAAAGTATAGTGGATGAATCGAGATCATTTACCAATGTAATGTGGGTGTGGCCAGTATAGTGGATGGATCAAGATCATTAACCAATGTGATGTGGGTGTGGCCAGTATAGTGGATGGATCAAGATCATTAACCAATATAATGTGGGTGTGGCCAGTATAGTGGATGGATCAAGATCATTAACCAATGTAATGTGGGTGTGGCCAGTATAGTGGATGGATCAAGATCATTTACCAATGTAATGTGGGTGTGGCCAGTATAGTGGATGGATCAAGATCATTAACCAATGTAATGTGGGTGTGGCCAGTATAGTGGATGGATCAAGATCATTAACCAATGTAATGTGGGTGTGGCCAGTATAGTGGATGGATCAAGATCATTAACCAATGTGATGTGGGTGTGGCCAGTATAGTGGATGGATCAAGATCATTAACCAATGTGATGTGGGTGTGGCCAGTATAGTGGATGGATCAAGATCATTAACCAATGTGATGTGGGTGTGCCGGGCTCTAGAAGATGTTGACCCTAAGAATGTTCTTAATTATAAACATTTGAGAAACCACAAAAACTGTCACCTCACATTCGGGCAGCAATGTTGTTTTTTGTAATTTTCATATCTAGTATATTTTGACTAAATGACAGTAAGAGACTATTATTTACTTACACTTCATCAACAGTTCATGACCCTATCATATTTAATAAGAGAGGTATATAGTAAACAATATGCACTATAGCTCACAAAAAGTATACGGCCTAAATAGAAAGTTGATTGACAAGAGACATCTTTTCACCTCTGACAACTTAATAGTTAATATTGCAATACCTCAGTCACACCGCCTCATCGATTCCAAACCGACTGATTCCCTGCCATTGCAGGTAAAAAAAAATAGGATTGATGTCGGTCTGGCGTCCGTTTAGTCGATGTGCCTTTGGTATAATTCATGTAAATTCTGGAATACCCCAGTCACAACAACGAGACCGACAACAGTCCGAACAACAAATCGCTGTACCCCACATTGTCAATGGGTCGTTGTGGAGTCGGTGTGGAATCGGTGTGGAATCGGTTTGGTGGTTTGACGCAGGTGTGAAGACGTACCACCACAGCACTGCCCGAGCTGGATCCACCAGACGATCTTGTAGTATCGTGAGGGTTCATCACAGGACCTTTGGCTGCTGTATAACTGCTCCCAGATAAACACAAGTTTTCACATACTGTTTTACCGGCAATAGACCCTCCTGTTGGTGCAAATGTTCTAAATGTTAAGATGGAATTTTTCTTTGAGGGAAAGTGACACTCGTTCCAAGCAGAACGAATTCAAGAAACCTTTCTCTTGTATTTGCATTTACAATGTGCGTTCGTTGAAAGTGTTTTGTTCTGTATTAATTGGTATTTGAAAAGACATTGTAATTTTAGATTTTTCTCTACCAAATGATTATATGCTCATAAGGAATTCCCTGCAAGAACCAACTTATGAGTACTTTTCCCAATAACCCCGTGAGTAACGATGTTTTTGCTTTTGAAGTAGATTCTCTTAACAAAATTCTACAATTAAGATGTTTCTATCTTAACATGTTAATCAGACCGACACCAGGATGACAACAGACCGAACAAGCAAATGGCTATGTAGTTTAGAATGACCAGTTTAGAATCGGGCAGCCTTAGAGTCGGCGTGGGATCAGTGGACTTGGTTTTTCGATGTGACAGAGGTAACTTGTTTGAACACCAACCTTCGTCTAGTATTCTGGTTACGACCGTTGCATCAAAGTCGGGTGTGAATCCTTCCAGAGCATGGCATCCATTCATCATAGGAACCCCTGCTACTGCTGCATTGTCCTTGATTGCGACTCGTTTTCCCGCCAATTTACCACCGCTGGCTCCCTGGATCTCGCACCTCCAGTACCTGATCTTACGGGGCAGACAGAAGGAATAATAAAGTAAATCGGTTCTTCAGTATAACGCCTGCGTACGAAATGCCGACTACCACGGTTATATCATGGACCTAAGAAAAGATTCGTGTCCCTAACAATTTACCTCAACAGGCTCCCTCGCATCTCCATTTCTTGAGATCATGTATATAGGGTCGGGAAAGGGGGCAAAGGGAATTATAACGATTACTTAATAATAATTCATTACAATTGGAAAGGAAATGTATGCAAGATCTGACATCATTCGTTTCAAACATTATCTTCAAATATGAAGATCACATTTTACAACCAAACTTTCAGTCGGTGTTTGTTTTAAAAATATTCGTTATCATAAAACACTTTGGACTGAAATCTACTCGACCCTCCCCCCCAAAAAAAATGAATAAAGTCTATGCTAAAAAGTAATTAGTCTTGTAGATTTATGAAAATACCGCTAGTTGAACGGTTTTTGTACAATACGATTAAGAGTTCTAATCTTAGTTCTTCGACTTTTGTTTTCGTGCACTTGTTCATTCGGTAAATAAGAAATGTCGCCAGATCAGCTTCACCTCTTACATAGTGAATGTGTAGACCTTATGAGAGCGATGGGGACTCGAAACCCCCCTACCCTACACATCACAGCCCCATTGGTGGATCTAGGAGCATATGTGGCACATGACCCCCCCCCCCCCCCCACCACCTCCCTCCGCAAAACCAAATGTGTCCCCTTTTCGTGCCGAGGGTAAAGGGTATGTGCCCTTGCGGCAAAAACTAATTCTGTACAGTAAACCCCCCCCCCGCCCCTCCTTTCTTTAGCTACTACATTATGTGTACATACCATGCATTATAAGGATTGTCCTGTTGTTTTGGTCTGTACCCTGGAAGTCTTGGATATCTGGTAGGCAGTCTCGGTTCAACCAGATGCTCTACACTGTTTATGCTGTCAATGCTTTCTCCGATAATCGCTTTGTATTTCTGAAAGATTCCAGAAAAAAAGCAAACAAAAACTGGTAATATTGACACAACGCGGCAGCAATAGTTAATGTGCAATAAGGATGATATTCTTTAAACAGTTAACAATCCTATTTCCATTGCCTGCAAAAATTAAGATCTAAAATATCGGTAGCCTATGACTTTTATTCATTCGTTTTGTTCTGTGTGGTATTGTTTCCTGTTGTATGTTGCTGTTTTTTTTTTTCTCATCATTTTTTGGGGTGTATTTTTTAAAAATACATGAGTGTGAACTATACCAGTCTCTTTATGTCCACTGTGTTATATCACCGAATGATCATGTGTAACCTTGTATTCGTAATAAAATATCGTAGTGTGAGTCACGCTTTTGCTGGGGTATCGGTGTCACGAGGGAGGGGGCTGCACCAGGGCTCTGGGAACGATTTTGTCACCGAGGGTGCTGCAGGTCCCTGGGAACGATTTTTTCGATATATATATATATACTGCGAAATTTTCGCAACGACTCAGCCAGCCGTTGAATAAGCGGGGGGGGGGGGGGGGGGGGGGTAAGAGGACATATTTTTTTGTTGTTGTGTGTCCCATAATTTGAAAATTTGGTCGTTCGGTATTGGGGGGGGGGGGTAAGGTCTGTCATTTTCATTTTTGGTCACCAATAATTATCACAAATTTTTTTATTTATTTAATTATCTATTATTAATTTTGATCATATAAAAAAATATAAAAAAAATAAAAAATCTCTTCAAGGGATACATTTTATAGGATTTTGTGAAAGAAACGTAATAATTGTCTACTTTCTAATCTTCATTTGTAGCTGTCGGCTGTGTGACAATTTTGTAAACGAAGCACATAATAATATACATTAAACATATCATACCAATTTTTTTTGCAGGGGGTGCTGTGCCCCCCTGAAAAAATTCCGGGGTGCTGCAGCACCCCCAGCACCCCCGCTTCCCAGGGCCATGGGCTGCACAAGGTTTACTCAGTGAATGAATATTTAGGGGAGTGGAAAGTTTAGGTTCACTCCGCCTTCCCATTTCCACACCCTCTCTCTCCCTCTCTCTCTCTCTCTCTCTCTTTTCTTTTGTACCACTATGTAGGCACAAGTTTCACTGCCCAAGCCGACCCATCAATATAAAAGGTTTTGCCGACCCGGTTCTAGTTGGTACATTGTGGTGTATACTGCTTTGTTGGACAGGCACAAAACAAAAGAATATACACCATGTTGTGACCAACTGAAACCAAGTTGGCCAAATTCTGTATAAAGGTGGCTCTGTACCCAAGTAGCTTGTATCGGTTCTTCTTGTGAATAAACAGTTGGTCATACCTGAATATCATCATCTTCATATTGGAAGCCAAGATCTTTTGCGATATCTTTCACCTGGGCTAGGGTGGGTTTTCTCACTGCAGGACAGTTGTACAGATCTAAAGAATTACAAAAATGTGTTTTTAAAACAGTATTCCATATTGTCCTAGCTCTCTAGGATTATATTTTGGCTGATGGCTGCAAGGGGAAAAATCACAATGGCGTCTAGAAAAGTGTTTTGTCATTATCATTATTGTTAATATTATTATTATCATTATTGTCATTTGTCAATAATATCATTATTATTATTATTATTATTATTATTATTTTTATTATTATTATTATTATTATTATTATTATTACGATTATTATTGTAATTATCATTATTATTATTAGCATAATTCTTAACCTTATTACTATAATTATCGTCATCATCCTCATCGTGTGGTGAGTGATCGAGACATGATACGAACACCCCATCAAAAACGACATACTAAAGAATACTAAACAAAGGCATAATCAGATGATCATGGTGGCATCGCTGGAGGGATGTGTGTCTGTGCGTGTCACCCAATCCCCCGGGGGTCTCAGTCAAGTAGAAATACTAGGGCGCGGAAGGCAAAGAGGACTGGAGAATTCTCTAAACCGAGATCAAAATAATGTATGCAGTTTGGATTCTGTCTAATGAAATACTATTATTCTTATCAGGTGAATGAAATCATTTGTATTGAGGCACTTCACAAAGAAATTTGGTTACATTACGAAAATAAATCTGTGCATGTGCGAACCAGAATTTTCTCCGTCTTGTTGATTTTCACGACCGTTCTCAGCCATAAAAGCGTTCGTTCCCTAAACTCCCTAAAGTCTTTGTGAAGTGCCTCAATACAAATTATTTCATTCGCCTGATAAGAATAATAGTATTTCAATAGACAGAATCCGAACTGCATACATAATTTGATCTCGGTTGAGTGAATTATGCGGTCCTCTTTGCCTTCCGTCTCGTTACTAAAGCGCCCTACTGTATGCATGCGTGCATGACCACAGGTTTCCCAGTCACCCCCATAAACGAGGATTTCTTCTTAATCTGAAGCCAAAGCACACCCTAAATTATGTTTTTCGCGTGGTTTTTCCCGGATTCACATCCTAAACGGTTTTTGGTGTTTAAAGTGTACTCCTAAACAAGTATTGTAAAATTGAAACCCCTTGAGCATTTTGAAGCCTGGAAGGGATTACCATTCAAGTTGTTGACAATGTAATAAACTGAACTTGAACTTGAAATAAATCAAAATGCGCTTCTGATGAAAAATTCACAATGTATAAACATTTTTTTTCAATAGAGAAGCAATAACATCAACCTATACACTTCCAAATGGGTTTAATGCACAACTATTATAAGTCCTTTCTTTGAAGAAGAAAAAAAAATCATTTTAAATTTGATCTATTTTATGTAAAGTACATGTAGTGTTTACAAAAACTACACAATTTACGATGAACATTTACTATATGCTACCATGCAAAACAAAATATAAGGGACCAGCTATAGGCGTGAGACTTGGTAGGTCTGGGTTTGCATCGCGGGCATCAATCTTGATCTACTGAAGATCTAAAGACCGGCAGGCACAGGCGGCGGCCGGTAGTCTCACCAATGGACATTATTACCCCTTATTTTCCACCGGCCCGGGTCTGGCCCTGAGACTAGAAAAATACCGCTGAGCGCTAATACCAGCGCGTACAGCAGGATTTTGAACCATTTTGAAAAAGTTCCCTTTTTCTTGAAAATGGCCCGAAATAGACGTTTTTAAACCGCGCGGACCGCGTCCAATCTATAAAAAAAAACACCCTTTATACGTGTTTTCCTGGTCACGCATGCTTACAGTATTTATATTTGACTGAGACCCCCTGGCACAATCCCCACATTTTCTGTATTCTTTAGTATTGGGGGGTGGGGATTTTTTTGTAAATGTTGAGGTGAACCGGGAAACTTTGTGCTATTTCACCCACTATCATATATGCAATAAATATTTACAGAGTTACACGTAGATCGTATAAAGCCTAAAATCAAGATTGTGTCCCACTTCACCAAGAACTCCCTTAGGCTTTATACAAGGTTCGTTGTCATTTATATTCTTAAGCCATTTATAATGTTCATATTGGCGTTTCAAACCTAGTAGGGCAATTCCACGGTAACGGAAGGACACTCAGACAAGATTTTTGAACTTCAGGTTCATACTAAAAGAACTGTTTTATTAGTATAAGATGTGAAACAGTACAGATATAATACCTATATAAGTGCCTTTAATTCTCCCCAAAAAAATTGTCATTGTAGTTAAGTAGTTTAAGAATGTGCATATTAATTATCTCGGTAACGGAAGGACATAAAAATGGACATGGTTTTTCCAGTTAATTAGTGTTTATCCAAACTTTGTGAAGTTGATGAAGCTTTCCACTTGACTGAAACACATTTTGTTCCCCATAGTTTAATACATACTAATAAAACATTTCTTTTAGTATGAACCTGAAGTTCAAAAATCTTGTCTGAGTGTCCTTCCGTTACCGTGGAATTGCCCAGTAGCTAGGGCGAGATCCTACAGTATAACTTATGTAACGTCAAACATACTCCCATGGTAGAAGAATTTTCGATCATAATGACACACTCGACTGGATATATAACAACTTTCGTAGGCCTTCTGCCTCCAAACTGTAATGTAATGCTATCCTTTGGAATTCATGTTGTCAGAGATAAATACAATGCTGGATATTAACTCAACGCTAACTGATGTATTCGCCCATTACAAGAAATTACAACCTCACAATGTTCTGAACTCACCATTAGCTGCACGACCACTACTATGTGATGCCATTCTATGTATAGACTGAACGCCAATGAATTGCTTCATGCCGTTATATCGTAAACACGGCACAAAGGACAGTTCATTGTCCGTAATCTCTTTTATTGTCGACATTGCCATTGTCGATAGAAATGTTTATATGGAGATACGAGATATACGCGCGTCGATCTCTGTTACATTACAAAATGACTGCAGATCATGTTCAGACGGAACCTGTCCGGTTCAAGCCTGGGTCACGTTGTACCTGATAAATGTAAATGATACTATGCAATAATTATGATTGATACACTATAAAAACAAACAATTCACATTCACACACACACGCCCACACAGGCAAACTCACACATGCAGTCACAAAAGACCCGAAGTAAACAGGATTACGTACTGATGGCTATAATTCGCTTTGAAGGAAGGTCGGTTTTATTAGGGTGCGTTCAAGCGATTTTTTGAAGCTATGAAAACCATGTTTTAAAGGTACTATGTCCCATTTGCAGGCCAAAAAATGAAAAGGTTAAATTCGAACGGCTAAAAAAAGGGGGCTTGAAAATGTCTCTAAATGGGAAAATAACAACGGATAGTCAATCTGTTCGAAACGTCGAGCCACTCATCCTCTCCAAGCGCTATAGTTCTCCTTAAAACTATAAGAAAGATAACAAACAGTCCTTTCCAGGACTACACACCCCCAAGAAAGATTACCGAGTCAGAGTCCTTTAATTTTCAGGACTCCTCAATCCTCTCTCTCTCTCACACACATGGTGCACCCGCAAGCCTACTGTATAACGACTATAAGTTGTCGAATCGACTTAAGTGCTACCAAGTCAGTAAGTAATAGTCTGATTTTCAGACCATTGTACCGAATGGTCGTACGTTTTGTGCTGCGCAAAGATTCAATCCTTTTTTGGCGGCCATTACAAGAAGCGGGTTATTGATGTAGACAAAATGTTATGTATGTTTTTACCAAAGAAGAAGAAAAAAACAGTCAGTCACTCAATAGTGTCTGACAGTGAAGTCTAGCAAGTAAACGGGTTTCTTTGCATAATTTGAATATTAGGACAATGCTGACGGTTTAATTTCACAGATAGGACATACATGAATCCTGCAAAGTTCTACAGAATTTAATGTTGGCTGCAAAAGGGACATAGTATCTTTAAACCAAACGTCTTTGAAAACAGTGGTTCTAATAGCCGCTTGAATGCACTCTAAGACACATATTCTTTGTACATCCGTAGTCATTAAGTCTGCAAATTAACACCAACTTGATAAAAGAATTGTATATACAATAAGTTGAGTACAATAAATTATAAACTACAAAACATCAGGAAATGCGACTAATTAATGCATCACGGCGTAAATGAATGGGGACTTTTAGATTCTGCACAACGAGAACGTGGACTGCCCTTTTAAGGCAATGTGACGTCCTTTTAAGGCACTGGCAGTGACGTCACATTGCCTTAAAAGGGCAGTCCGCGTTCTCGTCGTGCAGAATCTAAAAGTCCCTAATGATACACGCCAGTAACGTACGCAGGATTTTTTTAAGGGGGGGGGGCTAACATTTTAAATCGGGCCGAAAACGAATCAGTCAGCCGCTGAATAAGCGGGGGGGAGGAGCAATTTTTTTGATGGAGCCCTGAAAAATATGACCATTTCACAAGTATATATGGTGACATCCTTGTTGAGGTGTACACTAGCTGCTCCCAATAAATTTGCTATAGTTTTTTTTGTTCAGGACATGATTGTGCCAATATAGTTTGTTCTTAATAGATAAAGTTTATATCTTCTCACAACTGTATTGATCAATCCAAGAGTCAAAGAGCTTGTTCAACAAAGTTCAGGATAAACGATTATACTCACTATCACTTCATGAAAAGAGGCAAGAAAATTTATTCCAACTTTATTGGCAACATTGTACATTGTAATAACCAAGTCACACCTCCAAACCAACTCCAAGTCGATTCCAAATTGACAAGCTGGAGTTTGACCAGGGGGTTTAGACCTCCCTGTAAGGTCACTGACAGGTGGTTTTCTCACCAAATCAGCTCTCAATAAACGTAAGAAAAAGGGGATCATGGGGAACCAACGGATTAGGCATTAATTGCTATTTAGAAGGCGCAAGTAGCTATACATGTAAGTAGTATAGTGGGGCTTTAAGTAGAAGTTCGCCGACAGCCCTTTGAATACATTTAACACGTTTTTCAATTTGATATCGGTGACCTTAGTTTTATTTACCAGGGTTTGGTTTAAACATGCCCTGGCCATAGCTTAATACTTCCAGTGGCGCAATGTGCAAAAACGTTGAGGGGGGCAGAACAACAACCCGCATAGCCACCACTCTTACATGTTACATAAAGGCCCCGCGGAACTTTTTTTAAAGTGGGGGGGGGGGGCTAAAGGATTTACAATCAGGTAGAGCGTAGCGAGTGAAGCGAGTGGAGCGTAAATTGGCGTGGGTCCAGGAGAAAAGGCTTTTAACTATAGTCAGACGAGCATAATTATGTTGATACCCCATTTGTGACACTGGCAGGTCACTATTCTATTTCTTTCTATTTCTCTTGAGGGGGGCATGAGCCACCTGAGCCCCAACGTTTCGCGGGCCCTGACATGTAGGCTTCTGAATAAGTATATTTTTTGCCTGACTTTGAATTTGGGAATTTGTAGTTTTTCAAGCAAACGCATAAAAAAGTATAATTTACAAAAAAAAAGTGAAAACATCCCGGACAATACTGGTATTGAATTAGAAATAAACCACGACTTTGAATTTTATTTGGGGATAACTGCCCCCCCCCCCCACCCCCATCAGTACGCCCGTGATTACTTCAAATCATCAGATCATCGCGTCGAGTCGGATGGTGCGTTACCCGACCTTCTATGAAAACATGCCCCTTTATTCACGAAATTTCGGGGGTAAAGCCCCAGTCCCATATAAAGCCGGACCAGCACGGACGAGCACGGACCACTCCGGACCATCCCGGACCATGGTCTGGGGTGATCCGGGATGGTCCGGGATGTTTTGTTCAAAAAAAGTGTGATGCTTTTTAAGCCCCAGTCCCATATAAAGCCGGACCAGCACGGACGAGCACGGACCACTCCGGACCATCCCGGACCATGGTCTGGGGTGATCCGGGATGGTCCGGGATGTTTTGTTAAAAAAAGTGTGATGCTTTAAAAGCTACAGTCCCATATACGTCCCGGACCGTCCCGGACCATCCCGGACCCCATCCGGGGTGATCCGGGATTCGGTCCGTGTTGACACCGTGTTGGCACCGGGGTGGTCCTGGATGGTCCTGGATGGTCCTGGATGGTCCTGGATGGTCCTGGGCGGTCAATAACTCACTCCCGGACTGCCACGGATCAACACGGACCGCCCCGGCGCCACTACGGATGACCCCGGACCCAGCACGGTGGCTACACGGATCACCCCGGATCAAACTTTTGTCCCGGACCACCCCGGCAGTTTTTGACCGTCAAAAACATCCGGGGTCGACTCCCGGACCGCCCAGGACCATCCAGGACCATCCAGGACCATCCAGGACCATCCAGGACCATCCAGGACCACCCCGGTGCCAACACGGTGTCAACACGGACCGAATCCCGGATCACCCCGGATGGGGTCCGGGATGGTCCGGGACGGTCCGGGACGTATATGGGACTGTAGCTTAATGTTCTTGAAATAAACCACTCTTATCTACGAATGGTCTGGTCCGAGAATGCGAAATCCCTACGTCAAATCTACGGCAGGTCGCGTCACGTTCCGTTTTCGCTTCATGAAAGGTCGTGTAACGCGACCACCTGACCAGACGCGATAGCCAGATGATTCGAAGTAAGCCCCTGGTCATTGGTGTGACCATGTGATAAAGATGACGATGATAAATTAACAATGATCTTATAGAGAAGTTGCTTATAGTGAGGGTAAAAATTAGAAAAGTGATCCTGTTCCTAAATTGAGGAATACCATGGTAGCAATGTCACATCGCTACGTCGCAATTCTAAGCCATACTAAAATGTTACATGGTGCGCAAATTTATATATATATATATACAGCTTCCATATCATACAGAGAAAGGTAGGCCTTAGAACTTAAACGCGAGTTTGTGTTACAATCTAGTTGGAAATGGCACCACTACAGTTCCTCTCAAAAACACTATATGAGCAGACGGAAGAGGGAAATGATTGTATCTTGAAATTAATCAATTTTGGTCTGCTTGTGGTTACTTGTAAATTAAGGAAATTGGAAATGAGGACATTAAGCAGTCTTAGGGAAGAGCAAACTTGAGATTGTTAGTTGTAGGATCCAGAGGGTTATACAATATTGAAAGTTTAATAAAGTTGAGGGAAAGAACAAGGAATATTTGATTTTTTTTATAGTAAACGAATAAGCGTCATTAAAGTGAGCATCGAATATAAAATGAATAGTGAATATTTAAACAAAACTTTGATGTAAATCAATAAACTTTAGAAAAATGTAAGGGAAAGCGTTAAACATAAATATGACGTTGATGATTGATTATCGTATTTCCTTTACTGTACTCATACGATTTTGTCGTATTTTGAACATGTTTTCGTATAAAATATGGACAGTGCTTACCCAAAAAAGTGAACTCAACTTTGGTAGCTTCCAATTAAAGAGTTATAACTTACGGGACATTGAACCATACTTCATTTTAAAGGAGGAGAACTAATATCCTTTCTAATGATACCATTTTTATAATTTTGCTGCCAAGGATGACTGAACAGCAGGCTTTTCAAAAAGTATTGTCAAAATCCTCTTGCACCAAGTTTGGGCAATAAATGTGGGTCAAAAGCCATTATCTGTTTGTTATCTCAATCCAAAAAAATTGTTCATTTATTTACATTGACTATTAGGCACTTGAAAAAAAAGGTGTTAATATCAACTCAAACTCAGGGAAATGCTTACTACAAGCACAATGTATGATATTCTCTTCGTTATGATGATTACAATCTTGACTTCATTCGCATCCCGTGTTTAAGGTAACCTCATCAAAGTTTATATCGGATTTTTTTTTTTTTTTAATGAAATTCCGCTGTCAATTTCTTTGATACTTGTCATCATATGTGTTCTTCTTGAACTTTATGTTTTCATTCGCCATTCGAGATAAACACTTTATGCCACTTACGTGTGCATGTGAAATAGCGCAGTGGACATGTGAGCAGAGAGAACTTAGATATCATGAGACAAGTTATCCTAGAATGATTGAGACAAGGTGTAGCTGTGAAAGCCTAGATACCTTGATTTGGATTTTGATTTGATTTATTTATTCTCCGAATTTACAATTAAAACATGATATATATACAGAACATTTACAACATAATGTAAATAGGCATTTAAAACAAACATAATATACCATGTAAAAAGAGACAAGAAGAAGACAATAATGAAGTCGGAAGGACACCCATTTCAGTCAAGCCATAGAGACAAGACTGACAGTCTTCCATGGGGTCCAAGATGATTGTTATGATATTAACTATAAATTGTGTAGTGAGGAACAAGACTCACTAAACAAACAATTATCCTAAAAAAATATATCCTAAATCCAAGTAACAGCTTACATGAGATCAGGGACGAAGGCAAATTGCCTTTTTTTAAATACTTTAAGACTACATGGGAGTTTTAGGTTTGCGGGGAGATTATTGAATTGAATAGCACCTCTAGTAAGAGAACGTACGTTTACAATATACTGTTCTGGGTTTTGCCAACAATCAGAAAAAATGAGCAAGGAGTGACAAAGTTCTGTTTGTTTAAAGTAGTGCTTGCATTTCCATAATTTTATCAAACGAATTCGTTTTCATTGGCTGTCTGCCCTAGCAACAAACGGAATTAACAAAAGACTTAACTCCGTTTCGTTGACAATCAGCCGTAGACGAAAGACTTCATGCATGGCTGATTGTCAACAAAACGGAGTTTATTTTGTTAATTCCGTTTGTTGCTAGGCCAGGCAGCCAATGAAAACGAATTCGTTTAATGAAATTATGGAAATGCAATCACTACTTTAAACAAACAGAACTTTGTTATTCCTAGCTTATTTTTTTCTGACTGAGGTGTCATATGAAAGGGCAGAAACTCAACTTTCTAGAAATGTGATTTTTCTCTTTGAAATTCAAATACCGTCCGCCAAATGACTTTTTGGTTTCTTCTCTTCAAATTCATTTTAATCACTCATGCGTGAAATATGCATTATATGAGTTGCATCAAAGGAAAAAGGAGGATCTAAGCTTGACAAATATGTATCATTTATCAATTACAATTGTGATTAAGTTATGATATTCGATAAATCTCGGTTTCGTTTCTTCTGGGGTGCACTGTATATTCGACTATGATGTAGATGAGTTAAATAGGGTATATATACGACGACCTTTTAAGTAACTAGCACACCATGATAAACAATCAAATCAAAGAGTTTTAAGAGATGGAGTTCTATCTAGCTCATTCCTTTTGTACCATCTTCGATGCCGCCAGGAGAAATATGTCAGGCATGTGCTTAACTGGATCTTACTTGCAGATACGTAGACAAAAGATTCCTGCCTAGCTGCAAACTAACGGACCACTTTCAAAGGGAAATATGCTTTTGTAATGATAATTACTTTTCGCTACCACTCTCGTCTGATAATACGAGCAGTATACACACTGCTTACCTTTACAGGAGGCAAGCGAAAGGAAATGGAGCAAAATTTCCTGAAATATTAATCAAAATTACTCGACTGGGCATGTTTGGGCACTAATCTGACATATAACATCATAAACAACTATACATGAACAAATTCACTTTTTATTTTCGTGAGCCGGAAGTAGTCGGTAAAGTGTTAAATTGCAGGTTTTAGGACTGTAAAATTTTACTATTTTTCATAAACTACAGCTGCTATCATACAATGTAAGCAAATTTCTTGACACAATTAGGCTTTTGTATTCATCTTTTATCATCTGTTCGATTTCCCCTTGTTAGTTCAAAACAAAAGTGAAATATTAAAAGGCCGATGGCATCGAAATACAAGTGTATTCCTGTTGGTGTGCAGTCCTGCATACATCTTATATTTTGATATGTAAACTTCTGAATTTGTTTCATAGATTTTTAAATATTTTTTGACTTTGCCGAAGTCGACCACCTGTTACAATACGTAATAAAATAGCAACATATAAGTTGCTATGTCAGACATGCTGTAGTATCACCAGGAAGACAAAGGCAATGATGATGTATTGTACATATGTATGGAAGCATGCAATTATATTATGAACGTGTGCTACGCTGGGGGGAATTCCATACCATTGTCTATTCTAGAATATTAGTTTAGTCTGACATGTCTGACATAGCAACTTATATGTTGCTATTGTTTGTGGTATTGTAATAGGTGGTCAACTTTGGCAAAGTTACATGCCACTTTCTCAAGTTAGCTCATTGATGTCACAAGGGGAATGAGATCTTGAAGTTTTTGGGGTGGAGCTTATAGCAAGTTTGTAAAACAAATATTTCAAAAAATATTTAAAAATCTATGAAGCAAATTCGGAAGTTTACATATCAAAATATTAGATGTATACAGGACTGCAAACCAACAGGACTGTGAAGACAAAAATCACAACTCAAGCTTTTCAACGATATTGGCGACTTCGAACCTCGGACATCAACGGTAACAGCACACCTGGCACACCAGTAGATTCTATTGAGCAACCATAGAAAACGGCAGCTGCTTGGAATAATTTGTTGCCAGTTGAATCTCCAGCTCTTAAGTCTCCTTGATCAGACGATACACCAATCATAGATAGCTTGTTCAAAAGAATATCAGGATCAATGGTTTCAAACCCCGCCCCCCCCCCCCCCCCCACTCAGTGTTATTTAGGGTACGCATATGCGTGTTCCAACCGACCCCCCCCCCCCCTTTTCAGCAAAAGTCCGGTGTGTAAAGTCAATACGGCTCGACCTTTTTCTTTTGTATACGAGCCTTTTTCAGCACCCCCCCCCCCCCCCTTTCAGCAAAAGTCCGGTGTGTAAAGTCAATACGGGTCGACATTTTTCTTTTGTTACGAAAAGGACATTTTGGCAACACGCATGGGGTCCGTCCGTTTTAGGAGTGGGGGGCCGGGTTTCAAACGCCTTTCAAGTCTATAAAGATCGCGTCAGTGTACAGACCAGTCAGCCAATCATCGGTAACTTTTACCAGGGGGGTAATGGTCGAATAATTTTTTCTAAAACCCGATTGAGCTTCGGACAAACTATTGCATCTCAAATAATCAGCTAACTGTATTTGAGGATATCGGATATGGAAGGTAGAATAGATATCGGTCTGTATTTATTTGGTGATGTTTATCACTCGATTTATGAACAGGTACTATCTTAGATCTCTTCCATCTAGTGGGAAACACGTGTTCAGATAATGATCTATTAAATATGAGTGTCAGTGATGGTAAAATAGTAGGAATTGCTATTTTCAACATAATCATAGAAAATATTATCAACACCTATATGCTTTTCATTATTATTCATCCTGAGATAATCTTTTTAACATCATCATCTGTAACAGGATTAAATTCAAAACATGAGTTAAAATAGCTTTGAAGAATAAAACGATTAAGTACGAGGCAAACTTCATCTTTTAAAAGGATTTAAGATCAAGTAAGCACACGCATAATTATGGCCTGACACACATTGGCTCCTCAAGCCCAAACTTGAAGCAAGGCTGTTGTTGTTGTTGCTGGTGGCGGTGGTTTTTATGGCGTTTTCCATCGTCGTTGGATGATTTTCGCTAAAAGGCGATCTTGACAAAACTTTAAAAAAATAAATTTACGATAACATCCGCGACGAAATACGCGACGTCGCACATTACGTCGTGAATTTTACAACAAAGAGTCGCGATGTCCCTTCATGGCCACCATAAAAAGTGAGTACAAAGACCCAATGTTTATAAATGTAATGGTTCCTGGGAGAAATTTCAATTATTTAAACATATTTGTGGCTTACACCCAGTAAATAAGATCGATTGATCGATCTGTATTGAAAAATAAGTCAGAAAAAATCATGGAACCAGCGGGATTTGAACCTGCATCTACTGCTTGCCGGGCAGCGACTTTACCACCAGGCCATCACTGGAATGAATCAGGAAAGCTTAGGTATTTGTTCTAGTCGGGCGCGTACACAGGATTTTTTCAGGGGGGGGTTAACATTTTTAAATCTGGCCGAAAAAAAACGACTCAGCCAGCCGATAAATAAGCAGGGGGGTAAGAGGACACTATACCCAAGAAAAATACCAAAGGGGGGGTTTACCCCCCCCCCCCCCCCCCCCCCCCCCGTGTACGTGCCTGGTTCTAGTTCATCGTGACCGTGCCATGGACCAGTGATGGCCTGGTGGAAGAGTCGCTGCCCGGCAAGCAATAGATGCAGGTTCAAATCCCGCTGGTTCCAAGATTTTTTTCTGACTTGTTTTTCAATACAGATCGATCAATCGATCTTATTTACTGGGTGTAAGCCACAAATATGTTTAAATAAAAGACCCGAATATACTCGTATTTACATGTATTTTTATTGTGAACTTAATTGTACTCTGAATAAAATACAACCGCTGAAATGTAAATAACAGCTAACAGATGCTAATCAGCTATCGTTCCAGTGGTAAGTCAAGAAACCTTTGGTCAAAGGGGGCAGATTACTGCCAACCACTAGTGGATTCAGGGGGGCGGGTCACAACCAGCCTGTGCCCCTTTCACATCAATGCATTGATCTAAACATCAAGCACACAAGAGAAAAAATGTACCTCCTTTAGAAACTTCACTTTTATCTTTTCTTTTTCTCCAATTCCTTCTGTTATTTCTTTCCCTTTTATTTTTTTTTGGGGGGCGGGAGATTTGTCAAATATGCTTAGGATATGTGACCCAAGTCACCCAACCCCCTTTTTTAAAGTCTGGATATACTGCTAACCTAGCTCGATCATCTATCGTGTTCCACCTTACCCCTAGTCTAGAATCTGGCCTATCTAATTTTGATCTCCACCACACTAACGCTACCTCCCCTTCTTACTTGCTACCAGCCGAATATGGCGTGATCATGAAATTAGGACGCCCGCCGGCGTAGTAGTGTTACGGGAAGAAAAAAAGACGCCGCGCGTATAATGGGTTTGTTGATAACGCCATCTTCGGCGGCTTGAATCATTGTAGGAAATATAATATGAAGAACCAGACAGATTCTGGACTTCATTAAGCTAGCTAGCTGTCACACTGACTGTAGGACAGCGCGTTATAAAGACCATGGACGATGACGAACACGGTCCTCGATGTTTCTCTTTCCGTCGTAGACGATGGGGATGGATCGTTACCATAGCAACATTTCTGATCCAGCTCTTGGGAGTTGGTCTTCTCTATTCTTTCGGGGTCGTTACTATAGCCATGCAGGAAGAGTTTGAAGTAGGAGTAACAACCGCAGGTAATGTTCATTAGTATGTTGGATTATTGTCGCAGTCTCTCCCGGTTTGGTTATAAACTTATACGACACTATTCGACAATTGCTCTGCGTCACTTTCCTGCACTACCCGAATTCTTAATTTCAACCATGGACCTAACATTTTACCTAACACCCTTTACTTTCGGAAGACAAAGTTTTAAAATTAGAGATTTATACCTATTCATTTTTCAGTATGTCTCGCCAAGAACTCCCATCAACTATAATTGAACTCCTTACACAAAATGACGCTATACACACATACCAAAACACGAAGTGCAAACTATCATCTTTCTCTAACCAGGACAGTTTCATACACAAAACCAAACTACTGGAGCAACATTGATCTGTATCTCTAACAGCTTAAAAACTGTGACAGCTTCAAAAAACATATTGAATTGTTATTATTGAATTCGTACGTGTAATGCACAAATTTACTATACTATTTGTTTCCCGACTGTGACTCCCGACCCTATCTATACAGCTATCTTGTTCATATCATTACTTATTACTCTGGTTTTTGTTTACCCAAGGAGGCTAAATGACTTATTGGTATCTACATTAGCTACGTTTACAGTTGAATGTATGTACAGTGCATTCACGTATTGTACACAAACATGAATATAGTGACGATTAATTAATATAATGGCTTAGATCAATAGCACTTTCTAAATATTTATCGAGTACTTACTCACTTGCCAAGATATTATATATATCAGTTACAACAGTTTCTCGTCCAGATTTTTTGAAAATGAGGAGGAGGGAATTTAATGTTATTTGATATTCGATGTTTTGTTCTGTACATAAACATTTTATTGGGACAACTTCAATTAAAACGTTATTTGTACCTGCACTGCAAAGGTTAAAACAAGGTGAAATTATTTTTTTTTGTCATGATATTTTGACTAGTACCCCCATTGTCTATTTATCCTGAGATTGTTGTTGAATTAATTTCAGAACAAAAATTTCAAATAACAAAGAAAGAAGTTGGAATGAAAAAAGGAGGAGTGGGCGAGAAGCTGCTTATCTTCATGTAGCCTTATTGTTATTAAACAAGGTCAAGTAAGGCGGTTATATTAACCTCTTAGTTTGTTTGCGAGCCACTGTCACGCTCTTAATCAAAGGAGCTATTAGATTATGCATGATGTTATTCCGTCAAAGTTTAGAAGACACACCATATAATCGGCAGTCAATGCATGGTTATGATCTGTCCTCGGTTGACCGTGACCTGCTTGTTTAATTTAGACCAGATTAAGCAATTGTTCCATCTAGACTAAATAGACAGGGGATCTGTGAAGTACATCAGTAAGCACAATGACCCCCGATAATCACTTGCATGACTGTGTTGCTCAGTGGCGGATCCAGGGGGGGGGGGCAATTTTTCAAATTTCCGACGGCCAAAAAAATAGTTTTTTGGTCACGAAATTTTTAAATTTTTAAATTTGCTCCGTTGGGGGGGGGGAGTAAGGTCTTTTTATGTCAGCCATTGCCATATTTTTTATTTTATTATTTATTTATTTTTAATAAAGTTTTTAATAATTTTTTGTTTTGGCCGGGGGGCACGTCCCTGTTTTTCAGTACATTTTGGGCGAATTTAGGGATAATTTTAACATATTTTTTTGGCCGGGGGGGGGGGGGGGCACGTGCCCCCTGAGCCATCCCTTCCACACCCCCCCCCCCCCCCCCCCCCCCTGGATCCGCCACTGCGACCAATAGGCCTTGTGCGTTATTGTTCCAGTTATCGATCGAATTATTGACCGCCGCGCCGGTCTTCCCGTAGAGTATAAAACACGCTTGCTTACATTAGTTTTTATCACCTGACGAAGTGTTGCAGCAGCGCACGAAACGTCGTGATCTTTTAGATTCCTTATTGACCACATTGCGAGACAAACGAATATCACTAGCAATATTATTTTCGATAAAATGGTTTAGTTTCATCTGTTTATATAACAATATTATTTTCGATAAAATGGTTTAGTTTCATCTGTTTATTTTCCTTTGTATTATTGAAGGAATATATTCTTTTTATTTTGTTCAACATTTTCGAAGCACAAACCAGTTTAAAAGTCATAATTTTTGCACGTTTTGTAGAGCCATGTTTGTTTCGTACGAGGTTGAAAAAATCTAAAGCCTCGGTCACAAATACCATTACGAACTACTACGAACGCCGTACTAACGATTTTCAGACTATTTCGTAAGATCTTCTTAAGAAGGCCGTAGGAAACCAGCGTTCGTAGACCGTTCGTAAGTTTGCAGACTGGTCGATGGTCTTGTTCAAGATCTTTTAACCTCGTACGAAACCCTCTCTTCTTAAGGCGGCCGTAAGAACGTCGTAAGAACATTGTAAGAACCACGCAAGATCTTCGTACATTTCGTGGAGTCGAGAGACAATTCTAGAAGCCTCAAATTCTTACGATAATCGTAAGAACAACTTATTAAGTTGTTCATAGAGGGCTCTTAAGGCGTTCATAAGAACGCCTTACGAACGGAAAATTCGTATCGTCTTCGTACGAACGACTCATGGCGTTCGTAAGGCGCTCGTAAGGTGTACGTACACAATTTATGCAGTGCTTTTTTGCAACCCGACAAAATATATAAACAAATCGTAAGATCTTCTTACGAATGACTTGAGAATGCCGTCAGTTACACGTAAGACAATCTTGCGAGAACAACAACTCGTAAGTCTGATGTAAGAAGAACTCAAGGCATTCTTAAGAAAAAAACGAAAAATTATATTTAGTTCGCGATCGACCATACAAACTTTTTGGCGAATGGCATCCTATGTTTCGGACCTTACAACTTTCATAGAAATCATTTCTGGACCGTTAAATATAAAAAGCTGTCAATCCGGCAACTTGCATGTGATCAGACCGAATGCTGTGTGCCAGTCATCGATGTTAATTATGTATTGTTTCGTTATCATTTCTGTCCGATTCTACGGAGGTCTTTCAAGGAGATCACATGGTTCGAACTCGACCTGGGAAGTTTGAATCGTATCTCATCCTAGACACATTGGACATGCTCTTCCACAAACCCTGAGCAGTCCAGGGACGGTGTCCTTGATTTTGCCAAGTAGAAATAAGTTCCTTTCATAATTTTATCTTTAGTGTTTTCTGATAATTTCTAAAGTTTGGATTCCCACCATCGCAACAGGACTCAACCTCATCGGGGGTGTGTTGACCGCTGAGATTGTGAAGAAGACTAGTCATCGCCTGGTGGCCGTCTTGGGCATCTCTTTCTGCTTCTGTGCCTGCCTCATCACGTCGTTCATGCCGAGGTTTTTCCCGATAATCTTTACCTTCGGGATTACGTACGGGATTGGTTTGGCCTTGTCCACTATTACAGGAATGATCACCATAGTTGAATGGTTCCCAAAAACCTCTTGTGCGAGAGCACTTGCATTTGCAGTGGCTGGGACCTCCACAGGTAAATGCATTTAATTATTATATTCGCGTAGACTACTTTTAATATGTAGTGAAAGGCCCCACCTTTGGCTTAACAGTGGGCACTCAGATTTTCTTTTGATCGAGGTCAATTTGTCGACTTCAAGTCATATGGTAACTTACGCTTTTCAAATAGTTTGTTGGGGGATATGTGGATGGTTATGCAAGTCTTGGTCGTTTATATATATTATATATAAAATAAATGATAACCAATAGCCAATGTGTAGTGTCTGGTAACTCAGGGGTAATACTTCGGATTTTCGGGAAAAGGAGGAGGCGGCAGTGAAAGAAGCCAAACAAATGTGGACAAGATCAAATGTCTCTCTTTGTCACCCCCCCCCCCCTTTCTCTCTCTCTCTCTCTCTCTCTCCATCTATCTCTATCTCTCTCTCTCTCTCTCTCTCTCTCTAAAGGTATGCTGGTGCTGAACCCGGTCATGTACAAGCTGGTGTCAGGAGTGGGATGGCGTAACGCTTTAAGAATCATGGGCTCAGTTCTCCTTCTCGTTGGCTATGCAGCGAGTGCCACTTTCTCCAAACCCGTCAGGAAGTCTGGTACACCGACATCAGCTGATGATAAACCATCCGGGATGGACTCGATTGAGACGACAGTATCTTTCCTCGGAACGGCTGAAGGAGCTATTGAAAGTCCGATTTGCGATGGGACAACAAAGTCATCCAGTCTATCTGATGTAGCGGACCGTTCAAGGAACTCTTATGACCTATTGCTATTTCCTGAATTTTGGATGATGTTCTTTGGCATGATCATCTCGGCAATGTCCACCACTCTCTTCTTTTTTTATTGGGTAAGCTGCAGAGACTTGTATAAATTGAACCGATCCACCTTCCTGTTATTATCATGACCAATCATTAAAATCTTCATTATTTTATAGTTAAAGACATGAATATATTATGATATTAGATAGCTTAGACAGATACTGAGATGTGATTGGTCCAGAGCTCGTCACATGATATCAATTGTGAGGATCCAAATTGTTATATTTTCGTGGCCGGTCACTTTTCAGTGTTATATTAACCAGCTGGTGAAATGAATATATTTTTAATCAATGCATGTCGCCCTCTTGAGGACCGTATGTCACCAATTACACACATTACACCACTACCGAGGGTCATTTTTTGTTTCATGATTATTTATTTTTTCCCCTTGAATTTTTTTTTTTTTGTCCCTTGAAATTATTTTTTTTCCCAATTTTTTTTTTATAAGAATTATCTCGAAATATTATTTTTCAGTCAATTTTTTTTTCTTACTTCTTTTTCTAAAATTTTGATTGATTTTGATTGTGATTGTTCAAAAAAAAATCAAACCAAGGCTATCTAATATGACAGTTATTGACTGGCAGGGGGAATATAACATTCTTTGGACCTGAAGGGAGTTATATTTTCCCTCGTGACCATATTTTTTTTTTTTTTTTTTGAGGGGGGGGGGGTCTTGCTTATGCATGTAAACTGTATATTATGTATAAGTTCATAGTTACTTTCTTTTCATTGGGAATTCTTTTTTATATGACGGAAATACAAAATGTCAAACGAAACGAAACGAACGAATGATGATGATCCACAGGGTTTATATGCATGGTGCTATATTTCTGTTTGAAATAAAACCTGAAAGGGCACATATGCTCATCCAATGAGGTCAGTATTTCCACATTTTTGCTGAAATAGGTAAGTTTTGAGGCATGAAAAGGCAAGGTCTTCATATTCCTTGAGATGTACCTGGAGAGTGAGACCTGGGCCCCGTCTCACAAAGAGTTGATATCAATCGCAACTATGTATATAAGAGATAGGAGACTGCAAACTTGCAATTGGTTGGAGCTTTGGAGGCAGGGGCGGCGATCCCGGGGGGACAGGGGGACACGCCCCCCCCCCCCCTCATTTTTTAGGGGGATCTCCCCCCCCCCGTAAATTGTACTGACTAAAGACTGTAACACACTTTTAGTCTCTGGAGGGCCCAAGAGTGCAGCGTTTATATAGACAAATAAAAATGCAAAAATCTTCTCGCTCGGTAGCCATGTACAAGTAAATTGTGGAAAAGTGAAGTGTTTAAAAAGTATATTGCTTGTTTTATACTATAGTTTTGCTTAGGAATGTAATTATTTAATACAACAAAACTTTAAAAAAACCTGTGGGAGGGTAGTCACTTCCGTCACCTTCACCCCTCTAGTTCACTATGCTCCCTCGCTCTGGCGTACTGATAGGGGGGGCCTTGGGGCAGTTGCCCCCTCCCCCCCCCCCCCCCAATAAAATTCAAACGTAGTTTATTTCTAATTCGATACCAGTGATTTACAACAACAAAAACAAAAAAAAATTAAATGGCATGATTTCTCCCTGAGCTTCCTGGACGGCACCAGGACCCTAAGGCGGGCCCCGGGATGCTCATCTGACCATACTTAAATGCATAAAACCCCTGAGCTTCATGGGGTTCCGCTCCTTGACCCCCGCAGGGGCTTTGCCCCTGGACCCCACGCCAATTTATGCTCCACTTGCTTCGCTCGCTTTGCTCTAGGCTGATCGTAAATACTTTAGCCCCCCCCCCCCCCACTTTGAAAAACGTTCCACGGGGCCTGCATGTTACATGTAAGAGTGGTGTTGATGCGGATTTTTTTTTCTTCTCCCCCTCCCCAAGATTTTGGTCGCATTTCGTCCGTCCCCCCCCCCCCCCCGGTCATGAAAAGAAATCGCCGTCCCTGTTTGGAGGACTTGCGATTGATTTGGATTTGGATCAATCGCAACACTTTGTAAAACGGGGCCCAGATGAATGCAACGTAATACTAACGAAGCAAACTATATCTACTTTATTTTCGTGCACGCAGGTTAAGCTGATACTGACATTAGGGTTCCGCGAATCGACAGCTGCGCTTGCCATGACAGCTCTTGGAGCATCGGACCTGGTAGGAAAACTTCTCGTTTCAGGATTCGCAGATTACCTCCCATTCCCGAAGCTCTTTCTGTTCCACATCGCCTCCGTTAGTGGAATCGGACTGATGTTTGCTGTGCTAAACATTAAAACTGTTGTAGCCGTTTTCATCACTTCTGTCGGTAAGAGCAATACGTAATTTTAATTGGAATTCATCATCATTATATGCCATCATTAGTGGCGTATCCATGCCTTAGACTTTGGATAAAACAGGTGATTCATGCAGTTGCCGAAAAAGTTGGAATTTCTCTTTTCATGAAGTGATTGTGAAAATATGATTTATTCTTGATAGCTCTTTATTTGAACAACTTAAAGAGTCGTAGAGACTGATCAATACAGTTCTGGGAGGATTATAAACTTTATCTGCCAACAATATATCATATTATCACAATAATTTCATAAATAGAGAGAAAGAAAAATTCTTCCAACTTCATGGGTAACAGTGTATTTCAGATGGAATTACACTAATGGCCCTGTTCCGAGTACTTTAGGGGGGATTGGAGACATTTTCTTTATTTCAAGATTAGAGCGATGTAATGGACGAGATGGAATGCTTGAGAACCTACGTCTTCAGGATAAATAATGATAGAATTCACCAGATACTATTCTGTTCATTGACCATATATCATTATCCAGAGCGCAATCGCAGGCGAACGATGCCATCATCACTCATTGCAAGATGTTCGATATATCAGTCGAAAGTTATGCATAGGCCTATCTGATATAGATTTATTTGTATGCTAGAACATGTTCCTAATTTCAATTATATTTTCGACAGGACTCCTTTCCATTTTATATTGCTTTATTCCGACATTCAGTATGCTTTATTCATTTTGGGAAAACGTGGTTCCCCTGTACTAATGATTTACATGTCGTTTTTACAAAGATCATTAAACCAGAGGTACGTTCAACCGAAGGTTCGTTATTCGGATGGTTCGTCACTCCAAATATGAAAGAGGGCTCATTTTAAAAATGAAAATTACAGGGTTTCCATAAATGAAATAAGTTACCTTCATAATAATGAACCCTATCTCAATGCATTATCGGAACTATGGACCTTCAGTCTTCAGACTGATATGACTCGCTTAAATTCATTTATTATCAAGATTTTATTGGGGGTGAATCAAGTGGGGGGATTGAGTGTCCCCCCCCCCCCCTCCCCCTCTAGAACCGCTATGGTGCCTCTGTGCCGCCCTAACTACCCCGTTCTCTTATCTACTTTTATTCTGTAACTACATGGTGCCCATCAGCAATTGGTGTATTTGTCCTCTCTCTCATCAATTCCTCACCGTACATCGTGTCGGCTCAAGTCTTCCCCGGACGTGGCGCCACGCCCATGACGACGTCCCTCATCGCCCCTGGAATTGGGACCATTCTGGGAACTGTTTACGGTAATTAAAACCACAATTTGAAGAATAAATGTCTTTTAGATATAACATGATCACAACCAGTGGCATACGCAGGATTTTTTCAAGGGGGGGGGGGGGGGTTTACATTTTTAAATCGCGCCGAAAATTTTGCAACGCCTCAGCAAGCCCTTGAATAAGCGGGGGGGGGGGGGGGGGTAAGAGCACTTTTTTTGGGGGGGGGGCCTGCAAATTTCAAATTTTGGCCGACCGATACTTCGTTCAGTGAGAGGGGGGTAAGGTCACTTTTGGGGGGTCACCCTTTTGCACAATTTTTTTTTTTTATTTCTTTTTTTTTTTCTATTAAACCAATTAGGTATATTGGTATAACTGTACCGGTAAATACACATGGCCTTTTTCGTAACGTCTGTTCCCCCACACTTTCAGCTTAAATCGCTAACGACTCCTATACGTTGCAATCAGCGCTCAAAATACACGGGGGCGATGGGCGATTCGCCCCCGTGAGCTCCATAATCGCCCCCGTCAGGTTGCTCACGGGGGCGACTGAAAAATTAAAATTTGCCCCCGTGGAATTATAAAATAAAGATGATCTTTTCTGATATAACTTTAACACAATATTAAGTATCAATTTTCAAACCTTAAACCAATGAAATGGAACTTAGATGGCGCAAGGACTGAAACATGGAGAAGTTTTTTGTTGTGAAAAGTGTGAATCCTCTGAAATCTGGTTATTCTAAAAGGCCAACAAATAATGTAACTCGACCAGTAAATCAATATTGAGAAGAAGATCACCAAAGATGTTGCAGGGTGTAAAGTTGTGAAATGTTTTATTACACGACTTAACACAACCCGTGTTTAAGGAGTGAACCATTCAATGTTGTGTAAAGTCGTTACACAACGAATTTGCAGTGCACACACATGTAAATCTGAGATTGTTCATTAATATTATGTTATTAAATACAGTTCGCAGAATCATCTATAAATAACTATGTTAAGCATTTACAGTCTATAAAAAATAGTTCCATAAATTAATATATCTCTGTGTTTGGATCAAGCAAAACAAATGCGTTTCCGGAAGCGAGAAAAAAAAAATATGGAAAGAGAGGAAGGTCGAAATCTGTTTACGTGCTATACTTTTAGTGCACCGCGAGGACAACTATATTATGTCAAAGTCATGTTAATCCAGATAAGGTTATTCGAGGAATAAACTTTCAGATTCATATTTAAATCCCAATAAATAATATGTAGTCAAAATTAAATATAGTAAGGTACAATCGACATGTCTACGGGTGCTTCCACTAAACGACATGACTTGAAAAAATAATAGAAAAGCACGCACGTGCAACGAGGACAAAATAAGAATAAGATAACAGCCCAGTATATACATCATCCATCTTTCGAAACTAACTACGAGGGTGGCGCTAATTTTCTCTTTCGATTCATAATTAAATAGAAAACAGGATGAGCTCAGAGTTTTTATGTCGACCATTACCATTAAAACCATTTTTTTCTTCTTCCGCGAAATCAGGGGGTCTGGTCTAGGTCTCTACTTTTCTGAAGTGTAGTTGTGTTTTGTGGCCAAGTTTCTATTTCGACATCACCCCCGCGTGAGAACAGTGAAGATATATATTTTCGAGCTCAAGTACTTCCTTATTTCAGCTTTTAATCAACTACAAAGGCGATATGGGCGCGACAAAAAAAATAACAAAATAGGCTAAAGTTCAGTCGATTGCAACGGTCTTTCCCTCTGGCATTCACAAGTGTTCATAAAATGATATAATACTTGTATATGTTTAAGATAACTATTCCTAACGAACAAAGGAAACTTCAATTTGACTATACTACATTGCGACGATCATATCCACTATACAGATTGAGTAATACGTATGTATACGGGCTTGGACCAGAAACTTCGTACAAAGGGAAGAGATCTGACCATTAGCTTCATGTTATAACTTGTAAAGTTGTAAGAGAAATAATGCCGACTATTAATGATAATGATGAAATAGCAAAATAATTTAGGAGTTTCATGGGTACCACCAATTCAATGGAAAAAGAGCCCCCGTCTGTACTAAAAGAGCCCCCGTGAGAAGGCTCACGGGGGCGCTTTTTATTTTGAAAGAGCCCCCGTGGACAAAAAAATAATTTGAGCCCTGGTTGCAATGTATCAAAATAATAATTCCCCGTATTAGTTTTAGAGGCAAATGAGTAGAAATTCCTATCGTCATTAGGGACCTCAATTTCCAGTTTATTCTTACAATCATGTTTCTTGTTTACAAATTGCTTTATGAATTACATATGTGTTAACTACTAAAGTGGCAAAGTTATGATGTATATATATATATCTATGTCTTATACATGTGTTTTCTCTAATATTTTTGTTAACATTGAATGTTTTAATCATTTTATCAGGCACCAGTGTGGACCAAACAGGCTCTTTTGATGGAACGCTCTACGGCTGTATGGGAGCATATGCACTTGCAATACTCCTTTTCTCCTCTGTACCTCTGTACCAGAAGTTATTTGCTTCAGAGAGGTACGTCATGTGGGATGATGTGTACAGATACAGAGGTGACAACGGTAGCCGTGGAAGCATACAAAGAAAGAAGGACTTGCACTGAACATCTTTTTTAAAATGGGAATGGAAATGATAATAGACTGAAAATAGGTGCACTTTGAAATCTCACAGCGAGGTGTGAGAAGTATTTCGAGATGAACTGGAGGATACTGTGATTATCAGCAACAGCAGCAGGAGTACCGACATCACCACAATCATCATCTGCATCAACCTCACCACCACCACCATCATCTGCATCAAGCTTACCACCACAATCATCATCTGCAGCTCACCACCACAATCATCATCTGCATCAAGCTCACCACCACAATCATCATCTGCATCAACCTCACCACCACCACCATCATCTGCATCAACCTTACCACCACAATCATCATCTGCATCAAGCTCACCACCACAATCATCATCTGCATCAAGCTCACCACCACAATCATCTACATACCACCACAATCATCATCTGCATCAAGCTCACCACCACAATCATCTACATACCACCACAATCATCATCTGCATCAAGCTCACCACCACAATCATCATCTGCATCAAGCTCACCACCACCACCATCATCTGCATCAAGCTCACCACCACAATCATCATCTGCATCAACCTCGCCACCACAATCATCATCTGCATCAACCTCACCACCACAATCATCTGCATCAAGCTCACCACCACAATCATCTACATACCACCACAATCATCATCTGCATCAACCTCACCACCACCATCATCTGCATCAACCTCACCACCACAATCATCTGCATCAAGCTCACCACCACCATCATCTGCATCAAGCTCACCACCACAATCATTATCTGCATCAAGCTCACCACCACAATCATCATCTGCATCAACCTCACCACCACCATCATCTGCATCAAGCTCACCACCACCACCATCATCTTCATCAACCTCACCACAATCATCATCTGCATCAAGCTCACCCCCACAATCATCATCTGCATCAAGCTCACCACCACAATCATCATCTGCATCAACCTCACCCCCACCATCATCTGCATCAACCTCACCACCACCACCATCATCTGCATCAACCTCACCACCACCATCATCTGCATCAAGCTCACCACCACAATCATCATCTGCATCAACCTCACCACCACCATCATCTGCATCAACCTCACCACCACCATCATCTGCATCAACCTCACCACCACAATCATCATCTGCATCAACCTCACCACCACCATCATCTGCATCAACCTCACCACCACAATCATCTGCATCAACCTCACCACCACAATCATCTGCATCAAGCTCACCACCACAATCATCATCTGCATCAACCTCACCACCACCATCATCTGCATCAAGCTCACCACCACAATCATTATCTGCATCAAGCTCACCACCACAATCATCATCTGCATCAACCTCACCACCACCATCATCTGCATCAAGCTCACCATCACCACCACCACCATCATCTGCATCAACCTCACCACCACCATCATCTGCATCAACCTCACCACCACAATCATCATCTGCATCAACCTCACCACCACCATCATCTGCATCAACCTCACAACCACAATCATCTGCATCAAGCTCACCACCACAATCATCATCTTCATCAACCTCACCACAATCATCATCTGCATCAAGCTCACCACCACAATCATCTTCTGCATCAAGCTCACCACCACAATCATCATCTGCATCAACCTCACCACCACCATTATCTGCATCAAGCTCACCACCACCACCATCATCTGCATCAACTTCACCACCACAATCATCATCTGCATCAACCTCACCACCATCATCATCTGCATCAACCTCACCACCACCATCATCAACATCAATATCATTATCAGTAATGTGCTTTTAAATAGACCAATATGTAAGTTAAGTTCTCTGAAGCTCTAATTTTTTTTTTCCTTTTCTCTATTTAACTATGTTGCCTCAACTTCCATCCAAACATGTTTGTACCCCTAGGCTTACAAGATTCAGGAGCATGTTAACCAATTCCTCTCTACTCCAGAGTCCAGTCTCTCAATCAATTAGTCTATCTTCTTCATACTGTGTCCAAGAAACCAGCGGAAACCCATTCTACAAGCTAGGTTTAGAGCTTGTAACATCTTATGTTTGTGCAATATGTGTTATCATCAATGCCATCTTGAGCGGCATTACATTTCAGCATTGGTGACATCAACAATATTATCATTATATGAATGAGTGTGCTCCTTATCTGTCTACCTCCTCAATCTCATCTTTATCAGTATTATGGATATCATGCTACTAAGCTCTTACAAAGTCAGCCATTCAAAATTTTTGTGAAAGTAACATTCACTAAAGTTATTATCCATGTGATCACATCATTACTATGATCATCATCATCATCACAATTCTCATTTTCGGTTTTCATCTTATGCATTCTTCAGTTCAAGAGGAACTAATTATTTGTCTGATTTTTCTAAAATAGTCACTAACTGTTTTTACAGTGTTAACTGTGTTTTCATTCTGGCAAACTTTCCATGAAGGTTGAATTCCCCTTTAAAAAGACCATTCTTTCACATCCTTCCATTATTTAGACTAAAACTACTTCCAGCACTAGCCCATCTTCACTCTTCAAAGAAATACAACAGTTAAAAGAAATTTATGTTTCTAAGCTCATTATGTTTTATTTCCTAATATAGCATACAAGTGATTGTTTTAAAGAAGAATGTATATAAAAACCTGAAGACAAGAGCTGAGACCCTTTCTTATTGTATTTTTGGTAGTCATTGATAGGAGGGCTTGCTCATTGTATTACTACTACCGGTTACATCTGTTGTGCCAGAATCTTTACAAAATGTGCTATGTCCTTGTTTATTCATTTCTTGGTTCATGCTTGAATTTTTTTTTTTCTTCACAATCAGAAGAAAAATTACCTGTTCCACTATTAGAGTAAGCTTTCGCTTGCCATGTTGTAGGCTTCTTCAATACAGTGACATAGCTGGTGCTGTTGCTGATGCTGTATGGTTGAATACAAGGAAGAATATTGGCCCAAGTCTGAACGAAATACATCCAAGAATAGAGATTTATGCTAATATACTCTTCCTTCAACGTAAAATCCTATTTTACCATATCATCATACAGCATCAGCAACAGCGAGCGAAAACTTACCCAAACTGATAACTTTTTGTGAAGAAAGAACTTATTTTCAGGTGACATCCCAAGTCAGATGAACCTCTTCAGTGATTTGGTTCCATGCTGTTCATATGAACTAAACCTGTCTCTCATTCTGTAGACGGCATACCGATTCAAGTAGCGTTTGTAGGTAGTCTTCATTTCTCATAAACGACCGGACATATTTGCTCTAGTTTAATCTCAAGAACAATCCTCTTCATAAAAAAGGCAACCAAAGATTTTCAAATACAGGTATGTAAAATTACATAAATTCTTTTACAATACTTATTCCTGTGATAGCAAACTTATAATCTAATTGAATTCTGATGTCTGGGTATGACAAATACAAAGTCTGAAAATAAAGACTCTGTATGTATTCCATCAACATTAAGTCCTCAAACAAATACCAGTGGTATGCCATTGCATCTGTGCATAATGCATATTGTATGAACAATCTAAACAGATAGAAAACAGTACTAACATTAGAAAATATTCTTGTAAATGAGAACGTATTATGTAAAGGAGCCATGAATCTTCTAAACATGTTTTTTTTTAACAAAAAACACTTCTTTTGTTACTATAATAACAGTGTAGCTTGGATGTCTCCTTTTCATTTTCATAATGTACAAACACAACAAATAATTTTGTAGGAGACTTGAGATTTATTTGGAGAACCAGGAAGAATCTAATCATTTTTCATTGAATATTAATCAGTGTAGTTGTGTCCCAGAATACACTTTTCAACTGGGCAGCCAAGCGTAAAAAGTCCTTACTTGCATGCACAGTGAAAATTGCTTGTTAGACAATAAGAGCACTTTTTATGGGTCAATGCTATTTTTCCTTAAAAATACATTCTCAAGGTTGAGAAAGAGAAACACAATGGAAATGATTTATAAATTGTATTATATGTTTGGTTTCCGTTCATCTATTTAATCTATTAAAAAAAATTAAGCTGTTTATGAACTCTTTTTTTTTTAAATAACTCGTACAGACTTACAAATCATTGGCTGCCCACAAGAAACCCATCACTGCCATTGAGATTTCATAACTCTTACGTCCTTCTTGTGGCCACCCAACAGATTATCAACACGATTTTTTAGTTTCAAATTATAATAAAAGCATAGTTGCATAGATTTAATTCAATACTTCTTCACCCACTACTCATATCAGGGATTTTTTTATCATATGGTGTTACTATTGGTGGAGGGCTTCAAGGGAGCGCTTCCACCCAGCATCTAGACCAAAAACTAGATAGTTTATTCCTCAGCACTATACATCCTGACTTATGGATCCTGCTGAGTATCGTCGTAGAAGTAGAAGTAGAAGTATTCTGAGAATAATTTACTCAAATGGTCATGACATCCATTTAGTGGAAAATACCTGTTAATGTGCCACTCTACAAGGGTAAATAAAAGCACCTTATTTAAGCATACCCACAGTCATCTCTAGGATATTGGCAATCCTTGCATGGGAACCATGGCAGAACTTCTGACAGACCCTCATGTTCACAGGATCACAGAACCTATGGTCATGACTCCCTTTGGGGATTGCTGGGGTGGCATTCTAGATGGGACATCATAAACACATATCACCATATATAATGAAATATTCTTCCAAGAAAGAAGCATAAATCAGCTCAAGAACGTTAGCACCTACCCACCCATACAGGGTGACTAGAGCAGAACTCCTGGAAGACACATATGTTTACAGGATCATAAAGCTCTCAACTCATGGTGAACCCTTTGCAGGCACCAATCTTCATACATTCTCAAAGCTATGACCAATGTTAAACCCCTGTAAGACTCTACTGTTCACAAGATCTTGAAACTCTCACCCATGCTGAACCCTTTGCAGAAGTCTGTGCTCACACAATCTTAAAGCTGTGACCAATGTGGAACTTCTGGCACACGAAATGTTCATAGGTGTTCATGGATCTTCAGGCGTTTCAACTGGAACTTCAAAGGGCAACAATCCGTGCGCAGTACTCTCCATATCAAATTTCTAATACAACTTGAACAAATCATCATAGTGTAGTCCATCACAGTCTATTCCTTGGTTGTTTTGTCTTCTGAGTTCTTGGCAGAAGGTGATATGACAAGGCTATCCATACTCCCTGATACACTCTCACTACATGTGATCTCTACAGTCCCATCCCTGTCATAATATGAAAACAAAAATGATAAATACTACTAATGATATTTACCCAGAGAAGCCTCATTAACATCAATACTCTTCTTCCTGAGGACCCTGCAATTATTTGTACCCCAGGAGCCCATTTACACCCGGGTGGAGAGTGGACTGGACGATTGTGCCAGTCTGCGATTTACACCCTCAACCCTTGGATTGTAAGTCAAGTATATGAACCACTGTATGTGATTTCTAAAAAGAGAATATTGGCTGCTTTAGGAGATATTTAATTTTTCCAGAGATACTTTCATTTGAAACAGTTTGATCGTTTTGAGAGTTCAAATAATAACACTTCTAAAGAAATTGCTATCAATTTCAAGATACTATTTGGGCTTTAAAACAAAAACAAGAGAGAAAATATGCTGAATTTTCATTGTCACAATCGTCATCATAGAGATATAAATATTTTAGTTTTAATTCCTTGGTCCATAATTCTGTATCAAAAGTATTCCATAGCTTCATGTACATGTTGAAGTTTCAAAAAATGCCACAGGAAAGACGTTCCAATAACATTTATGTTATTAGGATTTCCTGCTTGTTGCACAGGAAGGATTAAGATCATTATATCTTGGGCTCAGAAATTTGACACCAATAGTGTAGGCACTCAATAACAGATGTTACATACGTCATCATCAATTCTTAACCAAAACCAAATTGATCTCTGGTAGGCCATACTCAAAGCAATTCTGAATGCTATGATGTTAAACCTGTTTTCGCTTCCTTTAAGATTTGTATATGCACTAACTGGTAATTCCAAAAGTCCAATTTGAGTTACATGTGACAAACTGCACCTTAAAAACACCTGAAGTTTTTCTTTTTAAACTAAATATAAAATACAGTCTAATCAAGATAAAAGTTAACTCACCTTTTTAAATGAACATCTAGAGTGACCTTGCCTTCTTGTGGTTCTTCAGACGCAAGATCTCTGAGGATTATCTGAAGAGAAGAAAGAAAAGAAGCTCTTACACATACTCTTTTCAGACAAATAACCAAATGGTACAAGTTTGGAGAGGGGACCCATCTGCATTTTCACTTTTTAAGAAACCCCCAAGGTGAACACTAGCTGTAAAATCTTACACAAAGTAAATCCAGGCTACCACTTTAATAACAAAGACTATACCCAGGGATTACACCAGTGCAACACACCCTTGGTGCTATCACAAAGCATGGCAAACTTCAGGAAAAAAATATGTCAAGGGTAAATACATGTACTCCTTTTTGACAAGGGTGCAAGCATAGGAAATAATATATTGCTTGTACAGATGTCAATGATACTTTCAACCATATATTCAAGATTGTTTGGGTTTACCCAAACCAACTCCATGGGATGCCACAAGGTCAGTTTACTTATTGGGGAAAAAATTTGAACCTGGAAATTGCTTTGGCCCTCTCAAATCACCCCCTGGGATGCTGCAATACCGTATTTGCCAGCGTAAAGGCCGCAGTATTTTTGGAAGGGAAAATATCAAAAAGTCGGGGTGCAGCCTTTACGACGAAAGAGTAAAAAAAAAAAAACTTAAGTCAAAGCCAGCACGAATTTGCACGTATTGGACTAGAAACAGTAAAATAACAATACCACTATGGTACAGGACATTTCCAAACATCTTACCGACAATTTTATCTTGCATTGTTGACATGAAGACGAAAATAAACGTCCTAACACAACATTTGCCGATAGATCTTGATCTAAGTTCGTGCCAATGCATTGCAAAAGTAAAGGAAGGGACCGTCTAACGGAGCTGCCGCGAAGCATCCATCCGAAGTCGCCATTTTGTTTTTCCATTTCATGCAGTTTCACATTACACCGTACATTGTGGTAGGGGTATATCGGACACCAAATCTGCCTGCGATCACTTTTTTAGCTAAACTTCCGGTAAATTATAAGAATATGGATGAATTTGGTATCAGTTTATAAAAATAGTGTTTTCGAGAAAATTATGATTATTTTGTTTTGTCCGTTTTTTTGTTTGTTTTGTTTTTTTTTTTTTTTTTTTCCTTTTTTTTTTGTTTTTTCCTCTTTGAAATGTCAAAGTTGGGGTGCGGCCTATGTGGCGGTGCGGCCTTATCGCCGGCAAATCAAGTAGTATTTTATTCTTTTTAATTTAGACCAAAGATAAACCATTTTATGCTAAGAGGCTTGGCTAGGCTAGGCCTACAGTATAACTGTAAGACTCACTTTGCCTAATTTGGTTGTCTCATCTGGCGAGCTGGCAGGCTCTCCTTCAACAAGCTGGAGAGACAAGGAGTCTTGGTCCTTGGGAACTGTGAAATAATGCTGCTGTCTGAGAGGGATGTAGCTATGCTTCGGTACGATGGGATGAAGAAGTGATGTGCCGTCCTCGTTCACAACCTAACAAGGATCAATAAAAAGTGCATATGATAATTGTTGATTAATTTTAGAATATTTTATAGTGGGCTAAGGAGTCAAATGACCTGGGCTCATACTCATAAATCATACTTAGTTTCACAACAAATTATTATTCACTCAGAGATTTGTTGTTGTTGGTGTATCCTAGTGAGTAGATACTAGATAGTAGGCAAATGATATGAAAGTTTTATAAATATGAGCTCTGATCTCTTCTCCACTCAATACCACATTAAAACAAGCTAGGAAAAGCATGCCTAACCCAACAGTACATGTTATCTATAAAACTAGATGGAAATGATGCCTCCGCCATAGAGCAATTTTACAAACCGAAACGGAAACAACTTTGAAAATTCAAGTTTGATTGTAATCCATCTGTCGTCTTTAATAATGAATTCACAAGCTATTTATAGGCATCCTTAGTGAGCCCCATGACCTTAGACCTGATGACCCTAAAATCTAATCAGTTCATTGGCTCTGCAAGATACATATACATGTCTTGAGTTTGATAGTAATATGTCTTTTGGTTCTCATGATAATGTGATCACAAGCTATTTGTGCATACATGAGCCCAGTGACCTTTGACCTTGTGACCCCAAAATCTAATCACTTCATTAGCTCTGCAAGATACATGCATGATTCAAGTTTTGCGGTAATCCATCAATCGGTTCTAGAGATAACGCGATCACGAGCTATTTTGCATACATAATGAGCCCTGTGACCTTTGAATTTTGACCTTGTGACCCCAAAATCTAATCAGTTCATTAGCTCTGCAAGATACATGCATGATTCAAGTTTGGCAGGAATCCATGAATCAGTTCTAGAGATAGCGCGATCACAAGCTATTTTGCATACATAATGAGCCCTGTGACCTTTGAATTTTGACCTTGTGACCCCAAAATCTAATCAGTTCATTAGCTCTGCAAGATACATGCATGATTCAAGTTTGGCAGGAATCCATGAATCAGTTCTAGAGATAGCGCGATCACAAGCTATTTTGCATACATAATGAGCCCTGTGACCTTTGAACTTTGACCTCGTGACCCCAAACTCTAATCAGCTCATTAGTTCTGCAAGATACATGCATGATTTAAGTTTGGCAGGAATCCATCCATCGGTTCTAGAGATAACACGATAACAAGCTATTTTGCATACATAATGAGCCCTTTGACCTTTGACCTCGTGACCCCCAATCTAATCAGTTCATTGGCTCTGCAAGATACATGCATGATTCAAGTTTGGCGGTAATCCATCAATCGGTTCTTGAGATAACACGATCACGAGAACGGGACGTACGGACGTACGAATGTACGTACATACGTATGGACGGACGGACGGACAACCAGAAAACATAATGCCTCCGGCTACTTTGTAGCGGAGGCATAATAAAATATATACTGGTATACAAAAAAGCCACCCCCCCCCATGACACTCAAATATAATACAAAAATAATCATAATTAAGTATTTAGATGGTCCACAGGAAATATGAGGATGAATAACTTTATACCAACTTTACAATTACTTCTGTTATTTAGTATTAATGACTACAGAATCTTAAATTTTCACACAATCGGAAAAGAAGCTGTATTGTAGTTTGATATCTGATGAAAAGAAAGTTGTATTTGTCCAGTACACTTGTGGTACCTACCTTAATGAATATGGACTTTGCCGTGCAGGGTGTCTGCAAATCAGATGGACTACAAGCTATATTGTCCTCTCTAGATGATAGCAAAGCAGCCTGAACAAAGGAAAATAAAACATGTGGATCAGAATGCAGTAAAGCCACATTATCAATTTAAATTGATAAGATGTTGTACATTAAGCAATGGCAAACAATTCCTTAGTTGGACTATTCAGGCATCAAATTTGTAAATTGGAAACAATGCACATAGAGATGAAATATACAGATCTATCCTCAATCTAGCCTTATCATTGAATAGGTTTATACAACACACTAGATATTAAAAAGCATTGTAGCAGACATTTTCTTTAAAGGTAAAGACCAGTATTGGAAACGCCCCAATTTCAAAAAAAGAAATGGAAGCTCTCATTACCAATCATGTGAAAGAATATGTTTTGACTAATACATGATGATAAAGAATTTGCCGGGAAACCGCCTACTAATTCATATATTTGGTAAATTTGTTTCTCTCATGGTCTGTGAGAGATATAGGGTAGTCCCATACACATCTTTCTGTGTATAGTGCTTGTAACTTTACGAAGAATGGGCCAAATTTCTTATCATTTTGATGATTCCAGAACCTTGCAGATGCTAGATGCTAGATGATCAACCTTTTCTGATCGATTCCACAACGTTTCTTTCACAATGCAATCGCATGACCATAACTGGTCTTTACCTTTAACTTTTAAGGCGTCAAATGTGTAAACAATTAGTATACACAAATAAGTCATAAGCATCTAATAAATAAATCTAAAGATGACAACTCTGTTTCCATACAACTGCATTGTCATAATGTTATACCTTGTAAGAATTACAAAATTACACCAAATATTCTTTTTCTCACATGTTTCTGAAGATACACACCAATTGTTTTATAACAAGGAACACGCAATAATGTAAATCGACTTTGGGCACCGGCAAAATGTACCCGTCTTGTTGTGAGAATTTTTTTTTTAATTGAGACTTTCTACATTAAATCATTAAGAAAGAAATCATGAAGAAAGTAAAAATGCTCAATGCTTTGTGTGCCATTTTCCATACCTGCACTGCAGCACCAATGGCTACCACCTCATCTGGTGAGATGGAGGAGAGAAGCTCTGATTCTGGGAATCTTCCCTTCAAAACATTCTGAAGCTTTGGAATGCGAGTTGATCCTCCTATAACTATCACCTGAAATTTTAGAAAACGTTGGTTATATTAGTCATAATCTAATTCATTACTTATTTTGAGTAATATATTCAATTCAATAAATTTCATATTATTTAATTTAATTCATTAAATTTAGTCTTGTCTAATGTTTAAAATAATGTCTAAAATATTCATAATTCAGGCTAAATATATAAGTTAAAGTTAAGTTAGATACTTCGGTGGTAAGCGCTTTATAGGTAACGTTTTTATCATTATTATTATTAAGTTTGGGTCTGGACATTAATCCATTGGATACTTAGATTATCAAACTGTTACTACTTTTGTGCATACTTCCTGGTACAAGGTTTCTATTTACAGCCTCAAAAGCTTATCACAGTTTGTCCAACCTACGAACAACAGAGGTACAAAAAGCGTTGCTAATAAAAATACACATTGAATTTCAAAATATTCCCCATAATTGATATATTAAGATCATTATTTATGTAAATGAGTAAGTACCTTTTGTATATCAGCTGCAGTCATACCATTCTCTTCGAGTGTTGTTCCTATCACCTGCAAACACCTTTGAAGTGGTGTATTTATGACAGATTCAAACTTGGCCCTTGAAAGAGGAGGGATACATGAAAACAACTGTTATTCAAAGATTTTTTTTTATCAGAAAGATATTAAACAGACTATATAACTAATGTACTAAAATTTATAGACGTATCTAAATTATCTTCCTAGAAACCCTAGTGATAAATTGATTTCATTTAGTATGAATGATGTCATCTCTTGAGTCTACTGAAAAATAAACTCCATCTAGCATATGCAACTTCTGTTTCCTAAGAATTATGCTGCTTGAATCTGAAAAAAAGAGTAACGTGGTCTATGTCCGAACTAAGGAGCTCTACTGCTTACTCAGCATAGCACCAGATAATTTTTCATTTCATTTCATTTATTTATTTAAACACGGAGGCCTACCTCAGCCCGCGGACTGTTCTTCCGTAGGGCCGTGCATATACATTAAAACATACTGCTTGCCATGTAGATTCCATCCATAGACAAAGTACATGTCATGTCAATTACATATTTCATTACTAGAAGTTCTGGGAGAAACATCCATAAATTTGATTCATACATTACTAAACTGGTTTTGTATCAGTAGTTGATCAAATGATATATTAAATCAACTACACAACAAACCTCAAAAATTGATGCAAGTCTACTTCTAAACATGACTAAATTTTCCATTAATCTATGAGCAAGAAAGGTTCTCACCTGGTTACATTACTATGGAAGTCCATTCCTTCATAGAGTGAATCTACCGATATAGTTGCAGAATTGATGGTGGAGAGTACATGTTTACCGCTCTCACAGGCATTGTAGAGTTTACCCTTTGCCCTCTTGTTATCAGTCATGTCCATGCGCGATTGTCTATATAAAAGAAGGACAGGCAAATATTAGCGATTACAAACAAGCTTTATTCTAACCCAAATCAAATGGAAATATTCCATAGATTACTGTAATACCAGAACTTTTGGGAGTCACAAAAAAATCGAGACACAATTGATACAATGATAAATTTTTGCAATTCTTGAAAGTTTTTTGCCACAAAGTTTCTGGTGCCATCCAAGGTCTGGGTTTGGAGGCTATATGCACATCCATTGTCTTCCATCATGGGAGTTTGCTCTCACCTTTTCATAAAAACTCTAGTCCACTGCTTCATGTTGTCAAACCAAGTGATTCTGATTTTACAAAACATGAATGGCTGGGTGATAGAACAAGGGGGTGAACATTTATGTGAAAAACAGGAAATTTTGACATATTCATGGCAAGCATATCCAAGGTCATAAATAGTAATACTTAATACAATAGAGACCACCTCATTTTTATTCTATGTGCATAAATTTCTTTAAAAAAATTAAGCACAGGCACTAAACAAAGAAAGAAAGGGTAGTAATTATCGGTCTTTACAGATTCAAGGTCATTTTCAAATATACAAAACCACAATACCTTTTGAATTCAATAGCACAGGAGTCAGCTAAAGCCTTTGTGAAGTCATCACCGGCACATTCTCTACTTGTCTTAGAAGCTATGATCCTCTGCAGCCCATTTGTGACGTTGATCACTGACACACTGACTGATGACCCACCTAACCTGTATACTAATACATTGCTGCAAAGGAAAAGGATTGACTGGTGGTAATCATTTACTCATTTAAAAGAGAAGCACAAAAGGTTTGCTTTTTTAAAACCCTTCAAGCACTAAACCTATTCTTATTTTCATACTTATGGTAATGTGAATGTCTTATAGGACTGAGAGGAAGGGGAATGACTTAAACAGTATAAATGTATTCTTTGTTCATATGTTATTCGTCCCTTTTAATACATTTGAAATATAATAGTAGAGACTTTCATATAGTAACCTTTGACCCAGTCTCTGTGTTTAAAACTAGCACCGCAGCTCTGGCTGAGCAATTCATTTATTGTTAGTACCCCAATCACATTTACAATGCTGATACCACATCGAGAACAAACCATCAACAAAAAAATCCAATGTCCTATTATGGTCCATGATTTTGCCAATCGTTGGTCAATTTTGCTGTGTGGCTGGGATATTAGCATTTAACGTAATATAAACATCAACAAACAGGAGGAAAAAATGTATCTGTGCTCTCACCATGGATCATGTGGTTTTGTCACTCCAATTTCATAAGCTAATACAGCTGCTGATGGATCGCTGATGAGGCGGAGTATTTTGAAACCTGCAGCTTCAGCTGCTTTCCTGTAATCAATGAAAGAAATGTAATACAAACAAGATGAGCACTTTAGGTATCTAAAGCAACTCCACTGAAACACCTTGGCCTTCTTACCTTCTGCTACAATTCAAACCTAATAATAGCTTTCATTTTAGTGCAAGAAGGGTAAACTCAAAACTGGAAAGAAAGAATATTCTTTTCTTATTAGTATGTAACAAAACCTAGTAGCACAAAAGTTCATGTACAGACATGCAATTAATTGCCGGTATGAATTAGTGTGCATTTAATTTGTAATCCAACATATCTAGTGGTAATGTCTCACCAAAATGTGGCAGTACGGTGACTACCTGCTCCAGATCGTACTATAATATGACTCTGTCACAATGTACTGAAATTATATATTTTCAATAACTATGCCCTATGCACTTTGGATGTAGCTCTTCATGCAACTGGGGTTTCGCTCATTAGCGATCTACAGGTACAAGACTTGGACCAAGCTAAAAACCAGCATTTGGGATCAACTTGAGACATAAATGTCCTTAGAGATTCAACTCCAAATTCCTTGCTGCCTTCTTGGGTACAGAGTGAAATATGTATATGTACATCAGTGCTGTGATGAAAGATGAACCTCTATCTCTTGGACTTTGCTCAACCCACAAGTATTTTCAGAATATTAAAGATAAACTCCAGTTCTGGTAATGCGATTGCATTGTGAAAGAAAAGGTGTGGAATGGATCAGAAACAGTTGATCATGTAGCATGTAAGTATTGGTGTGCACTGCAAGGTTCTGGAGTCATCAAAATCATAATAAATTTGGCCGAGTCTTGGTAAAGTAACAAGCACTGTACACAGAAAACTATATATGGGACAACACACATGGTGTCGGGGCTAGTACTACCTTGATGTCCTTGTCTTTCTCTTTCTATGCTCATTACTCAGCCAGTATACATTTTCTTCCAAAAATTTTCGGCACATGTCATTTATTTGTAATCTTGAACATTCAGTGTAAGTTTCGTTTGATTCTGTGAGAATTAATTTTCTTTTTTTTTTACCAGAACTGGAGTTTATTTTTAAACAAGAAGCACTTTACCTGACTGCTGCCCTCTGGCCATCAGAGAAGTCAACAGGACACGTCAGTACTGTGTTCTTCATGTCTTTTCCACCCTGGTGCTCTGCAATTTCTGTCAAATAAGAAAACAAAAACAAGAGAAAAATCAACACTCCTCCACAGTCCACACACTCACTTGCAAATCTAATCTGTGATACTTCATATGCATTGTCAAGTATATGTACAATGCAGTGAGTGCAACTTACTACAGTTCTTTGACATGTGAATTATAATGTGCTGAATACGAATGCTCTACATTCAGAATCACTGCATTTTAATAATTTGCAACAAAACAGGAACTAAGCTTTATTATCAACTTCACCACAGAAATCAAGTTTGAAAATGTAGTCACATGAAAATGTTAATTACACAATCATCTCTGTTGTTCATTGTAAATGGGTTTTTTAAAGAATGCATGTAGCAATTCCTCAGAAATGATTTACTATCTATTCCTGCCTTTAAAGAACTTGATAGAGAACACAGAAGAAAGAGAGCTTCAAACCTTTTAGCTTCCTGAAGACGAGCCCAGCCACTTCCAAGGAAGACACAATGTTCTTCTTATTGTTGGCTTCAATTTCAAATCCAGCTAGTCCCTTGCTCTCTACAACCTTGAAGGGAGACTGTCTCTTCAAGTCCTGAATAACCTGATCTTCAAACTTCCTGCCGACGATATGCTTGACTTGCATGACTGTGTTGACTGGGTTGCGCATTCTCCCTTGCTTGGCAGACAAGCCAACAATCTGACAAAGACAAATAAAAACATATCACATCAAAAATTCCATGACACATAAATCTGACAATTGCTCCACAGTTAATTTCTTATACTAACCAAGTTCAGATCTTCAAACTTGGACTACACCCAAAACCTAACCTTATATTTTTGACATACCGAAGGTATTACAAATCTGGACCGAATGTCACCAAAGCTAATATAGGGTCGCAAATATTGAAATGTGAGTTTAAAAAAGGGTCACAATACAATGGTCATTCCACAAACTGCAGCATAGTTTCATTTCTATACTAAAGAAAAAGTATGATATCGTCCAAATTAGTAGTTGGTTTATCCTTAAAGAATATTTTACTGACTGCATGGAACAAAGCCCTGATAATGATCATGATAAAATTTTAAACAGTTGCTTAAAGCTAAAGACCAGTTATGGTCATGCAATTGCATAGTGAAAGAAACGTTGTGAAATCGATCAGAAAAGGTTGATCATCTAGCATAGATGTACTGCAAGGTTCTGGAATCATCGAAATTATAAGAAATTTGGCCAAGTCTTCATAAAGTTAGAAGCACTGTACAAAGAAAGATGTATATGGGACTACACATACATGCGCGACACACGCATTTGTATCTCTCAACAGGCAAGAGATATACTAATTTACCAAATATATCAATTAGTAGGCAGTTTCCCGTCAAAATTGTTATCGTCATGTAATATTCAAAACATATTCTTTCACATGATTGGTAATAAGAGCTTCCATTTCATTTTTTGAAATTGGGGCGTTTCCAATACTGGTCTTTACCTTTAACCCTTACATTGTTTGACTTTTATTCAAAATTTGAATTAGAAAGTGTAAATAACACACTTTTTGCATAGCTTGGTCCAATAGATTGATTCCACTTAAGAAAAATTACACTTGTGCAGCTTCTGGTAGTGCAAAGTCAACTGTAATTTACCTTTTCATTATCGGTAAATGCAACAGCAGTAGGTGTTGTTCTGTCTCCAGCATCATTGGCAACTACTTCTGTCTTTCCATCCTGCAAACCAAACAAACAAATCATAATTATAGATTTAACTTTACATTGAATTTATACTAATACTATAAGTTGATTTGTATGAAAGCAGAAAAATAACAGAAGCAGAATGGCATAAGTTTGAAATGAATTGGACCAATCGTAAGGAAGTAAGTTGAGAATGTTTAAAATATGAGATCACAAATCTCAAATTAGTAGTTGGGTCAGAGGATTGTGACGTAGGATGTGGATATAACTCTCCCATTTTCTGTGTACTGGTACAAGAATATCTTTTATTTCTGTTTTTCTTGTAAGTTCCTTCTTACTTGGGGCACTACTCAAAATATATTATAGATAGCAAATTATTAATATATTATAGGTCCTCTAAAAAGAATGGACCCTCCTGAGCAATGAAATGTTATATGTTGGAACAGATGAGAAAGTAGTCTGGCACTACATCACATTGACATTACTGCTTCAGCCAATTTGAAGTGCCCATACATACAGTATAATGATTACAACTTTAAAAAATTCATAACTTTCTTATATTTAGTCAGATTTAATTGAAACTTTCATCAGTTTGCTTTCCTAATTTTTCTGCTTTCTTTTAGAGTAGTTGTCTATTTGGGTTGGATTTCCCTATTAAGCACCAAGGTTGTGATAATAAAAAACTTTGGTGTTTCTATTCTGATTGTTTTAAAACCTTTTGGTTTTAACAGAAACATGCTGAAAATCTGGGTTGGCAGTGAGAGTAAAAACAAAAAAATGTTTTAGAAAGCGAGGTGCCCAGCGCTAGCACACGAGGCCTTCAAGCAAGTCATGAAAATACGGCACCTCACCCCCTTGAAGTAAAACGATTAAAATAAAATATATTTTTGGCATTATTAACCCTACAAAATGATATTTATATCATTTCTCACCCATTTTACTTTTTAGTGATTTAACCTATATAAAAATTTGGCCTGGGAGTAGGACTCTATGGGTAGGGTGTCTGATCGCGCACTTGATTTTGTGTACTAAAATCCTTCCCATAGAGATTACACGCATCCCTATGCAGTCTACGTGCATTGCGGGATCATGCAAAATTGGTCAATGTTTCAGAATTATCTCACTGAAAAGTCAAGAACACTGACGATGTTCTTGATTGTAGTTACTTTCATTTTGCCAGCCGTCAATCTAGCGTCGTTTTGGCAAAAAGCTAGCCCGTTACCTTCCCCTGTGGACCTTTTGAGTCCCTGTAAATAGTATGCTTCGAATCTCTGAATGACCTGTTGTCTCGTCAACACCCTCAGCCCACTAGCTTCCCACCACGGACCATTCGTGGTATTCGAGAACGCACGGAACGCAACCGTGCACATCATTTTCAGCTGTCGAATGTCTAAGGACATTTTTACATTTACGATTTTTAGGACAGATACTTGGTCAGTTTTTTTCTTATATCTTTGGTTTACAACAATTAAAAATATAATTTCTTCAAATTTGCTCCTGACTCGGTTCAGACTAATTGCCTGATGTGTTTTCAAGTCAATTGAATTTTTTGCATGAATTTGCCTAGAGTAAAGGAGGGGGTAAACGACCAGCTCCAGTTTTTGGCCGATCCGTTGGATGCATGGTAAAATCCCTTTAAAATACATCGCATAATAGCATATCACATATCCCACACATACCATACCATGCCAGAGTCACTGAAGAACCACATTTGCAATGGAAAATATATCCTAAAATATCACATTTTAGCGATGTAATCGGCAGTCCCGCTACCCAAATCTGAAAAATTGAGTTTCTTACGCGTGTATGTTAGAAATATGGGTACCATAAAATGAGCTTTATTTCAAGTATTTTTCAGATTTGGAGCCCGATTTTGTGTTAGTTGCAAACTCAAAAGTATCTCATCGCATGTATTAAATCAATGCAGCCGGACTCCACAACGCACACACAATATGTCTGTCTAATCAGATTCCAACTTCCGATCACTGCAGTGCTAGTCTTCGACCAGGCGAGCACCCGGGAGCTCCGGCGTGGGATACCTGCTCCGCCCGCTTGTGCTATAGATCAGCGCGGAAATGTACGGCGCGCACGCTTCCTATTGAATTTGTACATGCAGTCGTAAACTGAATCGCTAGGTCGATAACTGGCTCCAAAACAGTGAAAATTGAAATGAATATTGTCATGGCAATTCGTGATTTTTTTCTGGGATTCTTTTTTTGTTTAAATAATAATAATATTTGCTTCTTGATTTGAACAAGAATGATAATAAATAGGAAGTAAAGAGTCCGAAAAATAGGATTTTGTCTTAAGTGGCCGAAAACCCCCTCCTTTCAGGAAGCGCGCACGCGCGCGCCATGCGTTTCCGCGCTGATCTATAGTACTAGCGGGCGGAGCAGGTATCCCACTAGTACTGCAGTGATCGGACATTGGAATCTGAATTAGACAGAGATATTGTGTGTGAGTTGCGGTGTCCGGCTGCATTGATTTAATACATGCGGTGAGATACTTTAGAGCTTGCGACCAGCTCGAAATCGGGCTCTTAATCTGAAAAATACTTGGAATAAAGCTCATATTTCTTACAGACACGGGTAAGATACTCGCTTTTTCAGATTCGGGTAGCGGTATATAATTTCCATTGCAAATGTGGTTCTTCAGTGACTCTGGCATGGTATGGTATGTGTGGGATATGTGATATGCTATTAGTCTATGTAATGTATTTTAAAGGGATTTTACCATGCATCCAATCAATCGGCCAAAAACTGAAGCTGGTCGATTACCCCCTCCTTTAGGCCTACTCGTCTCTAGTTAATATGATGGGTCAAATTTTAGATAGACTTCTAAACTAGCGCCGAGTTTTGTACAGTAGTGTTTGTAATGATGAGAATCAATAGCACAGCTTTTTATACACAGCCAGGATAGTAATGCAGCTTGAGTCTATGTGTGATCTACATGTAGATGGCTAGTACAATAGATCTAGATCTAGGCCTACACAGTTTTAGACGTACGGGACTGAGATATAGATCTACACACGTGCATCTAGACAAACTGAACCGACTACCTTTTCTAAATCATCACTACAACAGTATCACATCGAATAGCCAATACTTCCATGCAAATACTCGATTTCGATTGATCCAAATAAGTCATTTTATTAAAAGTCATACCTTGTGAATGGCGACACAAGAAGTCGTTCCGCCAAAGTAAATTCCTATGGAGGCTGCCATTTTGTTGAGCGACATAAATGACCTATATATTACGTCAGAGCTGTTCACCAATCAAGGATCGCCAAATGTACGAGAAATGTACACGTGTAAACAGTCGTCAGCTGCTCACCGGTACGTCTTCACCGTATTCTGACAATCAGAAAACCCCGAGCTCACCGGGCTAGAAGTGACCAGAAGCCGTTCAAGAAATTGAAGTAAACCGTGAGCTTGACATAATCGCATTATTTTAGTGCCAGTGGAACAAGTATCCCGAAATCATGAAGTGCTCTCCACAGGCAATGTGCTCAGCACTTGTCTTTCTATCAGTTATACTGATGAATTTTCTTGCAGAAGCCAAAATAAAGAAAGGAGAATGTGATGGTGAGTATAGGGTGTAGATCTAGATCTAGATCTATTTCTAACTGCTATTCCAAGTAGGAATAGGGGTCTAGATCCTAGTCAAGAAAAGTATTGTAATTTGTTGACTACTTTTTTAACTGGTGTCTATGACTTTATAATAGCTAATGTCTATCATGACCATGCTCCCTGTGCTCTAAAAGTAATAGATCTAGGCTAGTCTACTAATGGACTCGAGGACAAAATAAAAAATAAAAGATGACCTGCCATTGAATGTCTACTATTCGCTGTTGTTTTGCTATTGAGATATGTAACAAAGAGGGAATTGGTAGGGTATCATCATCATCATCATCATCATCATCGATATAAGGGAGTGAGGTAGTCCTGTAGGGGATGTTGATTACAGATCGATGAGTGTCTTTTTACCTTGCCTGATATTTCGAAATTTCATACTTATTTTCCGTACATTATACTTGATTGAAATCTTTAATTTTTTAATTTGCTTGTGTGAAATCTATTCTTATACGCATGTATAAACAAAAATTAAACTGTTTTTTTTATGTAAAATGTGGAATAAATAAACTTCAAACTTCAAACCTCCAGTTAAAACTCAGACAAGTATTTTGGAAGACCAACCAACCAAGTACCAAGACTGTGTATGCTTGTACTAGTTGTAGGTAATGCAGAGGACAGACTGTTTAAATCAGGTAATAGGTCTAGACCTAATGCACTGTAGTAATAATTATGAGAGGAAACTAAATCTAAAAATGCTCAACATTTCACATTTGTCTTATGTTTCTTTTCATACGCAGTGTGTATTTCTGTTGTCAAACACCTTGAAAGCCTGATGACAAATGAAGACAGAAAAAGTGAAGACAAGATAGAGAAGAAGATTCGAAAGTACTGCAAGGATGCCAAAGGAAAAGAAAACCGATTTGTAAGTACTTGAAAAAGATATCTTATGTATGTACTCTACCGGTATCTGAAAGCATTTGCTCAGATGCATCAGATTTGTAGCTCTATTCATGCCTGTCTCTGCCTCCCCCCCCCCCCTTCTCCCTTTCTTTAATCTCTTCCTTTGTCTCTTTTGAGCTGTGTAACCCAGTTCGCTTTTGTCTCAGCCAATGTTATATGTTACGAATCTGAGATATAGGCCTTTTAATAATTTTCTTTGAATAAAAAGTAATATTAGGCTACTTTCATTTAATAATTTTTCCAGTTTTTTTCATACTTCTTGTTTATATATATTTGTTAACTTACCAGAGCTGAATCTGCTTCTTCCAGTTTATATTTTCCTGCTGGATAATCTTTAGTGCATCATGACAATTGCAAGAAAATTTGTGAATGTTAATTTAAATCTTTTTTCTTTCCTGCCAGTGTTACTACATGGGAGGAACTGAAGATGCTGCAACAGGCATGTTAAATGACCTTGTCAAGCCACTATCAGTACCTCTACCACCAGAGAGAATATGTGATAAACTCAACAAGAAAGATAGTCAGATCTGTGAGCTGAAGTATGGTGAGTTTGGGCTTTTAATAAATAAAAACTCATTATAAAGTCTGGATCATAAGAAATGGAGTCGCCTACCCCACCCAATATTCTCTCCCACCTTAGATGATATGTGATGAACTAAACAAGACAGTTAGATGTGTGGGCTGAAGTATGGCGAGTTTCGGCTTTTTTATAAATGAATAAGATGACCAAAAGCCAATTATAAAATCTTAATCACAAGATAGGGGGTCTCTACCTACCCCCACCACCCCATGCTCTTCCACCATAGAACTTATATGTGATAAACTCAACAAGAAAAACAGCTACATGTGAGCTGAAGTGTGATCATTCAGTAAATGTGAAATCTTGATCTTTTATGATATTGCTGTGTGATGTTACCATTGTTTTTTAATATATTGCTTTTGTATTTTTGATGATGGTATTATTATATTGTAAATCTCTTAATACTGTGTACAAAATACACTATCAGCCTTGAACTGCATGTCTTGTTGTGTTTTAAAAAAAAAACACAATTCAATACCTTGCCATCTCTATCTAAGAGAGCCAGCACCCCCCCCCCCCCCCTCCCTTCCTTTGCTTTCACCTCCATTCTCATCTGTGAATAGTGTAATTGTACATGTACTATATTATAGATGTCAAGTGTTTCTTACCATTGTAGTACAAAGAGAGTGTGAGAACGGAGGTTACAATGTAGTTCAAAACTCTGCCCAATTTTGTCCCTTTAGAGGAGAACATTTATCTCACACTATGAATGGTTCAGCTTACCGGGTAAAATAAATGATCAATTTGATATTGGTTTGGTTAGAACATGAAAGGGATGGATAAGAATAAAATTCTAAACACACACAAGCAAATCACTATTGTCTGATTAGTTTTGATTATGCTTACAACATGTATACCATAATTAACCAGTTTGTAATTTGGGGTTAAGAAGGATATTGAACACTAAATGTTTTACATGTATTTATTGCTTATTTCTATCATAGTTGTTTTTTCTACTTTTTTTGTATGAGGAAGTACTGTATCATATGTCAGTTTCCTGATCGCCGCAAAGATGTTGCAAAGAACAAATCAGATTCACATTAATATCCAATATTCTGACAAACATGAGTTGTGCTTGTTTCTTAGATCGTTATCAAGTTTATTTCCTGATAGATAGCGTCCCCCCTCCCCAAAAAATTCTTCCCTAAAAATCATGGCTCTTCAAATGCCTTCATATTATGTTACCAGCAGCGGATCCAGGGGGCATGGGCCCCCACCCCTGGCTAAAAAATAAGAAATAAACTATTGCTCATAACCCCTGCTTATTTACCAGCTGATTCACTGCAAAGTATTTTCTCACGAATTGGCCTGCATGTAACAGCTTAAAAATGTTGGCCTCATTTTTATGCCACATGTTTGTGTAGTCCCGTTTACATCTTTCTGTGTACAGTGCTTGTTTCTTTTACCAAGACTGAGCCAAATTTCTTGTCATTTTGATGATTCCAGAACCTTGCAGTTCACACCAATACTTATATGCTACATGATCAACTTTTTCTGATCAATTCCACACCGTTTCTTTCACAATGCAATCGCATGACCAGAACTCAAATTTATCTTTAAGCCTAGAGTAGTCTAGCTCTGTCAGTCCCTTGCTGTGACAAATAGAGTACAGAGCCCATGCAGAGTCTCTTATTGCAGACATTGTTATGTACAACGTCTGACAAGGAATTAAGCCTGCAAACTAGGAGAATGTGTCATACACCCCCCCCCCCCCCCCCCCCCCCCGATCCTTCCTTTTCCATAATTGAGGGTCTATTTTAAGCATAGTAAATCATGTTTGCTGGAAGTAATAACCCATATTTTATTCTTTTTCATTTCACTTTTTCAGAGAAACAAATTGACTTGGATGCTGTCGATCTGAAGAAACTCAAAGTGAAGGATCTGAAGAAGGTTCTGAATGATTGGGGAGAAGACTGCAAATCGTGCATAGAAAAGAATGACTTTGTAAAGCGTATCGAGGAACTCAAACCTAAGTATGCGAAAAAGCAACCAAAGGAAGATTTATAACTTAGGCTGTAAATGGGTTTAGGTTATTTATTTGAAAAATTTGTATTGTGTATTTGTTATACATTAATTATTCATTCCTGTTGAGTACCATACAGATGTTGAGTAACTGTTTGTATTATATTCAAGATGGATATTGGTATTTCTTCACACGCACATTCAAGATTTACTCTTTTAGTGACTCTTTTTGAGAGGAACTATAACTGATGTTCCATTCATCTCACAACTGTAAATGTGAGTCGTTGTTGTAAAATCAAGCACCAAAAAATACATACGAATCTGTTTTAATTTACAACATGAAAATAAATTCTTATCTCTAAATGTACATGCATCTCTCTTATCTGCAGGAGGATCAATGTAATCTTATTTTTGTGTGTGAAAATCACATGAAGGGTAAATCTTGAATGTGTTTTTTTTTTTTAATACAGATGTGAAGTTTTGGATTCAAACTTATTCATTAGGCCAGGCTCTACACTAACATTTTTCTGGGGGAAGGGGGGTTAAGATTGAAGTTTTTATAATCTGTATGGATATGCCTCCTAACGACAACTTTTTGTTTCCAAAAAAAAAAAAGCTTTGGGACCCAGAGGATTTTTTTTTTGGTGGGGGCCTGGGGGGCATACGTGCATGCATTAGAACCCTGTTAGTGTAGAGCCCTGCATGAGAAACCTGTAATGAGCTGTGATGGAATATGATTTCTTATCGTAATTTATTGGCTACGAGTACTTCTTTTATGATACATATTTGAAGGTTTTGATTATCTTCCAAAATCTTGTTCAGAATAAAAGGAGACATAATCAAAGAGTGAGTGTATCATTATTTATGCTTTCAACGGAATGACCTTACTTTTGTGAGCATTTGTTGGGTAAGAGTTTATGTTGTTACTTGAAAGATAAGGGTTTGGTTTATTTTGGTACATGTACTGTGTAATAATTCTTTTATTTGAGCCCAAACTTCTGAGACTTTTGTCTCTAAATTTTACTCATGGAATTGAGAGCTGGTTTTTGACATGTTTTTCAAGATAACTGCAAGCAAGTTGCATGTCAGACAAGCTTGATGTAAAAAGATATTGTATTAGATTTTGTCTTTCTTTTTTAGAATTATTTATACATGCATTTTCAACTTTGATTCCCAAGATTTTTGACATACCTTTCAATTTAAGTACACTTTTCACTGTATTCTTACTTTTATTCATACATGTAAGGTTCACTTTGTCTGTTCTGATGGACAAATACGTTCAGAATTATCTAACAACACAACTCCTACAAGACTTCAGCCTTTTGTGGTATTACCACTGATCTTTACAATTATCAAGTGAAGAAAAACAAGAAGATAGATTAATAGATTATATAGGAATGGGAATTAATGGCATAAAGCTATAAAAATGTGAATTTTACTTGTTTAACCACTTTTTTATATTTCAATTGCACAAACGGATGATGATGTAAATAAATGTAATTACCGGTATGTATGGTACATGTACTTCATGTTGCATTATGTTATGGATACATTTGAATTTTGTTTCCTAAAATACATGTAATCTATAGAGCTTTATTCTTAAATGTAGCTCAGGGCATCCATCTTGTTGGGTTTGTATGTTTTACATGTATTGCATTTAAATGTTATTTTATTTAAATGTGGGGTTTCTGCTTTCTTTATTCCGGAGCATTTAATTTGGTTCAAGAGAAGACTGTTTACAAAGGAAATAATAATGTTTAAGCATTGAAGTGCAAGTTTTAAGACTATACAGTATACACATACAATAAATTAAATTGTTAAATTTAACATCGGATAACAGAAATCAAAACTTTAATGTACACAATTTGTAGATACCAGAGGGAATTTAACCAGACTAGCTCATATTTGAATTACATATTTGTGGAGGTGAAAGAGAAAAGTTTTTATTCAGAAAATTTTCTTTTTCAACACAATCGTATAATAATAATTTCTCTCACCGATTGTGTAAAATGAATGTTTCGAAGCCAAGTAACACGGTTCCTAGTTTTTGTCATTTCCAAGACATAAAATTGCTTTGGAACTACATGTACATTACTTGTACATGTAGTTGTATCACTATATTTTATTGACTGTTACACTTTAATTTCTATTTTTTCAAACCCCAAAATGAGAAATAAATCAAAGGAGGAAGGCAGAACGAAGGAAATGGAAAGAGATAAAAAACTAGGAATCATTTATACTTGGCCTTAATCTTTTCAATAAGTTTAATCTTTTTAGTGATAAGAGAAATTATTGTCTTGTACATTACTACATGGTATTTAATGTGTAATATTTAAAAAGTGTCCTTGTACTTTTCCTGAGCTAAGAATGAAAATTAATGTGTTATCGGAACTTGCATTTTGCAACTGACAATTAAACTACAAAAAAAAACTACTTACATGTATTTGTATTTGAGTTCATTGTAAAATATTTATATTGAATACATGGAAAACACATCAAAAGAACAATTCTGCATATATGTGTACAACTGTACTTGTACAATTTTAGATATTAACCCCCCCCCCCTAAAAAAATAAAATAAAAATAAATTCATTCAATAACACAAATGATGACAATACATGAAACATTCATACCATATTTTCTACAATCAACAAATCATAGGCTGGAAATGAGATAATGTTTTTATTTTTCCTCATCACTTCTACAATTACAAATCAGTCTGAAAAGAAAATGGTGGTGGAAGATCAAAGTGATTGACAAAACTATCGTAGAGAATAAGAGGTAATTGCTTCCTGCAATAGCTTCATAGATGACAACTGCATGATATTTGACTACCTACACTATGTATTCATATTTTCTCAAATGTTAGTGATGGCTTTAAAGGCCCACTGCACTACTTGTAGCTACTTGCGCCCTCTATATAACAAACAATGTCTAATCAGTGACCATTGGTCCCCCATGATCCTCTTTTTCTTATGTTAACTGAGAGCTGAGTTGATGAGATAACCACCTGTCCAGTGACCATGCTGGGCGCTCTAATCCCTCCTGTAAACTATGGCAGATAAGCTTTAACAAACCATTATTTGTTTTACCAACTCCACAACTTTGACATTGGTATAAATTATATACCGGTACATGTAATTGAAAGATTCATAGGCCATTTCAATTAAACCTGTACTAAGTAAAGTCAGTAATCAGTCTACAAGTGGCCTACTGAACTTACAATGAACAAATTATTTGATTGATTCAATATATGTTATTCTCGAAATATGACCACACTTTTGCTCTCAAAACGTGTCATTCACAATGCAACTGCTGGTAAAGTTACTGTGGAACATTCAAAAGAAACAGAAGTGAAGTATTCACACAGACCTACGACATGATAAATATAATCTTTCCATTCTGAAATAAGCTTGCTTGCATTGTCCAGTAAGCTGCTGGGAATACTGAAAGAGTAAATAACATGATTGCCGTTTTCAAAAATGGTACAAGATGTGCCAACATTCACAGAATCGGATGTATACGGTTTTACCACACAGTCACATTTACATTTGAACACATGGAGAGGAGTGTGAGCTAGGCAGTTGTCCTGAATATCAACTTGATACCAGTACAATACTGGATATCCAAGGAGAAGGCCAAAAATTGTAGAGACATTCCAATCGTCTTCAAGTTGAAGCGTCAATATTAGATCTCCAGAGCTATGCCTAGGGTCAGCAAATCCAGCTTCAACTTGTCTTAAAATGTCCTTAGATATTATCATCATCTCCTCAGTAATCTTTCTGTCTGCCAAGGTCGGATTTGGTAGTTTCCCACTAACATCTATGAAGGTACAAACTCGTTCACTTAGGTTATTTTGTTCTGACCTTGCATATTCATCAGTCAGTTTTGAAACAAACTGCACAAGTTTCCTTTTTATAATTTGCTTGTTGATGACAAATATGTCGTCCTTAACATTCAATACACCAGTTGTTCTAATCCCCGAATTTACCGTACTATCCTGTTTATCAACACGACCATTATCAATTTCAACTGATGTGGAATGCTCGACTTTCTTTGGTTGGCACTTCGAGTTGCACATGGATTCCAGTTCAGCAGCAAGTTTGTCCAGTGATTTTGAATCGCATGTTGAATAATCATACAGAAAACATGGTTTTATCCCTCCAATTACCGCGATGATATCACTTATTATATCCTTCCATCGTCTACCAGCTGTTTTCCCCAAGTAGAATGAAACCTGCTTCCGAAAATCCATTCTAAAACATGGAAATATGTTTTTGTAAATGTAAGTTAGTGGGACCACACTGTATGATAGGGTAACCAAAGTACGTGCGTTGATCCTGGCCGGAATCACGTAGATTATTGGTATCCGAAAAAGGCCAATTTAACGGTGCCAACTTAATGATGACTTTATGAAACTAGCGATTCATTATAGTGTAAAAGGCATGGAGATTGTCGCCGAATGCGAATCCCACTGGTGCGAAAGAGCATTATTCTAAAAACGTATCCGAAGTATATTCATTTTTTTTACAGGACAAGTTACGTAGTCTCTCATCCAGGGTCATTATTATATTTTTGTTTCTAAATTTTTCCTTTCTTGTTTGCTTCAGTGTTAGAGTATTTTTCGGAATTGTGTTGACCATCGGTCGAGTGCTGTAATAGTAAACAAATCCTGGCTTCATGCACGGTATCAGGGGCGGGGGGGGGGGGGCGTTGGGCGGTGGGGGCGGGTGGAGGCGGGGAACGTTTTTTTTTTGGGGGGGGGCACGTCTCCCCTCAATTTTTTTAAAGGGGGATCGTCCCTCCCCCCTCAAAATTTGAAAAAGTGCCCCCGAAAAAGGTAGCAAATAATAAAGACTGCAACAAACTTAGGTTCTGGAGGGCCCAAAAGTGCAGCGTGTAGACAAATAAAAATGCAAAAATCTTTTCACCCGGAAGCTACGCTCCCTTGCATAATAACCTTCTAAATGTATAAGTAAATACTGAGCAAAACGAAGTGTGAAAAAAGTTTATTGCTTGTTTTTATACTATAGTTTTGCTAAGAAATGTAATTTTTTAATACAACCAAAACTTTAAAAATCCGTAAGGGGTAGTCCCTCTCATTCACTATGCTCCCTCGAAATTGCGTATTGATGGGGGGGGGGGGGCTTTGGGGAAGTCCCCCCTCAAAAAAAATTCATTCAAACGTGGTTTATTTCTAATTCGATATCAGTGATTTACAAATGTTGCTGAAATGGCATTTTTCCTGACTTTCCTTGGGCTCTGCCCCCTGGACCTTACGGTCCACTTGCTTCGCTCGGCTTGATCTACCTGATCGTAAATACTTTAGCCAGGATCTGCGTAACATGTAAGAGTGATGGTGATGCCGGTTCTTTTCTGCCCCCCCAAACGTTTTTCCTCATTACGCCACTGCTCCCTCGTCCCTCGCATTTTGCCCCCCCCCCCGGTCTTGAAAGGAAATCGCCGCCCCTGCACGGTATGCACCATTATCAAATTCTATCTAAACAAAATAATGTCACTGCATCATTCTAAATTCAGTCAGCCTCTTTTGGGCTGCCACGCAAAATAATGTGGAAAACTTTGCGACATTTTAGTCAGGATGTTAAAGCCCGTCTGTACTATTTTGGCCAGGGGGGGGGTTAGACCACACAGCGTGGTCACTGACAGGTGGCTATCTCATCAACTCAGCTCTCGATTAACATAACAAAAAGAGGATCATGGGTGACCAACGGGCACCGTTTAGGCGTTGTTTTCTCTCCAGAGGGCAGTGGCGGATCCAGGGGGGGGGGGGGGGGGGGGGCCCGGGCCCCCCCCCCCCCCCCCTTGAGAAAAAAATCATGTAAAATCACGTGATTTTTACCTTTTTTTGAGGTTGGGCCCCCCCCCCCCTGGCGCTCAAGGGGGGGGGGGTGCAAATTGAAATTTTTTCGAGGATCAAAAAAAAAAAGTTGGGCCCCCTCCCCTAAGAAATCCTGGATCCGCGCCTGCCAGAGGGCCAATTAGCTACAAGTAGTACAGTGGGGATTTTAAAAACAGAAATAGCACGTATTAATATTTGTTCTTCTTCTAATTCCGATATTTACTTCAAGCTTGCTAATATCAACATTATTATTTGTATTCCCGATTTCTTTAGATTTCTTTGGATATATTGTTGTTGATTCTTAATTTGAGAAAAGGGTCATTATTCATAAGGGTCATCATTCATATTTAATGACCCCGATTCATAATCGAAAATGAGGGTTGCTATTCATAATATGAGAAGAGGGTCGTACTCGCTATAATACAAAATCGGGTCGAAATTCATAGGCCTATGGGTCCCTATTCATAATACGAAATAAGGGTCGCTATTCATAATACGAGAAGAGGGTTGCTAGTCATAAAATTACATAGCAAACAAAATGATAAGAAAGGGAAATGTTGGCTATGGCGTAGCTCTGGGGGGGCGACACATGGCCCCGAATATTTGTCGCAAACATTATGAAAATTTACTTTCGTGACAAGACGAGATAGTTTACAAGGAAACCACCTCATCAGGCCCATATAAATAAATATGAATGTCTGACATCTGACTGTCCAAGTCGTCATCATAAGCGTAGAAGGCGAGGGGAAATATTTCATAATGTAGATGTGTTTGTTTTATAATGATCTATCTTGTTTAATGACAATTCACGTCAGCCTTACTCCTCGTTTGTTTTGTTCCCTTTATTGTAATTTTTTATTTTGATTTGGCTATTTAATGTCATTGACTCTTTATATTTTGTGTGTGAACCTGTATGGATGCATACGTGTATTTGAATAATTAATACGTGTATTTTATCTGTTGCTTAGGATTTATCAGGTCTCGAATTAATTAATATTAACTTTCCTGAACCTGCATGCACATTTGTATTTTACATTCCGTTTTTTTTTTTTGGTGTTTGTTATGTATTCCTCATTATATCCTGCCCCCTTGTTGCTACGAGGAGGGCTAGATATCCCACCCCAATTATAAACAAAAACAAATTCATCACGGCATTTATTTTTATTTATTTTTCGCACTAGACCTTATCAAAACCTTCTGACCCATCACCACAAGGCGTCGCTAGACCTTTTTCAACGGGGCGGAGAGGGGGGGGGGTGTAGAGGCCACCGATTATCGACAAAACTAGCCACCCATATTATTACCGACAAATATACTAATACCAATGTCCCAATGTCAACACATTTCACCCTATAAACACGGGGCTAAGAGCTAAATTAACGTGTCAAAGATCTTGAAAGTTGTATTCATGATGTACGAAAATGGATGAATGATTGCTATCTCAAACTAAATGACGATAAAACAGAATTTCTCTTGTTAGGCTCCAGACAACAACTTTCCAAGATTGTTATAACTCATATATGTGTTGGTTCTGTGCACATTGCTCCTTCAGATAAGGCAAGAAATCTTGGTGTCATTTTCGATACAAGCATGTCTCTTGATGCACATATTTCAAAATGTGTGAAAGCTGCCAATTATCATCTTCGTAATCTTCGCGCTATAAGGAAATTTTTAACCCCCCAAACCACTCAACAATTGATTCATGCTTTTGTAACATCTCATCTCGATAACTGTAACTCTCTCCTTTATGGACTTCCTAAATACCAAATTCACAGACTACAAAAGGTTCAAAACACAGCTGCCCGCCTTGTCACTAAATCTAAACGATCGACCCATACTACTCAAATACTCAAGAAACTTCACTGGCTTCCAATAGAACAGCGTATCAAATATAAAATTCTACTACTCACCTACCGTTCACTAAATGGATCAGTCCCTGAATATATTTCCTCTCTTTTTAATATCTCTTTAAGTTCTCGTGCAGGTATTCGTTCCTCTAATTCAACAAATTTAACACAATTAAGAACAAAGAGGAGTTGGGGAGACAGAGCTTTTACAGCTGCTGCACCCCGGTTATGGAACTCCCTACCCCATTCAATCAAAATGTCAGCCAATCAAAATGTGTTCCAAAAACAAATGAAAACCTATCTAATGTCTGAGTTCCTTAGTTAAGACGTAGTGTATTTCAAAATATGATGTAATTAACGTTGTTGAATTATATTTGATTATGTTAAATTATTTTCGTTCAATGTACTTACCTTGTTAGGCGCCTTGAGCATCTCTTGGGGTGGATATGTGCGCATTATAAATGTTGTTATTATTATTATTATTTTTTTTTTTTTAAGTGCGAAAGCTTTGACATTTCATTAAATTGTTAGAGAAAGAAGACGATTCGTTATACCTTTCCCGACTCGTAATCCTATTCTGAATTTAGTTTTTCCCCTCCCACGCGGAGCGCTGAAGCTTTGACATTTCATTAAATTATTAGAGAAAGAAATTCTCAATGGCAGTTCCCGGCCTCTTCCGCTTTGCCTTTTTTTAATTATTAGAGAAAGAAGACGATTCGTTGTAGCGTTCTCGACTCTTAATCCTAGTCTAAATTCAATTCACCCCCCCCCCCCTCTCCCGCGCGAAGCGCTGAAGCTTTGACAGTTCATTAAATTATTAGAAAGAGAAGACGATTCGTTGTACAGTTTTCCATTCCTAATCCTTGTCTGAATTCAGTTCCCGGCCTCTTCCGCCTTGCCGTTTTTTAAATTTATTAGAGAAAGAAGACGATTCGTTGTACCGTTCTTGATTCTTAATCCTAGACTGAATTCAGTTTCCCCCCCCCCCCCTCCCGCACGAAGCGCTGAAGCTTTGACATCTCATTAAATTATTAGAGAAAGAAGACGATTCGTTGTACCGTTCTCGACTCTTAATCCTAGTCTGCATGAATTCAGTTGCGCCCCCCTCCTGAGCGAAGCTTTGACATTTCATAAAATTATTAGAGAAAGAAGAGGATTCGTTATAATGTTTTCGATTCTTAATCCTTGTCTGAATTCAGTTTCCCCCCTACGGCGCGAGGCGCGGAAGTTTTGCCGCTTCATTAAATCATTGAGAAAGAAGACGATTGGTTGTACCGTTCTCGACTCCTAATCCTAGTCTTAATTCGGTTGCCCCCTCCCGCGCAAAGCGCGGAAGCTTTAACGTTTCATTAAATTATTTTAGAAAGTAGACGATTCGTTGCACGACTCTAATAATCATTGTCTGAATTTTCAAAAATGTTTCTTTGTCCGATGAAAAGTCACAGTTCGTAGGGGAAAAAAATGCCGGCCGACCGACATAATACATCCCACCGAATTAACTTCTGCATTGATATAGTAAACGAGGATCGAGCAAGAATACCGAAACAGCGGACCCCACACAGCAACATATCTATGCGTATGCATCATTCTTGATCTCTGGACGTGGCAACTCCACCAAACATCCCCTCTCTCTCTTACTTCCACCCCTCCTCTCTCTCTCCTCTCTTTCATCCCCCGTTTGTTTTCTTCTCTTTTTTCCCTTTCTCCTTTTCTTTCTTTTCTTTCTTTTCCTTTGTTTTCTCTCCTTCCACTTGTTTTATTTTCTCTTTCATTCTTCTCTTCTCTTCCTTTTTTTTTTCTTTTTTTTTTTCTTTCCCTTTCCCTCTCATTTCCCCTACCCTTTTCTCATTTTTCCCGACAGCAGCGCGATTTTACCGACAATATCTTGACAAGTGGGGGGGAGGGGGAGGGGGTGTCTCACACCCCTTTTAGCGACGCCCCTGACCACACGTCCACTACCCCCAACCACATCCCAACAAAAAGGATGTAAATGTTTGGTTCATATTCGGATCGCATTACCTCTTTGTACGCTACATGACGCGAAAACCTTTATTTTGAATAGCGGTCCTTACGAATAGCGAGGTTTGTCCCTCTTCCACTTCGTTTGCTTTGATTTATAAAGCCATTTGTTTTTTAAACTCATACTAAAACCCTTTAAACAAAAAACTCTCACTATATACCTATAAGGGACTGTTTTTTATTCTCCTTGTTGATGGTTCGGCTCTTTTGAAACAAAGCCATGGTTGTTGGAGGTGGGGGCGTAGGTTTAGGGTCTTCCCAACTGTCTATGGTAATTGTAAAACTTGCGCTCAAACTTTACAACACACACAACACACAAAAGGTAGAAAAAGGAGAGAGGAAAAGGAAAGAAAATTAGAAGAAACGAAAAGAAAACTGGAAAAAGAAGAAGGAAGGAATGGCTCTTTTCTCGGTTTCAAAAACTTCATAAAGCATTCATTCAAGGGGACGGAGGGCGGCGCCCCCTGGATAATGCTTAACATTTCCCCCACCCCTATCCCCCCCCAAAAAAAAGAAGTTTATTACCCATGTCTATATTAGGGGAAGAGTCAATTCCGGAGCTCCAGTGGATGGAGCCCCCTGAAGCTCTTGATTTTTAGCAATTCAGAACCTTCACGATAGCTGTCTTGAGTGTCTTGGGTTTCGCGGGCCCACCTTAGAGCCCCACGGAGAGTTGCAGCCCCTTCTGGGGTCCGAGAGCGAAGCCCCCGGTTATAACAATTCATAACCTTTCCCGATAGCCGTCACGAGTGGTATAGATTGCCAATAGAGCGTCTAGGTTTTTCAACAAAATGCAGGGTTTTCGGTTCAAGTGAAATTGGGGGCGGCTCTCCCAGGAAAATTGAGAAAATCTCCCTACCCATTTCGAAATTAAAAAAATAATTGCTTAACCCATCCCTAACGGGACAAAGATGTGTGATCTCAAGGTACTCTAAAACCTTTCCGGGAGGGGTCTTCGGGCGGTGCCGCTATTGCTCTTGAGTATTAGCAATTCAGAACCTTTAAGATAGTCGTCTTGAGCGATAGAAATCTATCCATCAACATTTGCACTGGCCCTACCGGATTATTTTTCTCTCTCGCTCTCTCTTACAACCATAATTATGCTCTCATGAAGATAATTGTATAGGATAAAGGGTTGTCTTGGAACCACTTGTAATCTAATGGTATAGGGTCCAGGGGCCAAAATCCCGGCAAAGGCTATGCCCCTTATTCCCGTCATAGACCTTATATGACGGGAATAAGGGGCATAGCCTTTGCCAGGATTTACAGGTAATAGACACCTATAACCTCTTGACTTTTATGCAATCTAGAACCTTGCAGAAGAGTGGTTGAAATTGCGATTGTTTGGAGGACTTGCGATTGATTTAAATAATCACAACTCTCAATAAGACGGGGCCCCTGGTCTGTATTTTGGAAGAAACGAAATATACAAGGACATACACACTTGCGTACTGATGGGAGGGGGGAGGCCTTGGGGGCAGTTGTCTCAAATAAAATTCAATCGAGGTTTATTTTCAATTTATACTATAGTGATTTACAATATTAATGTTGCCGAAACTTTCTATGCGTTTGTTTGAAAATGACAAATTCCCAAATGTACAGTCAGGCCCAAAGTATGCTTATTTCGAAGCCTACATGTCAGGGTCCGCAGAACAGCGGTGCCTGGGGACTCGAGCCCCCCTCACTGTTTTGAAAAAGTATGTTAAAGAAAATAGAAAGAAAGAAAGGTGACCTGCCAATATCACAAATGAAGTATCAAAATATGCTCAACTGACCATAATTTTATGCCTAAAACCCCTGAGCTTCTAGAGGCTCTGCCCCCTGGACTCCACGCCAACTATTGACCTGACAGTGGTAGAAATAAGGTATCCAAATTTGCCCATATGACCGTAATTTAATGTCTTATACCCTTCAGTTTGCGGGCATGGCCGGGCGCTCCGGAAGAACTTTGGGATTGGGGGGGGGGGGGCAAATATTCCAGGGGGAGGGGCTTACCTTCCAGGCGTAATGAGCGAAAACGTTAGGGGGCAGAAGAAAAATATGCATCACCACCACTCTTACATGTTACATGCAGGCCCCGCGGAACGTTTTTCAGAGTGGAGTATTAATGATCCGGAAGAGCGTAGCGAGCGAAATGACCCGAGCCTGCATAGGCTTGTGGCCTCGCTCTGGCGAGGGTCAGGGGACGGATCCACCGGAAGCTCAGGGTTTTTAGGCATAACATTACGGTCAGTAAAGCATATTCAGATACCATATTTTGTGACACTGGCAGTTCACTTAATGGCGGGTAGTCCAGGGGGCCGAGCCCCATGAAGCTCAGGGATTTTAGGCATTTAATGACGATCAGATGAGCATCCGGGTCCCTCCTCCAGGGGCAGAGCTCCCGGAAGCTCAGAGGCTTTAGGTACTATTATTACGGTCAGATGAGCATCCAGGGGCCCGCCTCAGTCCCTTGGTAGGGTCCAGGGGGCCGAGCCCCCGTAAGCTCAGGGTTTTTTGTGACACTGGCAGGTCATTTATTCTTAGTTTCTCTCTTTGTTTCTTTTTCTTTTTAACATACTTTTGTTTAAGTGTGGGGGTTGGGGGGGGGCTCGAGCCCCGAGCCCCCCGTTCTGCAGTCCCTGACATGTAGGCTTCTCGATAGGCATATTTTTTTTCCTGAAGGTATGTTAGGCAATTTGAAATTTTCAAACAGAAGCATAAAAACGCATAATTTACCCCTAAAATGAGAAAAATCAGTACGCCAGTGCATAGGGCCTCATGTCTTATCGACCCTTTAATAAAAAAATATGCACGAAGACTAGTTTGCTACCGAAGAACCATCTAACTTTTGATAAAATAACATTTTTTCGAAAGATCAGACCTTCATCTTGAACTTCCATTAATCTCTTTAATACGTATTTTCTCTGAGCGCTAGCGGACCGATCCCAAGTTCCCCCCCCCCCCCGAAATTTTCCCATAGGTTGTACACGAAGAGTTAGGAAAATGACTGTCTGCAGGAAGACTAGTTTGCTACCGAAGAACCATCTAACTTTTGATAAAATAACATTTTTTCGAAAGATCAGACCTTAATCTTGAACTTCCATTAATCTCTTTAATACGTATTTTCTCTGAGCGCTAGCGGACCGATCCAAAGTTCCCCCCCCCCCTTCCAATTTTCCATATGTTGTACACGTAGAGTTAGGAAAATGACTGTCTGCAGGAAGACTAGTCCGCTATCGAAGAACCATCTAACTTTTGATAAAATAACATTTTTCCGGAAGATTAGACCTTGTTCTTGAACTTCCATTAATCTCTTTAATACGTATTTGCTCTGAGCGCTAGCGGACCGATCCAAAGTTACCCCCCCCCCTTTCAATTTTCCATATGTTGTACACTTAGAGTTAGGAAAATGACTGTCTGCAGGAAGACTAGTCCGCTATCGAAGAACCATCTAACTTTTTATAAAATAGCATTTTTTTGAAAGATTAGACCTTGTTCTTGAACTTCCATTAATCTCTTTAATACGTATTTTCTCTGAGCGCTAGCGGACCGATCCAAAGTTACTCCCCCCCCCCCCTCCTCCAATTTTCCATATGTTGTACACTTAGAGTTAGGAAAATGACTGTCTGCAGGAAGACTAGTCCGCTATCGAAGAACCATCTAACTTTTGATAAAAGCATTTTTTCGAAAGATTAGACCTTTTCCTTGAACCTCCATTAATCTCTTTAATACGTATTTTCTCTGAGCGCTAGCGGACCGATCCACAGTTACCTCCCCCCCCCCCCCCCCTTTCAATTTTCCATATGTTGTACACTTAGAGTTAGGAAAATGACTGTCTGCAGGAAGACTAGTTTGCTATCGAAGAACCATCTAACTTTTGTTAAAATAACATTTTTTCGAAAGATCAGACCTTAATCTTGAACTTCCATTAATCTCTTTAATACGTATTTTCTCTGAGCGCTAGCAGACCGATCCAAAGTTACCCCCCCCCCCAAATTGTCCCATAGGTTGTACACGTAGAGTTAGGAAAATGACTGTCTGCAGGAAGACTAGTTTGCTACCGAAGAACCATCTAACTTTTGATAAAATAGCATTTTTTCGAAAGATCAGACCTTAATCTTGAACTTCCATTAATCTCTTTAATACGTATTTTCTCTGAGCGCTAGTGGACCGATCCAAAGTTCCCCCCCCCCCCTTCCAATTTTCCATATGTTGTACACGTAGAGTTAGGAAAATGACTGTCTGCAGGAAGACTAGTCCGCTATCGAAGAACCATCTAACTTTTTATAAAATAGCATTTTTTCGGAAGATTAGACCTTGTTCTTGAACTTCCATTAATCTCTTTAATACGTATTTTCTCTGAGCGCTAGCGGACCGATCCAAAGTTACCCCCCCCCCTTTCAATTTTCCATATGTTGTACACTTAGAGTTAGGAAAATGACTGTCTGCAGGAAGACTAGTTTGCTATCGAAGAACCATCTAACTTTTGTTAAAATAACATTTTTTCGAAAGATCAGACCTTAATCTTGAACTTCCATTAATCTCTTTAATACGTATTTTCTCTGAGCGCTAGCGGACCGATCCAAAGTTACCCCCCCCCCCAAAAAAAATTGTCCCATAGGTTGTACACGTAGAGTTAGGAAAATGACTGTCTGCAGGAAGACTAGTTTGCTACCGAAGAACCATCTAACTTTTGATAAAATAGCATTTTTTCGAAAGATCAGACCTTAATCTTGAACTTCCATTAATCTCTTTAATACGTATTTTCTCTGAGCGCTAGCGGACCGATCCAAAGTCCCCCCCCCTTCCAATTTTCCATATGTTGTACACGTAGAGTTAGGAAAATGACTGTCTGCAGGAAGACTAGTCCGCTATCGAAGAACCATCTAACTTTTTATAATATAGCATTTTTTCGGAAGATTAGACCTTGTTCTTGAACTTCCATTATTCTCTTTAATACGTATTTTCTCTGAGCGCTAGCGGACCGATCCAAAGTCCCCCCCCCCTTCCAATTTTCCATATGTTGTACACGTAGAGTTAGGAAAATGACTGTCTGCAGGAAGACTAGTTTGCTACCGAAGAACCATCTAACTTTTGATAAAATAGCATTTTTTCGAAAGATCAGACCTTAATCTTGAACTTCCATTAATCTCTTTAATACGTATTTTCTCTGAGCGCTAGCGGACCGATCCAAAGTTCCCCCCCCCCCTTCCAATTTTCCATATGTTGTACACGTAGAGTTAGGAAAATGACTGTCTGCAGGAAGACTAGTCCGCTATCGAAGAACCATCTAACTTTTGATAAAATAGCATTTTTTCGAAAGATCAGACCTTAATCTTGAACTTCCATTAATCTCTTTAATACGTATTTTCTCTGAGCGCTAGCGGACCGATCCAAAGTTCCCCCCCCCCTTCCAATTTTCCATATGTTGTACACTTAGAGTTAGGAAAATGACTGTCTGCAGGAAGACTAGTCCGCTATCGAAGAACCATCTAACTTTTTATAAAATAGCATTTTTTCGGAAGATTAGACCTTGTTCTTGAACTTCCATTAATCTCTTTAATACGTATTTTCTCTGAGCGCTAGCGGACCGATCCAAAGTCCCCCCCCCCCCCCCTTCCAATTTTCCATATGTTGTACACGTAGAGTTAGGAAAATGACTGTCTGCAGGAAGACTAGTCCGCTATCGAAGAACCATCTAACTTTTTATAAAATAGCATTTTTTCGGAAGATTAGACCTTGTTCTTGAACTTCCATTAATCTCTTTAATACGTATTTTCTCTGAGCGCTAGCGGACCGATCCAAAGTTACTCCCCCCCCCCCCCCCCCTCCTCCAATTTTCCATATGTTGTACACTTAGAGTTAGGAAAATGACTGTCTGCAGGTAGACTAGTCCGCTATCGAAGAACCATCTAACTTTTGATAAAATAGCATTTTTTCGAAAGAATAGACCTTTAGCTTGAACTTCCATTAATCTCTTTAATACGTATTTTCTCTGAGCGCTAGCGGACCGATCCAAAGTTACCCCCCCCCCTTTCAATTTTCCATATGTTGTACACTTAGAGTTAGGAAAATGACTGTCTGCAGGAAGACTAGTCCGCTATCGAAGAACCATCTAACTTTTGATAAAATAGCATTTTTTCGAAAGATCAGACCTTAATCTTGAACTTCCATTAATCTCTTTAATACGTATTTTCTCTGAGCGCTAGCGGACCGATCCAAAGTTCCCCCCCCCCTTCCAATTTTCCATATGTTGTACACGTAGAGTTAGGAAAATGACTGTCTGCAGGAAGACTAGTCCGCTATCGAAGAACCATCTAACTTTTTATAATATAGCATTTTTTCGGAAGATTAGACCTTGTTCTTGAACTTCCATTAATCTCTTTAATACGTATTTTCTCTGAGCGCTAGCGGACCGATCCAAATTTCCCCCCCCCCCCTTCCAATTTTCCATATGTTGTACACTTAGAGTTAGGAAAATGACTGTCTGCAGGAAGACTAGTCCGCTATCGAAGAACCATCTAACTTTTTATAAAATAGCATTTTTTCGGAAGATTAGACCTTGTTCTTGAACTTCCATTAATCTCTTTAATACGTATTTTCTCTGAGCGCTAGCGGACCGATCCAAAGTCCCCCCCCCCCCCCCTTCCAATTTTCCATATGTTGTACACGTAGAGTTAGGAAAATGACTGTCTGCAGGAAGACTAGTCCGCTATCGAAGAACCATCTAACTTTTTATAAAATAGCATTTTTTCGGAAGATTAGACCTTGTTCTTGAACTTCCATTAATCTCTTTAATACGTATTTTCTCTGAGCGCTAGCGGACCGATCCAAAGTTACCCCCCCCCCCCCCCTCCTCCAATTTTCCATATGTTGTACACTTAGAGTTAGGAAAATGACTGTCTGCAGGAAGACTAGTCCGCTATCGAAGAACCATCTAACTTTTTATAAAATAGCATTTTTTCGAAAGATCAGACCTTAATCTTGAACTTCCATTAATCTATTTAATACGTATTTTCTCTGAGCGCTAGCGGACCGATCCAAAGTTCCCCCCCCCCCCTTCCAATTTTCCATATGTTGTACACGTAGAGTTACGAAAATGACTGTCTGCAGGAAGACTAGTCCGCTATCGAAGAACCATCTAACTTTTTATAATATAGCATTTTTTCGGAAGATTAGACCTTGTTCTTGAACTTCCATTAATCTCTTTAATACGTATTTTCTCTGAGCGCTAGCGGACCGATCCAAAGTTACCCCCCCCCCTTTCAATTTTCCATATGTTGTACACTTAGAGTTAGGAAAATGACTGTCTGCAGGAAGACTAGTTTGCTATCGAAGAACCATCTAACTTTTGTTAAAATAACTTTTTTTCGAAAGATCAGACCTTAATCTTGAACTTCCATTAATCTCTTTAATACGTATTTTCTCTGAGCGCTAGCGGACCGATCCAAAGTTACCCCCCCCCCCCCAATTGTCCCATAGGTTGTACACGTAGAGTTAGGAAAATGACTGTCTGCAGGAAGACTAGTTTGCTACCGAAGAACCATCTAACTTTTGATAAAATAGCATTTTTTCGAAAGATCAGACCTTAATCTTGAACTTCCATTAATCTCTTTAATACGTATTTTCTCTGAGCGCTAGCGGACCGATCCAAAGTCCCCCCCCCCCCCCCCTTCCAATTTTCCATATGTTGTACACGTAGAGTTAGGAAAATGACTGTCTGCAGGAAGACTAGTCCGCTATCGAAGAACCATCTAACTTTTTATAATATAGCATTTTTTCGGAAGATTAGACCTTGTTCTTGAACTTCCATTAATCTCTTTAATACGTATTTTCTCTGAGCACTAGCGGACCGATCCAAAGTCCCCCCCCCCCCCTTTCAATTTTCCATATGTTGTACACGTAGAGTTAGGAAAATGACTGTCTGCAGGAAGACTAGTCCGCTATCGAAGAACCATCTAACTTTTTATAAAATAGCATTTTTTCGGAAGATTAGACCTTGTTCTTGAACTTCCATTAATCTCTTTAATACGTATTTTCTCTGAGCGCTAGCGGACCGATCCAAAGTTACCCCCCCCCCCTTTCAATTTTCCATATGTTGTACACTTAGAGTTAGGAAAATGACTGTCTGCAGGAAGACTAGTCCGCTATCGAAGAACCATCTAACTTTTGATAAAATAGCATTTTTTCGGAAGATTAGACCTTGTTTTTGAACTTCCATTAATCTCTTTAATACGTATTTTCTCTGAGCGCTAGTGGACCGATCCAAAGTTACCACCCCCCCCCCCCCTTTCAATTTTCCATATGTTTTACACTTAGAGTTAGGAAAATGACTGTCTGCAGGAAGACTAGTCCGCTATCGAAGAACCATCTAACTTTTGATAAAATAACATTTTTTCGGAAGATTAGACCTTGTTCTTGAACTTCCATTAATCTTTTTAATACGTATTTTCTCTGAGCGCTAGCGGACCGATCCAAAGTTACCCCCCCCCTTTCAATTTTCCATATGTTGTACACTTAGAGTTAGGAAAATGACTGTCTGCAGGAAGACTAGTTTGCTACCGAAGAACCATCTAACTTTTGATAAAATAGCATTTTTTCGAAAGATCAGACCTTAATCTTGAACTTCCATTAATCTCTTTAATACGTATTTTCTCTGAGCGCTAGCGGACCGATCCAAAGTCCCCCCCCCCCCTTCCAATTTTCCATATGTTGTACACTTAGAGTTAGGAAAATGACTGTCTGCAGGAAGACTAGTCCGCTATCGAAGAACCATCTAACTTTTTATAAAATAGCATTTTTTCGGAAGATTAGACCTTGTTCTTGAACTTCCATTAATCTCTTTAATACGTATTTTCTCTGAGCGCTAGCGGACCGATCCAAAGTCCCCCCCCCCCCCTTCCAATTTTCCATATGTTGTACACGTAGAGTTAGGAAAATGACTGTCTGCAGGAAGACTAGTCCGCTATCGAAGAACCATCTAACTTTTTATAAAATAGCATTTTTTCGGAAGATTAGACCTTGTTCTTGAACTTCCATTAATCTCTTTAATACGTATTTTCTCTGAGCGCTAGCGGACCGATCCAAAGTTACTCCCCCCCCCCCCCCCCTCCTCCAATTTTCCATATGTTGTACACTTAGAGTTAGGAAAATGACTGTCTGCAGGTAGACTAGTCCGCTATCGAAGAACCATCTAACTTTTGATAAAATAGCATTTTTTCGAAAGAATAGACCTTTAGCTTGAACTTCCATTAATCTCTTTAATACGTATTTTCTCTGAGCGCTAGCGGACCGATCCAAAGTTACCCCCCCCCCTTTCAATTTTCCATATGTTGTACACTTAGAGTTAGGAAAATGACTGTCTGCAGGAAGACTAGTCCGCTATCGAAGAACTATCTAACTTTTGATAAAATAGCATTTTTTCGAAAGATCAGACCTTAATCTTGAACTTCCATTAATCTCTTTAATACGTATTTTCTCTGAGCGCTAGCGGACCGATCCAAAGTTCCCCCCCCCCCCCCTTCCAATTTTCCATATGTTGTACACGTAGAGTTAGGAAAATGACTGTCTGCAGGAAGACTAGTCCGCTATCGAAGAACCATCTAACTTTTTATAATATAGCATTTTTTCGGAAGATTAGACCTTGTTCTTGAACTTCCATTAATCTCTTTAATACGTATTTTCTCTGAGCGCTAGCGGACCGATCCAAATTTCCCCCCCCCCCCCTTCCAATTTTCCATATGTTGTACACTTAGAGTTAGGAAAATGACTGTCTGCAGGAAGACTAGTCCGCTATCGAAGAACCATCTAACTTTTTATAAAATAGCATTTTTTCGGAAGATTAGACCTTGTTCTTGAACTTCCATTAATCTCTTTAATACGTATTTTCTCTGAGCGCTAGCGGACCGATCCAAAGTCCCCCCCCCCCCCCCCTTCCAATTTTCCATATGTTGTACACGTAGAGTTAGGAAAATGACTGTCTGCAGGAAGACTAGTCCGCTATCGAAGAACCATCTAACTTTTTATAAAATAGCATTTTTTCGGAAGATTAGACCTTGTTCTTGAACTTCCATTAATCTCTTTAATACGTATTTTCTCTGAGCGCTAGCGGACCGATCCAAAGTTACCCCCCCCCCCCTTCAATTTTCCATATGTTGTACACTTAGAGTTAGGAAAATGACTGTCTGCAGGAAGACTAGTCCGCTATCGAAGAACCATCTAACTTTTGATAAAATAACATTTTTTCGGAAGATTAGACCTTGTTCTTGAACTTCCATTAATCTCTTTAATACGTATTTTCTCTGAGCGCTAGCGGACCGATCCAAAGTTACCCCCCCCCCCCCTTTCAATTTTCCATATGTTGTACACTTAGAGTTAGGAAAATGACTGTCTGCAGGAAGACTAGTCCGCTATCGAAGAACCATCTAACTTTTGATAAAATAGCATTTTTTTCGGAAGATTAGACCTTGTTTTTGAACTTCCATTAATCTCTTTAATACGTATTTTCTCTGAGCGCTAGTGGACCGATCCAAAGTTACCACCCCCCCCCCCCCCTTTCAATTTTCCATATGTTGTACACTTAGAGTTAGGAAAATGACTGTCTGCAGGAAGACTAGTCCGCTATCGAAGAACCATCTAACTTTTGATAAAATAACATTTTTTCGGAAGATTAGACCTTGTTCTTGAACTTCCATTAATCTCTTTAATACGTATTTGCTCTGAGCGCTAGCGGACCGATCCAAAGTTACTCCCCCCCCCCCCCTCCTCCAATTTTCCATATGTTGTACACGTAGAGTTAGGAAAATGACTGTCTGCAGGAAGACTAGTCCGCTATCGAAGAACCATCTAACTTTTTATAAAATAGCATTTTTTCGAAAGATTAGACCTTGTTCTAGAATTTCCATTAATCTCTTTAATACGTATTTTCTCTGAGCGCTAGCGGACCGATCCAAAGTTACCCCCCCCCCCCTCCAATTTTCCATATGTTGTACACTTAGAGTTAGGAAAATGACTGTCTGCAGGAAGACTAGTTCGCTATCGAAGAACCATCTAACTTTTGATAAAATAGCATTTTTTGATTAGACCTTGTTCTTGAACTTCCATTAATCTCTTTAATACGTATTTTCTCCGAGCGCTAGCGGAACGATCCAAAGTTACCCCCCCCCCTCCAATTTTCCCATAGGTTGTACACGTAGAGTTAGGAAAATGACTGTCTGCAGGAAGACTAGTTTGCTATCGAAGAACCATCTAACTTTTGATAAAATAGCATTTTTTCGAAAGATTAGACCTTTTCCTTGAACCTCCATTAATCTCTTTAATACGTATTTTCTCTGAGCGCTAGCGGACCGATCCAAAGTTACTCCCCCCCCCCCCCCCCTCCTTCAATTTTCCATATGTTGTACACGTAGAGTTAGGAAAATGACTGTCTGCAGGAAGACTAGTTTGCTATCGAAGAACCATCTAACTTTTGTTAAAATAACATTTTTTCGAAAGATCAGACCTTAATCTTGAACTTCCATTAATCTCTTTAATACCTATTTTCTCTGAGCGCTAGCGGACCGATCCAAAGTTACCCCCCCCCCCCCCAAATTGTCCCATAGGTTGTACACGTAGAGTTAGGAAAATGACTTTCTGCAGGAAGACTAGTCCGCTATCGAAGAACCATCTAATATTTGATAAAATGGCATTTTTTCGGAAGATTAGACCTTGTTCTTGAACTTCCATTAATCTCTTTAATACGTATTTTCTCTGAGCGCTAGCGGACCGATCCAAAGTTACCCCCCCCCCCCTTTCAATTTTCCATATGTTGTACACTTAGAGTTAGGAAAATGACTGTCTGCAGGAAGACTAGTCCGCTATCGAAGAACCATCTAATATTTGATAAAATAACATTTTTTCGAAAGATCAGACCTTAATCTTGAACTTCCATTAATCTCTTTAATACGTATTTTCTCTGAGCGCTAGCGGACCGATCCAAAGTCCCCCCCCCCCCCCTTCCAATTTTCCATATGTTGTACACGTAGAGTTATGAAAATGACTGTCTGCAGGAAGACTAGTTTGCTATCGAAGAACCATCTAACTTTTGATAAAATAGCATTTTTTCGAAAGATTAGACCTTGTTCTTGAACTTCCATTAATCTCTTTAATACTTTTTTTCTCTGAGCGCTAGCGGACCGATTCAAAGTTACCCCCCCCCCCCCTCCAAATTTTCCATAATGACACATAGAGAGTAATAGGAAAATGACCGTCTATTTTAACCTTAATTTTTCTAGTTTGATATAAAAAAATAATATAATTTTTTATTTTGGCAAACTTTTCGTTTTTGTTCAAAATCAGGTGAATAAATAATTTATTTAGTTGCATTATTGAAATTTTAATTTAAGACCCTTATACTTTTTACATTCTTCAAATTGGTTTTCCGGCTGGAATCCGGCCAACTTCCATTCAATACCAAAGTAGACAGCACGGGTGAAGCTTAATCGGAGATGAAGGTAGCCCATCCAATGTGTAAAAATTGCCAATTTGATAAGTGTAAGGATCGCATTGTACCCCATAATCTTTGGGCGCAGCCATATTAGGATTTCTTGCATAAGTAGTCACTTAGATATTCTAAAAAATCAAAGATTTCAATTTCCTTTCTTTTTTTAAAACTAAAATAATATTGTTTTTTAAATACATTATTTTTAAATAATTTGAAAAGAAATGACGGCTTAAAACTATGGTAACATATGTTTACTAATCATTTGATTGGCAGCTTAATCTATTCGGTTGCCTTTGCGACAATGACGTCATACCCCAGCGCTCGCCATTGAGTGATGGTGTCAATCAATAAAAATATCCGTCATGAGTGAGGCCTGTGGGCAGTTGATTGATATTGATATCAGAATTGTCGAACTGTCATGACTTTAAGATTAACACAAGTCTAGGTCAAGATCTACGCAAATTTACAACAGATTTCATTGAATCGAGTCTGACAGGAGCTCGAGCTCCAGTCCTGTTTTTAGCCGATCGAGCAAGGCTGAGGCCCTCACTCTCAGACAGCGACCCGTCTCTGGCCCGGTCACGGTACATGCGTCGTCTGGAGCTGTGCAGCATAGACTAACTCCAATTCCAGCCCTCTGCTCTGAAGTTTGAACTGCACTGGAACTGCAGTGCTACGTGCTTAGCGAGGCCAGCGCAGGTGTGACGTGAAATCAAGGTAAGGTTGGAAAAATTGCAGATTAGGGTCTAGATCTATGCGACTTTACAAACTTTATTAGTGAATTTAGACTGTAGAGTAGAGTCTAGGCCTAGACTAGATCTAGATCTAATCATTTCCTATTTCAAATTCAATCATGCTCTTGATGTCTTTTTAAGATTTTAATGTAAATGCAACATGTAAAATCCCTCAATGAATTTCCATGTCATTATTGGACGAAATAAAATTGAACTGAATTGAAGTCACAAGATCATTTAGCAGTAGGGGCGCTGGCCTGAGAATAAGGATCGTCTTCATAAACGAGGATTGTCTTCGTAAACGCGGACCGATGCGTCCTCAAAAATAAGGGTCGTTCGCAGAAGTTTAATTTTTTAGATCGGCGCGTTGGCGATGCGAAAAACAGATTTTCTTGATGCATTTGACATTGACTTTGTACAGAGACTTTCACATTATGAGCGATCAATTCTTGGAAGACGGACAACCCATAAAAGTATAGACAGTGAACTTGGTTATTTTCTCAAGGGGAATCCATTTTTCGCATGGCAAGCGGGGGCTTTTGTAATGCAAAATCCCCAGAGCGCAATTTGTCCCAGTTTACAAGGATATATTCTTGTTTATGCGTACAATCCTCATTCTTGTACCAGCGCCCCTACTGGTTTAGTCTATACACTTAGAAGTTTGACTAGAGTAAAAACAAAAAGAGTATTGATTGATGATCTAAAACCAATAGAATTCTGTGCCTTATGACATAAGACAACAAGTTATGTAAATTGTTATGATCTAGGGTATTAAAGCTTGAATTTGATTATAGAGTCTTCTGAAAAAATACGAAATCACCAATTTTCTTCTGATTAAAGAAAGAAAACAATCAGTTGTTATTCAACAAACTGTTTTATAGTATATATGTCATGATAGTTTTAGTAAGTTTTTACATTTGATTCATGATAAAAAATGTTATTTGAAATTCAGAATGCAGTCTGATGTAATACAAGAGTGAAAGAGGAACAGGTCTACAGGTATAAATTTGAAATATAATATTCATTTCTTTTTGTTTGGGTTTCCCTCAGATGCAAAGGATAAACTAGCAATGAAAAAGAGACCTCTTTGAAGTTGTTGATCTCTCAATAACATTTTATCATCAAGATGGGAGTGGAATCTGAATTTGACACCATATTTGACCTTCTTGATGCGAGACAGAAAGGCTACATTGAATACAATGAGATTCTCGACTTTTACCAGGCATTCTATTTTATGCCTGTGGCAAGAGATCAAGTAAGTATACCCTTGATACATTTTGAGGAAAAGTGATTAGTTGATGATATGTAGCGCTTAGAGATTTTGGTGGAAAGCACTTTATAAGTACCATTTTTATTATTATTATTATTATTATTATTTATGATATACCTGTTCAGGGCCAGAGATTGTTCTGGGTATCTTAATAAGCCTCTCCAAGGTATTTCTCTTCAAAATCTTCTAATTTAGAATGTTTTAGATGAATCTTTAATACAAAATAATACTTCAAGAGAGAATTTCAAAACATTGATCACTATGAGTAATAACAGGGTATCATTTAATCAAACCATCATAAGTACAAGTTCACTGAGAGCCCATTGAACTGTATTAGATTCTAATTTCCGAGTTTTAACTTGATTTAAACGTTTCAATGAAATGTCCATAAACTTGTACTTACAAAAGTTTTTGAAACGTTGCCCATATGTTATTATGCCATTACTCACCACTTACTGGTGCCCAAAACACATTGGCCCCCAAATGCTAACTTTGGACCCCCATAATCTTAAATTGTGATAGCTAGGGTCCATGCATACCAACCCTAAATATTTGGTCATGACCCTTCGTGAAAAAAAATATAGTATGGATCCATGCTTATGCTCCATTCTTTTTTTCTTTCCTTTTTTTCAGGTACATGAGGCCATAAAGCATGTATGTGGCAAAGAAGCTGATGGGAGATGTAGGAAGCGTAAGTTTGTAGATGTTGTGGTTGAACTGGAGCGTAGACGTCAGGTTGTGCAGGGATCATGGTGGGACTTCAAAGCTCTAGATACAAAGGTTAGCCTCTGACATGTAGTGTGCATATTAATTAAACAGGGACATTGTGCAAGTAAGTAATTTGAGCAGCGAAAAACATTTGTAAAGTGAGAACAATTTGATTTGATTCTAATTAATTTTGATTTTGTTACTGTAACTATGTTTTAGTCATATAGATCTTAGCCAGTGTATTTGATTTTATGAAGTAGTTTTTAGCTCTTGACAGGTTTGTGTATTGTCAAGTTTTTGGCTTAATAAGACACTGTTATTTTGCAAACAGCAATTGGAAAACTATCTCACAAGAAATGATAGACGTGAATACATTGATATTATTTACAATTAAATCCATAAATCATTATCCAGGTGTTATCTACATCAGCAGCTAGGAAAAGAATTGAAACGCATGCTATGTATAGCAAAATACCATTGCTTGTATATGAGGCCTAGCTGTTCTTTGTTTATGCACCATTCTACATGTACAGTCAGAGGTTCAAAAGTAACGGAAGACACAGTTCAACATGATGCAGATTGAATACAACAGGAGGAAGGAAAAAAGTTGTTGTTAACAATGAGTTATTGATATCATGGATGCATTAGTGAAAGAAAATATGTAGTTTCTCAACTTACTTTATACCTAAATTTATCTTCCAGGATGCAGATAGAATTTCAGTAAAGGAAGGTCTGTTTCTGATGAAAGCCACTCACCAGGAGCACTTCACCACCATCACATGGCAAACCTTCCTTGAATCCCGCTCCCACCATCACGAGGACATCAGCTATGATGAGATCCGCATGTGGCTGTGCAACTGGCCACTTCATGGGACAAGCTGTGGATACGATGAAGTCATTGCGATGGGAGAGAAGCTGGATAAGGAGAAGAAGAGACAGGATATGCAGAGGAGAAAGAAAGTCATGAATCTAGAGGTAGCGTAGAATTTAGACACCTGACTTGACTTAGGTGCATAGGACGGTGTGTCCCCTTGCTCCCCTACGAGAAATCATGCTCCAGTCTGATCTGTCCTGGGCTCGTTGCTCTGCCTCTTGTGTGGATAGTCCCACATTGCATTGAACCTGGTCCTTCCATCTCTTTGGAGGGCGTCCCGTGGTCTGCATCCATTAAAGTCATGAATTTAGACAATGCTTATGTAATGTTGAATGGTCATAAAAGTGATACAAGGGTATGTTATTTGAGTTGTGAGTATATTTCATGTGTGGTCATGTCAAGACTAATTAACATTGATTTCACCAGTCATGTGTACAGTAATTTGTTTTCTGGGTGCAGTACATATTACTTGGCCAGATTATGACCAGATAATGCATGGAAATATAGCTTACGGTACATATAATGTACATTTATATGCATTCTCAATCTGCTTTTTATTTTCTTAGGATGATTTCATCAAGGCTATTGAAGCTCAGGAAAAGCAGCAATACAGTAACAAGTTCAGGAATGAAGCCAAGCGGAAATTGAACAGGTACCATTACACTATACATTTCCTGAACATAATTACCATGTGTCACATAACCTAGTCTTTCAGTAAAGGTGGATAAGTGAGCAGAGACTGTTAGTAAAGTATTTTGAACGTATGATGGTCAACTTAAAATGATGTTTAATACTCTATAGGAGAAGAGTATGTTTTCTTGCCACGTATGTGGTCATTTCATCTTAATTCTGTAGTGAAAGTTCTAATGCACAGTAATGGCCTGCTTATTGCATGATGTGGAAGATGGAAAAAAATTCTTGATAAATTGATCCTTCAACAATGTTGAGCTTTCTTGAATATTGAATATAGTTCAATTACATTCACTGTCTGTCTTCATCATTTGTGTACCTACATGTATAACCTATTATTTCACAGGTGGGTCCAGCTTGGAGTAGAGTCACTGTTGTTTGATGATGGATACGATGCCTTTGAAGGAGATGGTACACAGAGAAATACAGTCTCAGTCCAGGATCTCATGGAAGCTATGGAAGAGAAATATGACATTCTGAGAGAGAAACTTCTATGGGAAGCCACTCAGAAGCATGTCGGTAAGTTAAAGATAGATTAACAGAACATTAAAGTGCTTCTACAAGATGAATAAAATATTTCTTTGAGATGCTTCCCCATGAGGACATAAAATTTATTCTTTTATAAATCCTGGTTTTTTAATAAAATGAAATCATTAGAATTGGATAAGCAATTATTATGTATAATGAAATTATTGAAGTATATATCTTTCGTAAAAAGAAAATTGTGTGTAATCATTCTATGAAATGTTTTAACTTGTAGGTGAGAGCATCTGGTCATCTATGAGAGAGAGTGAGCATGAAGAACAGGTCTTGAGAGTGAAGACCAAAGAAGCTGAATATAGAGTCAAAGGTATACTACAAATATACAACAATATAATATTAATCTTGTAGTATTTTGTTTGCAAGAGCCATGGTCTTGTGTCTTTTTTGTAGAGGTTCAGATATTGAAATTTCATTGATAAATTTAGCATACCGGTATTCAAATTGCTCACAACTAGCTTTGTAAGGGTTGTTCACTCTACCTTTTGAAAATGTGTCTTTGGTTATAACTAATCATTTTTTAATATCATCAACATTAGTCATATTTATACTGTGCATACATGTTAAAAACTCCACAACCTAAACAATCCTTAAGTTCCTTCCTATGATAGTAGTGTAAAATGCATGTAGTTGATATTTTGGACCTGAAAAGGTTCTTGAACTGAAGAGCTAGAGTAGCTAGTATTGTTTCATGATGGTAACAAAAAAAATGTTAATGCATGAAATCAATTTCTTTTTATTTGAAGGTGACTTTGAGAAGATCACTCAGCTGTCTGTCTCCTACCAGCTCTACCCCAGCACTCTGATCTCCATGATGGGGTATGAACGATTAGCCCATCTCAAGTACCTCAAGGAACTCCAAGATCGGGAGAAGAAGATGAAAGCTGACGGCAAGACATCTGATGAGATGTACCAGGTCTTTGTAGAGGAACACATGCAGAAGATGCAAGGTTAGATGAGAGAAAGGTTTTATGACACATTTATGCTCTGTCATTGCTCCCTGGTCAATGTCTCTCTCGCAATCCTGGGGGGGGGGGGGGGGTGTTTCACAAAGATCCAGAGTTGAACTTATCTCTAAGTTGGACTTAACAGTTATGGAAAGCTGTTACCATCTATGAAAATATTTTGTAAAAGTTCTTTTAAAAGACATAACATGTTGATTCAAATCATTCATATTTTCTATTATCAAGGATATTTCATGTTCTTGATGTGGAATTTATAAAAAATCTAAAATACTTGATTTTTCGCTTTTGAATATATTTCATTTTAAGACTACAAATGGCTCTCCACATTTTTTTAAGTCCAACTTAGAGTTAAGTTCACCTAAGGATCTTTGTGAAACACCCCTGGACTCGCCATTACTCTAAACCTATCCTAAAACCAAATTGCAATGCTATCTAAGCCCTAAATCTCTAATGACATGGAATAGATATCCACATATCAGGTGTCAAATCACTAATAAGAGATGAGAGTTAAAAACTTTTCTGTAGCTCATATGTTTTTTAGTTAAGAAAATGAATTATTGTATTGACAGAAAATAAATGTTCACAGAATTAAATACAACTTAGACTGTGGATTCCAGACCACGAGTAAAAGATTCCTGCCAAAGGATTTGGTAGAGAATGTGTAATCACTGAGTAATTAGCAACAACATAAAATTATGATAAGGACACCAAGTTATTAGTCCCAACCATCCATGTTCTCCTATTGTGCAAATATCAGTTCTGCCTGTCAGTAAATGTTATGTAGTTAAGAATTATGCTTTTTGACTTGAAGCTATACAAAAATTTACTTAGAACCTATCTTACAAAAATCCATAAATTTCATTGTAAATTGGATTGAGTGGAGTCTCTTCTGCATGATGTTTACAGGGAGAGCCACAGCAGGCCAACTTTTGATCGACCTTCACAAGCGCCATGTGACTGAAAGAGACTTCGTCCTCTCCTTGCTGAAGGGCAGTCAAGGTCGTCCATTGTTTGCAGCCGAGATGGTGACGGAGTATGTCTTCTATGTGACCCAGCAACTCATCGCTGCCCTAGAGCCGGCTCAGCTGGAGTACTCTGCCATGGCCATGGGCATCTCTGAGAGGACTCAGGACCTCAAATCATCCTGGTAATCATCTCAATCTGTTCTTATAAACTAAATTTATTGCAAGTTCAATATCAACAAGCTTTTGGACATTACAGTGGCTGTATGAGCTATATTGACTGCACCCTTGGTATTATCAAAATTAACTGTCAGATGTCATTCCTGTCAGTCGATCGTTTCAATTATCGCATTCTTGTGCCATCAACTTTTTGCAGTCTACTTCATACACATTTTAGTATTTGTATTAGGAGGAAGGGTAAAAAAGTGTATTATTATATTGTTTGTATTTGAACAACTAATACATTTATCTTAACCCTATTTAGCCCGGGCTATTTTGAAACTGCATAGCCCGGGGGGGGGCTTCTCAGGCCCCCCCCTATGATCTCGGCCGTGAAACGCCCGATCGCCGCGAAAATTTGCATACATGTCAAGTGAAGTGTATAGAATACTATGGTAATTTCAATTTTTTTGAAAAATTCACTCATTTGCATATTTATGGTAATTTATGCAAATAAGGTCATTAAATTCACATTTTTGCCCATAAATCAGACATTATTCATATTTAAGCATTCTTTCTCACTACATATATTTGTTAGACCATTTCGAATAATAATACAACACAAAAATTTGAAAAACCAGGGTTATTCCTTATGTTATCTATTGTTTTGATAATTTCTTATGTATTTCTTTGTTTTTTTAACTTATGTGTTTTATTGTTTTTGTTGTTTTATTTCATTTCCAACTATAATTCAACTATTTTGACCCCAAAATAAACACCTAAAATCTAAACAAGACCAAATAACCAATGTTTTACCTCTTTATTTGAAAAATGAGATTTCCATATGTTTTGTACACAAATCACAAAAATGAGCGATTTTCGGGCTGACATGCGAAGACAAAAGGACACCTGACTTTGTAATGGTAGGTCCGATTTTCGAAAAATTTCTTTCAAAAGTTGCGCAAGACTCGAAAGAAAAAAGTCACAAAATTTCAGTGCAAGATTTTCTTGCGTTAAAAAATTATCGCGAAAAATGTCGAGGGGGGGGCTTCTCAAGCCCCCCCCCGGGCTAAATAGGGTTAAGTGGGACTGCACTTCAAAAATCAGGCCAATTAAAATGGTTGATAACTATAATGGTAAGAATCCACTTAAATGATTATTATTGGTCTTTATGTTCTCATCCTTTCTCTATCTATATCTTCCCAAACCTCAGCTATGACTATGACCGTGACTTGCATGAGCTGCTTGGTCTGCACAGGCTTCATCTGGATGGTGCGTCCAAGCGCCCAGAGAAGCCCTCAGGGGAGCATTTCCCCATGGAAGGCAGGAACCGTGGCATTGTGGACCTGCAGGTTGAGATCATGAGAGCAGTACTCCGCAAACAAATCCATGAGAGAAGTGTGAGTTCATATGTCATCACCATGGCAACAAGATCAGGAGACATGTTTGTTTTGTTAAATTCAAATTTTTTTCTTTCATATATTCATTTAGTTTTGTGGCTTGTGTTTTTGGGGGTGGTGGAAATCAAGAATCTTAAAACACTTTATAAGAAATATTCTGTTTTCAATGAAATTCAAGAATAGGTTAAAAATTTCTTGATTTGGTTTCTGTTTCAATAATCATTATGATGTCGTCTACTCTTTATTTTCATATTTTACTTTTTTAGACCCCCCAAAATAAAGAAATACTGGACAGCACTTCTTCACTATATTGTCAGAAAACCTTTTGTTCGGCATTACGGTGCGGCAAAAATATATAATCATAGAGCCCCACTCAGATATAAAAACCACATCATTTTTTCATTTTTTTTAAAAATAATGATGTAACGTGTAATATGCTTCAAATCCTGTATCTTATATCACAGAGTCCAGGAAATATGCAAAACCTTTTCTGCGCAAAGCTGTTATTCATTTACTGCGTGATATCTGAAAAAGCCATAAATCAGTTGTAAAGATAATCAAAAGATAATATTTGATTGTTGTTTGATTGGTAGATGATGAGTTACATGCTACAGGGCAAAGAAAGCACTGCATGGAGAGCAGCAGCTAACAGGAGACCTAGCAGAGAAGCCAAGGAACTGCGCATCAATGAGCTGAGGACACTCTGCTCAAACTGGAGACAAAGCCCTATTGAGTACATTAGGACCAAACAGAATGCCCATGTTAAGATGCTGCTGGAGGGAACATGGTTGTACCATGCCAACAAGTATGTAATGTTGAAATGTGTACTTTTTTCTAAGAGATTATGATAGGCAATGATGATGCATGTCTGATAATTACCTGATTTAAATTGGGTTTCCTGATTATTTTCTTTTCCTGATTTTTTTTTGTCTTCTTCTTCTTCTTCCTGATTTTACCCTGATTGTTCCCAATTTTTTCTCAATTTTCTTACTCAAAAGGGGGGGGAATGTTGATGGATGTCATTTTTTTTGTATTGCTCACTATCACCCCTGTAATGATGATATTGATGGCCATGATGATGGTGGCGATGGTGGGGGTGATGATGATGACCGTAGGGAAGACAATGATTTAAGTTGAATTAAATTTAGGTTGATTAAAGTGATAATGATATCTATGAAAACATTTTGTGCGTATTTCAGACTTTCAACATAAGTTCATTAAAATAATTTATTTGTAGTTATGTGTACGTGGTATTGAAAATGCAAATTGAATTTGTAGCGTTCATTTTCCAATTACATCACCCTGAACGTTGTCTCTCAGCCAATCATATGCAACTACGGAAGTCTTATTCATATTGCGAGGAACTCCACTTATGAGCTGATGTATTTTTAAGCATCAAAGAGAAGAAAAAGTAATGAAATATCAAAATATCCTTTAAACTTGTACCCCCCCCTACTCTACCTGCATGTTCTGAAATAGACAGGTGCTCTGACAGTAAATCATTCTGATTGTTCTTACCACAGACAACTCGACATCCGTGGGGGTCACAACCTGACCCTGACCCAGGTCTCTGCTAATGTCATGGCTGATCTTCAGCAGCATCATTCCAGAGAGCTGGAGAGAATCCTGCTAGAGATGCAACACAAGGTAAGAACTCTATTACAACCAGGGGTAATGTTAGATCATGTTAATGAGGGGGTGGGGGTGTCTCTGCCAACGTAATGGCTGATCTTCAGCAGCATCATTCCAGAGAGCTGGAGAGAATCCCGCTAGAGATGCAACACAAGGTAAGAACTCTATTACAACCAGTGGTAATGTTAGATCATTTTAGTGAGGGGGGGGGGGTCTCTGCCAATGTAATGGCTGATCTTCAGCAGCATCATTCCAGAGAGCTGGAGAGAATCCTGCTAGAGATGCAACACAAGGTAAGAACTCTATTACAACCAGTGGTAATGTTAGATCATTTTAGTGAGGGGGGGGGGTCTCTGCCAATGTAATGGCTGATCTTCAGCAGCATCATTCCAGAGAGCTGGAGAGAATCCTGCTAGAGATGCCGCACATGTTAAGCACTCCATTACAACCAGGGTTATTGCTACACCATTTAAACCGTTGATGGACATATTTTGTTAATATGAAAGCCAAGGCTGGTTGTAAGATTTCATTTTTGCCAATTTTTGCCAAGCTTCAACAGTGTTTTCAGTATACAAAAAGGAAAGACCTATAATTATGCAATTTGCAGACAAGGCTTGAACAATTCAAAATTTGCCAGCTGTGATTTATAATTGGAGGTTATTGGAAGTGTTAATGCCTCAACTATACAATTTCCACACAACTGTGCCAGGAGTGTCATTTTTGACAGACATGGCGCATTATAGATGTTCACTATTATTATTATTTTATCAAACTTTAGTGACACCCCTACTTTCAACTAGTATACTCCCCACTCAGAGTGTGTGTATATGTGTAATTTAGTTTGTACACATGTATCAATCAAATCAGATTATATGGAGTCCTACCTTTAACATCACCATCTGAAAGACGTGGCTCTTTCAAATCTTTAAAATGTTTATTTTTTAACTGAAATCTACATGACCCATCGACATTTCCCTTTGATGATTTATCCCTGAGTTCATCATGTATAACTTAGTACATGTTTACATATACACTCCTACAGAACTGCAAGGATCTGCTAGCTATCTGGCGTCGTGAGTACAGTGCGTTGAATGAAGAGTATCTGGATGGCATCTCCGCTGTCATCCTGGGAACCTTTGAGCTCTCATTTGAAGAGCTGGAGATTGTAGCAGCTCTGGAAGCAAAATATGATGTCCTCAGGTAATTCAGCAAATATTCTTTCAATTTTGTTGGTCCATTTCGATTTGTTTTGTTGCAGAGTTGTGAACATAAAAAACTGTTATGCCTGAAGAAAGGACACAGAAAAATCTTTACCAGCATTGCTTAGAAAGGAAGGATTTTAGTGGTGTTAATTGAAAACTTGTGATGCTCTCGTCTCAACCAGCGAAAGATTGAGATTCACAGGAGCAGTGAGCAATATTGCTCTGAAAAGCTCTAAAATAGCTACGTTGACAGGGATTCTAATTTAGTATGAGGCAAATTCATTCCTTTTTCTCTTCACTTTTACCATTACGGTGCCGCTTACAAACATAATTTTAAGCTTTGAATTGACTCTTTTCATCACCATCATCTCCATCTACCATTGTTCAACAGGGACAAGTTGTTGATGGATGCCCTGATGAAGCAGTACGGAGAGGCAGAATGGAAGAAGATGTCTGAAGGGGAGAGACAGCGCCTTCTGATCAAGCTCAGGCTTGAGGAGAGACGTCTCAGGCAGGAGGGCAAGTTTGATCAGGCAGCCAAGCTTCTCGGAGATAGCATTAAGGTATTCCGTCTTGGACAAAAATAAAACAATCCTTTTTGGCCTGTGTGCATAGGGGGAGGGATTGGTTGGTGGGTAGATTGTCATGCCATTTACTGATTTGCTGACAAGCTATTGGGTTTATGATTTAAAAGTGAGAACTTCAAACCATTCTATAACTATCTTGTTTAAATTAACTCATGAATGAATTGTCACAGCCATTATAAGAGATATTTTTATGTTTGTAGAGATGAAATGGTTCAATCCATTATATTAAGTTTATTTTTCACACAACCTATTTGAAGCAAAGACAAAGAGTTACCGGTACTCTTCTGTAATTTCAAGAAGTAGAGTCATAAACTCATGGATGAATTGTTACAGTCATTCAAAAGAAGATATTGAATGCCAACTGCTTTTATTGTTGAAAATTCCTTTTATACAGTCCAAAATAGACCAGCAACCAAGAGATGCCATATAATTCCCTTCCCATTTCCAAGGGGAAAACCTTCACTATATTTTCTTGAAATTTTAATGTAAATATGCTCCCCACAAAATTCATCAAATAATAATTAAAATCATGTTTTGTAGGACAAGGAAGCGCTTCAGCAGTTGATGGGAAAGAATCGTGAGGAATTCCATAAGAAACTCCAGCAGCGGTTGATGGAGAGAGAGAAGCGTAAAGCCATGGGACTAGACTCTGATACAGAGAGTGATGCAGGTACAGCCATTAATTTTTATCGCTTTAAATACCCCTTGCAGTGACGGTGGTGGTTTTGCCTGGCATTTCATGGCTATAGGAGGCTATCTTTATGTTACTAGATAAAGTATACAAGCATCAGAGACACTATAGTGATACTTAAATAATGATTCTACAATGATGCATAGCTATAATATTCATTTTTGTTTTCTTCTTTCGTTTCATCTGGTAAACTGAAGAAGAATTTGATATGTTGATATTTTTAGTGAGAATAAAGATCCAGATTGATCTTTCATCTTTGTAAACATAATTCTCCTTTTAATCACTTTTTACACTTTGTAGTGAACACCATGTGTTGTTTTACATAGACTTTAACATAAGGCCCAGCCTTCCTGTCTTGTCTCCTAATACTTTCATTCATTGTTCTTTTTGTCTTCTCTGCTTGTGTTATTCGCCTGTTATAAATTGATATTATTTTTTAACTTGTGTATGTTTGTTTACCTTTGTATATTTTTAATGAAAGTATTGAATAAAGTGAACTTGCAAGGGTTTATAGATCATAATGTCACCCTCCCCTCCCTCTGGATTTGCTCTGAGGTGAAAGCTGTATGATTAACTGCATTAATTATGCTGTGCTCTGTATTCCTATAATTGAAACCATCATACTGTACATAGATTGGTGAGCATTAAGTGCAGAGGTTTTATTGCATGTGATATGCAAGTGATGACTTCTGTGCATAATAGATGCAAATATTCATATTTCCTAACAGAAGTGGAAGAGGAAAAAGCAAAGCGAGGCAACATCCTCAAGGACCTACAGCAGAGACATGATGAGGAACTGAATGCCATCATGATGTTGCTACGGCAACAGCAGAACCAGTACTTGAGTGAGAGGGAACGTCAGGAGCTGCTGCTGAGACTAAGGAGAGAGAAACGAAGAGCAGCCAAGGAATCCAACTTTGATGAGGCAGCCATCTTGCTTGGGCTGGCTGAAAGGAACAAAGCAAACATGGAGGAAAAGTGAGATCCATTAATTATTTTGTCAACAAATTTGCGCAAGCCATACAACCATTTATGGTACAGGGAAAAAAAATCATTGGATGTGTATAATGTATAATTCATTCATTTTTTTGAAGGGGAAGGTTTCATATGATTCATCACATCTACTCAAAATGGAATTGATTTTTCAGCCGAAATTTTTCTCTTTTTTATGTATTTGATTGAAACAGTACTTTAATACGAATGTGACATTATTGAATTGACATATTTTAAATCGATAGCTCTTAAAAGCATATGTCCTGTTACTTCACTTGTATCTTATAGACTGAAGGCAGAACGGGAACGTCAACTGAAGCTAGCCAGAGAAAGAATTGCAGCAAGGAAGAGGAAATCAGGCCAGGTTATGGATGATGACTTTGATGATCCTAGTTTACCTCCAAAAGGTTTGCTCCTCATTTGTTTTTCATTCACAATACTGCCAATTTTTGTTTAATAAAAATATAAAACTCTTCCATATTTAGCAACTCTGTAGCTAGTGACATTTCCAATACTTAGAAGATATAAATACCCAAGTAATGGTATTATCCTACTATACTACAAAAAGAAAATGTCAATGTATCTGCCCTTTCTTGCCATCATTTATCAGGTGATGTAGAGGCTTGGAGAGATGCTGTCCTTCGCGAGATGGATCACAAGCATCGAGCAGAGCAGGAACTCCTGGTTACTATAGTGATGGATGAAGGCAGTGAGGATGTTCGAGATGCTGCCAGGAAGATGGGCAAAGAGGGTCGTCAGAAGCGTCTCTTATATCTACGGTCCCAGGCCGAGGGTCTAAACTTGGAGAAGAAAGGTATGTACTTTGAGCAGGAGGGAGAGGGTTATAATTTGAATTGGGACGCCTCTTGTTCACAAGGAAGGGCAGAAACAAAGATTAGGAGTTTGCTTTGTACTCTAAAATCTTTATGGGCTGGGATAGTGCAGATCCTATGATTGAATTCAGCTTGTTTATTTTTGCATTTCACTGCCCTTTCATACAGATATTTGGATATGACTGGTTTGATTGTAATATTTTATATTTTATAGAGGCACCTGGAGCCGTCACAAGCATCCATCAACGAAATCTAATTCGATCTAATATAATGTAATGTAATGATCTCCTCCTGTGCCTTGCAGAAGAGAGAGAGGAGAACCGTGACATCTGCGAGGAGGCTGGAGCCGTCACTTGCATCCATCAACAAAATATAATTCAATCTATAAATATAATGTAATGTAATGATCTAATCCTTTGCCTTGCAGAAGAGAGAGAGGAGAACCGTGACGTCCTGGAGGAGGCAGGAGCCATCACTTGCATCCATCAACAAAATGTAATTCAATCTAATATAATGTAATGTAATGATCTCCTCCTTTGCCTTGCAGAAGAGAAAGAGGAGAACCGTGACATCCTGGAGGAGGCTGGAGCCATCAAGAGTATCCTGCGTCATCGGACCCTGCAGGAGCAGCTCAAAGCAGAGAGCCAGGAGGTGGAGCAGGAGGAGGTGACTACCACTCTCCTGGCTGATCTCCAGGAGGAGCAAGAAAAGGAGAGTGAAGTCATCATGGCAACTATCTTCACCATGGTCAGTTTTCTTCCTAATAGATTCAATTTCACTTTGAAACTCAGTTGGTATTTGTTGATTTATTCATTTCACGTGTTTATCCAGAGTAGCCTGTTCAGTTTAATACAATATATAACATTTATGTAAAATAAATTTTAAAGGAATTATCATTTTAAAAGTTTAAAGTGTTACTACAGTCTACTTGTAGTCTTCAACACAGCTCTTTCTGTAAGTGGATGGAAAATGTACATTTATACAAATCATAGAAAATATAATATAACATTGCCTAGTAAGTGTTGTATGTAATGTACAATATATATATCAGCTGTTGGAATTCATTCAAATATATTGGATGATTTTATGGAAGAAGTATTGACTTATAAACTGATGCTGATTAATCAGTTCTAATATCACAAAATCTGTTATGTGGTTTTGGTTGTGTATTTGGTTCCTTTTTCTGTACCCACATATGAGGCCCAGATTTAATCTCAATATCACATGGCTATTTATTCCAGCTAATGAAAACTGTCATAAAACAAGCAAAAGGTTTCTACATTTCATACTTTCCCAATGCAACGCTACTGAAGGAGTGTAAGGAGGAGGTTAAATAATACTTTGCGTAGTTTTAGCAATTAATGCTGATTTTGTTGTTTTAATATCCACATGACTGAAGAAAGAAATTTGGTTTCATTTTTATAGAACGAGGAGCAGCTTTCTCGTCTTCGAATGGATCAGATCTGGTCTCGTCACAACGAACAGGGGAGCAATGCCTTGGTTGTACTCACACAGTATGAAGGTGTAGGAGATGAAGACAGTCTCTTAAAGGTAAAGTCCATCTTTGATTGCTTTCACCCTGGGGATGCTTCGTTTATACATGAGACTGTGAATCATAATCTTGAAAAACAGTGCTGTTGTAAAATGAAACTTTTTTATATGAACAGCAAGAGGCAGTGAAAACAAAGTAATTTAGTGCCCAAAATGCCCCCTAAGTGTACTTGTTTAGCTGAGTGTGGTATGATTGTAAAGTGCACTGCAACTATGTCATATTTCATTTTGCAGCTGAGTTTTTCTTTTCTTTTAAAATACTCTTCGAGTCTGATTGTGAACTCTGCCTTTCAGAGGTACGATCCTCGTCACATTGAATTTTATATTTTAAAAGTGTGAATACATGACGAGTTCTTTGTCTACCATTTCACTCAATGGAATTCTAATTTTGCTGGAGACGATGATGATGATGCTATGTTTAGAATTTAAAGGAGGACCAGTTGAAACATAACATGGTGACACATTTTCACATTGGACTTGAAGCTGTAGATCCCCTGGTTGCATACAAACAAGTGTATATGTGTGGTTGCTTTCTGAGCATTCATGTGTAGTCAATCAATGTCCCCTAGACAGCTAATAACCTTTCCCTTTGAAAATTCCCTCAATATCATGAATCGTTTATTTTCTATTCGCTTGTGTAGGCCTTGGACAAGAAGTATGACACCCTGCGAGAAAAGATCCTGAAAGCTGCCCTTATAAAGAGGGTTGGAGAAGAGAAATGGGACGAGATGAGTGAAGAGGAGAGACATAAGATGCTCTATGAGCTCAAACAACAAGAACGAAGGCTGAGAGCCGATGGTAAAGTTTTTCTACTTCTGTTTTGAACTTGCATTCTCTGGATTCCTGATTGTAAATGAACGAAAATGAGGACATGAAGCATGAATAAATGGGGATAGAATCTTCTAACAAGGCATTAACATTCATTTTGTAAAGATATCACATGATTACAAGAACACATTCAAGATGTTGGATACATGAAGTAACCAAGCCGTCTACATTATTTTCCTTTCCTGTCGTTTGGGAAACCTGGTGGATTTAATACATACATTTAATACACATGCCTACGCTATATATCTTTCAATGCAGACAACATTTCTACGGGTACTTTTTTGTTTGTTTCTGAAAACAGGGAAGACATCCGAGATCTCCCAGCAGCTAGGAATCGTAGTCTCATCAGAAGGTATCAAAAAGTTGATGGGTACAGAGAGAACCCAATATGAAGAGAAGAGAAGGCACAAGATGGAACTCAGAAAGAGAAGGTTGTCACAAGGTTCGTTCTATGTTTTTATCAACATTTCTAATGTCTGTATAGTTGTCCAACATTCCTTCTGGCAACATTTACTCCAGGCTTTATTTTGTCATGCATATCAAGTTACGAGTAGGGTTTGGGTTTTGAATTAGGGTAATAGGTATTACATTGGGCCCTGGTTTAAAGCTGGGAATTCAGTTCTTAAAGTCACGTAGAAGTCAGCTCTCATGGGGAATTTGATACCGTTCGGGTGTTTACCCAATAACAGGTGTTGTCAATCACCAGGGTTAGCCTTGGATTTTATGACCATTATGTAATGCTTTGCTTTTCCTTCGCCCGAAGAATCTCTGAGCATGCTCCGAGAGACTAGGGGGTAATTCTTGACTTGCCAACAGGTTTGCTGTGTTCAGATTTGTACTCCCATTAATGGTATTTCCACCAAGTCTGGTGTCAGCGAATTACGGCCTTCTGCACATGGAAACTGACTACCCACTCCCTTTAAGTGTAGGAAATTGACTGCCAAGCAGTTGTTTTTATGTGAGAACAAATGGAAACACTGTGAATGCCTGATGTTCAGACTTATGAGTGTAAACAATATTTATTCAATTGAATTGGTTATAAGTGAAGGCAGTAGGAAATATTTATATTTATCATGAATATGTAATTTATATTTTGTTATAAGTATGTTTACCATTCAAGAAGGTAAGACTGGTATAAATGGATATCAGATATTCTTTCTTATTTTAAATTGTGATCCAATGTGTAGACCCCAATAAAGAGAATGTTTCTTTCTGTCCGTCTCATTCACTTCAGGTTTAGACCCCATTCAAGGAGGTGACGATGAAGGCATCTCTGAAGACGAGGAGGATGAAGGAGACATTGATATTCTGACTCAGATTCAGAAGCGTCAGGATGCCGAGCGGGACGCCCTCATTGCTCAACTCCGTGGAGTGGATGCCCAGTACCTCACTGAGCGAGAGCGTCAGGCGGAGCTTGCTCGGCTGAAGAGGGAGGTGCGTAAGGCAAGGATGGAAGATGGGTTCCATGCTGCGGCGTTGGTGCTAGGTCTGGCAGAGAGACATCAGGCTGCTGCTGATGAGAGGTTAGTGATTTATAAGGAAGGATAACCAAAGAAATATATATAGACATTCATACAGATAAAAAAGCATAGTGAAGCCAGGCAGAGAAAAAAAAACATTTAAAAATCAGACAAATAAGGCAAAACAAGGACAGACATGACAGACAGAACAAGAAAAGTTACTTTGACACTTTTGTTAAAAAATAATGCTAAAGGCTGTAGCATGAAACCTGTAATATAGCTTTTGAAAAGAAATATCTTTATTCTTAAATACTGAAATGTTTCGACCAACCAGGATGGGGGATGCCCAGAACAGTTGTAGGTAAACAGAGAGAGGGGAAAAGTTCATTCCATTTTCAAATACATAAACCGGTGATTATCAATTGATTGAAGTATTTGTAGGATTGAATAATAATGAATGCTTTCTGAACACTGTACAGACTAAAGCAGGATCGTAGACGTCAGGAGCAGTTAGCCAAGGAGCGTTTGGAAGCTGCGAGGAAGAAGAAGAAACTTGGAACCATCCAGGAAGAAGAGGAGGAAGAGCTTGATGTGGTGGACAATGGGGACAAGGCTGCCATGCAGGTTAGTTATGGGAACAAGATTTATCGTTCATCTTGAGTGATAAGTAAACTAATTCATAATACTCTAGTCACACTACCAGACCGACCCTTAACTAACCAACAACATTTGGGCCATTTACAGTTATCTCATTTTTTCACACAATTTTCAGTCTCATGTAGGTCGTATGTCTGTCTTAGTAGTGTAACAGGGATATTACATGAAGCATAAATTCTGATTGGATTACTGATCCAAATAGTGTACGTGCCTTAACATGTTGCATAGACTACCTTCCCCCACTTTTATTTCTTGTATCCGTCAAATTAGGTAAAGATGTATGAGAAGTTATTTTGTATGTGGGGTAAATGTTTTTGAGAAGTATGTAGTGAGACAGAATGGAAAAAAATGCACATGAATATTATAAAGCATCTAATTAGCATTTATGTTTGTGATTAAAAACTACCCAACATTCACTCCGCTAATTACTCCGATCATTATTTTGCCCAAGATACAGTATTAAGCTTAAGATCACAATTGGGTTTTGGATTAGGTTTGGGGTTAAGATTGGGTTCAGGTTTAGTGTCTGGTACAGGGTTGAAGTTAGGAATTTGGTATATACAGGAAATTGTCCTCCATGTTAATATTCCCTGAGATATGTTGTAGGACCTAAATCTCCTATGTTTCATAGAAGATGAAGATCAAAGTAATCTGTTAATCTTTCTCTGGTAGTTATGTGTTGCATCCTTCTATACCATTTATTCATGAATATATTTTACCTTTAAACAATCATCCTGTATTCTGCGATTAGGATGCTGTACTGAAGATGTTTGAGATCAAGCATGAGAAAGAGAGAGCAGCTCTGCTTCGTCTCCTCCAGCATGAGTTCAGTGAAGAGGAGAGATTTGTTGCAGAGAATCTCATGAATGAGTCTAGAGCTGACAAACAACAAGAGATCTGGAAACAGAGAAAGCAACTCGACTTGAGTGAGTGCTCTGAATAAATAATAAGAATAATGATAGTAAGAATGTATTGCCTTGTAGAAAATATTTTACTTCTACCCTTGATTAAACTAAGCTGCATCATACACCTGTAGCTTACACAGTAGATTATTCTTACCAAGGATCCAATTTCTACACCAAGGTCGAGAGAGTCAACTTTAGATAAAAGGCTTTGATCTCAGGTTCTGCACACAAAGCAAAGTTGAAAACCACAAACTGGTGATGTTTAGACCCAAATAGAGGAACCACTTTTCTAATGAACAACCACAAAATACATGTGCAACCTTTTGCAGACTATGCCAGAGAATACACGTATTGACAACCATTGATGATTAATAGTCATAGATGATTAATAGTCAGGAGGGTATTTCATAGTATTGTTACTGCTTGCTTTTACGGAGACACATTTAAGCATGAATGGGTTTTGTCTAGAGGGCATTATGTGATATTTAATACTGAATTTATCCCACAAACAGAGTTATAAAAGTTCTCCTTGGACCTACCCATTTTAGGTGTGAGTACAAATCTGAAGGATACAACAATTTTAACAAATATTATGTAATTACAAATAATATGATAATTTACGTATGAATTTGTTCCCCTTGATTTTTCTTTTAGATGACAAAGAGGAGCATTTTAAGCTCCTCTTGGAAGCAGCCATCCTGAAGCTAGTGTCTCGTCGTAAGCTGCTACAGTCCACAAGTTCAGAGGTCACTGCAGATGAGGTCATTGTGTCCATTATGGCTGATCTACAGCTTCATCAAGACAAAGAGAGCGAGGCAATCATGCAGACCCTTCCTGATAAGGTGAGAACTTTCAGCAAAATGTCAGGAAAGTACTTAAATTAATGGGATCGTTTTGTGCAATGTATCGTATGTTACCAGTAATCTCATCAGGGTACTCATTTTCAGTTGTGAAAATTGAGAAGAGAAAGATTTGACATTTTGAATATATAATGGGCAACTGCTTTTTCTTATTTCTTCCCAAAAATTAATAATTTGCTTTTTGTATATCACATAACTTAAGAAAAGTGGGTGAATTTTTGATGTTTATCACTCAGGGATTCTGTATGACTCAAATTTAGTAAAAGGAAAACTATAATTTCAAATTTGGATTTCTTTTTTTGTTTCACTGGCTGTTTCACTGGCTGAGTGAAACTGATTGAAACTGATGAGTGATAATAGTGCTTATTAATTAGGATGCTGGGAAAGCAAGCATATTGTTTAAGATATTGATAAACCAAATGACATTTATTAATTGATTGAAGCAAAAAGCAGATTGATATCTTACCCTCGGGCAGTTGTAAACCATAGACTGCTCTAGTAATAATAATTAATAATAATTACATTTATAGGGCGCTTAATACAGGCATTTCTAAGCACACAGGTGGTACTGTCTAACTCAGTGTAATTAGTCAACACGTTCAATAGCTTAAAAGCAATAAATAAAATGAAATAATAGTTTGCTTATTGATGATCTCTTGTTTTCTCCTGCAGGAGCTTGGAGCGCTGAAGAAGCTTCAGAAGGAGTCCCTGGAGGCCATCAGACTGGAGAAACATGAGAACGTTGCCGTGGTGATCACCAGTACAGACCTTGGTACTCAGGCTGATGAAAGTCAGCTGGTGGAAGCTCTAGAAGCTAAATATGATGCTCTCAAGGATAAGCTACTTGCTGATGCACTCATGAAACAGGTATGCATCACACATATGACACTTATCACCGATGGGATTATGAAATCTCCTTACTCAATTTCTGGCTTTTCAAGAAATGATGTTATTGCTTAGAGTTTATTTGATGTTCTGATAAAAAAATATCTAAAGGATAATATTCTTCAAAAATGCCAGATGTATAAGGAAGATCGTCAGTACCTTTGTTAATAAGTTAGACATTAAATTTTTTTCTCTCTCACTGAAATTTAAATTTGTTAGTTTTTAAAATAGCCCCATCCACAATGTTTGTTCTTAAATACATGTAAACGTTTTTCGAAACCTTTGCAAAACATTGTAATAAATATGGTGATGGTGCAAACTGTAATATGTCAAACAGCATTACATTATTACAGCAGAATATTCATGAGTGATTTATTGCTATGGACAGAAAAGTAGATAGTAATGTAGAGAGACAGATCACTCAATTGATAGATGAATAGATAGGTAGATCATAGATCAATAGATAGGTTGATAGATGGATAGATAAATTGATAGGCAGATTACATTAAGTAAGAGATATATAGATGAAGATCAATGATCTTACTCTATCATTAATGTTGTTTCCTATAACCAAGATGGGTGAAGGTGAATGGGCTCGTCTATCAGAGAAAGAACGTCAGCTACGTCTGATGAAGCTCAAGCTAGAGGAGCGGCGCCTAAGACAGGAGGGCAAGATGGATGAAGCCGCTGCCCTCCTGGGAGATGCTCTCAAATCACAGAACGCCCTCGAGGCTCTCATGGGCGAGTCTAAGAAGGCGCAGGAAGAGAAGCTAAGGTTGAGGCTTGAGAAACGCAAGCAGAGACTAGCTCAAGGTAATACATATATTCATATGATGCTAGTTGGTGTTTGTCAATCTAGAAGACACTATCGCATTAACTTGCTTTGAGCCAAAAAGATGCCCTTGCGTCACTGTTAGGTGGTTGTTAGATCCATCCTTAATTTGCAAGATAATGGCATGTTATATGAGACTGCCCCCCTCAACCCATGGATGTTATATGAAACTGCCCCTCTCAATCCATGGATGTTGAATAGCTGCCTTTTGTTGATAGCTTTCAAGCTGAAGGCTGAAGCCATGGCTAAGTTTCGCAAAGGGAATTAGAGATTGTGTGAAATATGTTAATCAGAAGCACAATTACTGATTTCGATTACATGAGGAGAGTCCAAGAGTGATGTTAATACTTCAAATTATGTAATCTTCCAAGAGACATTTGTACAGGAATTTTTAATTATGAAATAGAACTTCGTGTAACACAGAATTACACTTCAACACAGAGATAACACTCTTTTGGCTCTTGGTAATCAATATGGAATTCTTGTTGTACAATGAAATTTATACCTTAGATCCGATCACACCACTGTCCTTGTTTTTCAATCGTTTAGGAATGAGTGAAGAGGATATAGATCAGCTGGAGGAAGAGGAGATCAAACAGGAGGAGGAAGAACTGAAGAAACAACGAAGAAATATCCTTCTGGACCTTGACAACAGATTAGAAGATGTAAGTTAACTTTAATAAAGAAATCTTATAAGCCTACATTTGTTTTTTAAACTTTGTGTCAGTATTGTTTTGAAGATTGATAGAAAGGCTGTATACCTTTAAAACGAAAGTAATGAAAGGACATGGTGACAGGCAGGAGGATGTTGATGATGATGTAAATGATGACAGTGATGTTGATGTTGATGATTATGATGTTGATTATGAAAAGAATGGTGATAAAGATGATGATTATTAGGAGGAGGATGTGAAAATGACATAGATGATAGTGGTGCTTTTTATCAATTTGCATTGCAGGAGAAAGCAGCCCTGTTGGCCGCTCTGCGAGGTCAGGGCGACAGACTTCAGAGTGAGAAGGAGAGACAAGCAGAGCTAGCCAGGCTGAGAAGAGAACAGAGAAAAGCAAGGCAGGAGGATAAGTTTGAAGCTGCTGCTCTTGTCATGGGGCTAGCACAGAAAGCAGATGATGCGTAAGTTACATAGGAATGAAACTACCAGTCAACCCAAGATGGTGGCATATGCCTTATTTTCAACTTTGTTTCACAAGTCACCAGTTATGTACCTTATCATCATTATTTTATACTGGTTATTCACAAATGCACTATTTAGTCAGAGTCAAACAAATCTCAATATTTTCATTGCTGCTATTTGGAATGGTCTTTTTGTCAGAAATTGCAGTTATGTCCTCTGTTTCCTGTATGATAACAGCATGACAATCTTGTCATTTGGCCATTATAGGAAGGAGAAAGACCGTAAGCGACAAGAGCAGCTGGCCAAGGAGCGTCTGGCTCAGAGACGTCGCCTGAAGGCAGCTGCCACAGAGACCAAGGAGACTGTGACCCCTGTGATGCTGCCAGAGAATGAGAATGACAAGCAGGGTTTGCAGGAGGCTGTGATTCAAGAGATGGAGATGAAACACTCAACTGAGAGAGATTTCCTCATGCAGGTGAGATGGGATGGGGGTTTGATTGGTGGTATTTGTAGTGGTGGTGCTGGTGGTGGTGATCATGATGATGGTGATGATTATGATGGTGATAACGGTTAGGAGGATGATGATGGTAATAACGGTTAGGAGGATGATGATGATGATGATGATGATGATGATGATGATAATGATGATGATGATGATGATGACAGTGATCATTTGTGACAAGCAGGCTTTGCAAGAGGCTGTGATCCAGAAAATGAAGATGAAACATGCTACTAAGAGAGATTTCCTCATGCAGGTGAGAGGTGGTGGTGAGGAGGAGGAGGATAGATCGTGGTTTGTGATGATGATAGATGGTGGTGATGATGATAAAAGGAGGAGGAGGAGGAGGAGCAAGATTACGATGGTGCTAATGATGTTTATAATGATGTTTATTATGGTAATTTAGATGGATATAGTGGTGATGATGAAGAGGTGACGTTGGTGATTAAGCATGTGATGATGATATTATTTTGTCCAGAATCTTAAGTAGAATGAAGAACTATCCAACTAAGTTGAAAGGAACCAGATATTTAACTCTTTGAAAATTAATGTGCAAAAAGGCCTACACCATGCAGGTGTCTAATGAATCCCATTTAGTCCATGGAAATTTTAGTTCAGTTTTAATGAAGCATACAGTTCAAGGGCTCTAAATCTGAATTTGAAATTTGTTGTAATGTTAATCAGCAATCATTTAAACATTTTAAACTTTTTTAAAAAATTCATGATTGAGAAAATGTAAGCTCTCATGCTTTCATCTTATGTTCCTTTGCAGCTGGTGCAAGATGAGAGCCAGGGAGATCTCAGGAAAACAGCAGGGCTTATGTCTGAGGACAAACGTCAACAGAAACTTGGTGAACTGAAGGAGCAGCGTCGACAGTGGAGGGAAAGTGGACCCACCAAGGAGACTGAGGATGAACAGACAGATATTCTCCGGGTCAGTCATCTCTTTCTCTATCTATCTCGCCTTCCGTTTTCTCTTTCTCCCCCAGTTGACTTCTTTCTCATGCCTGCTTGCTCTCTCTCATAACGCTATTCTCTCACTTTCCTTCTCTTTTCTGTTCTGTTCCATTTCTTTTCTCCCAATTAATGATTTGGTAAATTATAGAAGGTACTGATAACAAGTTTTTGAGAAGCTGAAATATGATGTGTAAATCTTTTAGGGTTAAATCTGATGTATTACACCATGTAATGAAAGTATACAATATTACTAAATAAAAAGCGACATAAAAGAGAAAAAAAAGAACCCTGATTATAAAAAAGAAGTCTTCAGATTTCATATAGAGATGTGAGTTGAGCAGGTATTGATCTCTCTGGTTGTGCTAAACGTTAAACAGGTTCAAATCTTTTTGTGTCTTTCACGTAGTGACATTATTGTTCAGTACCTGGAAAATAATCAGATCTGATTGATACATTTCCAGAAGCCTTAACTCACTAATAAGCAAACTCCTTTTCTTTCTTTTCTTCTGTCTTTCATCTTCTTTTTGTCTTCTTTCATTTTTTATTATTTCTTTTTTTTTTTACTTAGACCATGGCCCCATCTTATAAAGAGTTGCAATTGATCTGAATCAATCTCAAGTTTACAGTCTCCTATTTGATATGTATATAGATGCCATTGTGCATAAGACGGGGCCCAGATCTTCATTTATAACATTTGAATTTATTTTGATTTTGGATTCTAACACGCAGAAAGGAGTAGCTGTCTTGCTTGAAAGTCGTCTCATTGGGATGAAAGTTATCCAGGGTGGAGAGGCCACTGACGGGGACGTAGAGGTCAGTCTCATCGCTGACCTTCAGGAGAAACAGGACAAAGAGGCTGGCTATCTCATGGATGATCTTGAGAGCAAGGTAAGAAATGGCCTCCTAAGAGCCACAGAAGATTAGCAAAATCAGGATTTAAAGGGAGACTTGGATTAGCAGAACTTGTAATTGAAGAGTGCATGCATAGATCAATGAAGCCATATATCCTGGGCCTATACTGCACCTGTCATTTATTCATCTCCATCGTTATAGTAGAATCCTTGATCCTGATCAATGTGAGGTGTCTACATACAGTGTACAGATCATGTGAAGATAAAGAAAGAGGGAAACTGAAGGTGCTTCAAACATTAAGTTGTTACTCATTTAACCCCAGATTTTACAGTATATTTTTGAAGATATATACATCTACTGATATAGGATGTCACAAAAAAGTGCATTGATATTTCTTCAGGTTTATATCCAACAAGCAAATGTGATGTTATGTATTTGAATGTGCCATGAATGATGCATAGAACATATGATTAAGAATATGAGTTGTATGTACACTGGAATTTTATCTCTTGAAAGTCGCTGTGAAACAAACTTAATGTTTTTCTCCAATATTCTCTTAACCTCTGACCTTTCTTGACCTCTCCCCTCAGAGTGCAATGACCTTAAAGCAGTTGAAGCAGGTGCAGTTCATCGCCCGAGCCAACGGATGGAATGACAATGTGGCTGCCACCGTCCTGGTGACCAAGTCTGATACAGAGATGGTGACTGAGGAACAACTCTTGAAAGCTTTGGAGAGCAAATATGATGTGATGAGAGATAAACTACTGGCAGAGGTGAGACCCCTGCAATTCTGTTGTTGGTAGGACTAGGGAATTGTTTATGTCTTTTTGTTATTTTGGGTGGGGGGGGGGGGTGGACAGCAACCTCAAGTCCATATTGGAGACTCATTATTAGGGACTTTTAGATTTGCGTGGACTGATACGTGTCACGTCCATTCAAGGCAGTGCATTAAAAGGACGTCGACCGTAGCCATCCCCATTGTCTTTGTGCGAATCTAAAACTGCTAGTTCTTTGCAGGCAGTGACTTTGTCCAGTCCCACTAATTCTGAGAGCCTTCCGTTGATAGATTACTTTCATACTTACAATGTTTATTGTTTTTATTTCTATTAATCTTGTATCTGTAGGCTTTGATCAAGCAGACAGGCGAAGCAGAGTGGGCCAAGCTCACTGAACGTGAGCGTCAGGCTCGTCTTATGAAACTCAAACTCCAGGAACGTAAGATGAGACAGGAGAATAAGTTTGATGAGGCCAACTCCCTTCTCAGTCAGGGTATCAAGGATCAAGCAGGTAGGGGACTTAGATGATGATGATGATGATGATGATGATGATGATGATGATGATGATGATGATGATGATGATGATGATGATGATGATGATGATAATGACAATAACATCATTCAAACCCTCACTCAAACAATCAAACAGTCAATCAAACATTCACAAAACTGTAGTTCTAAATTTCAATTAATTTTTTGTAATAAAAATTAGTCCAAAAGGCGATTGGGATTAAGTGTAAAGCGACAATGGTAGGTTATTTTACTTAGCGTTCTCCTCAAGTTATAATTTTCAGGTTATTCATACTGCGGTGTGAAAAATTATTATTATTCCTATTAGAAATTAGCAATATTATTTCTCTTTCTGTATGTTAATGATAACCTTTCAGGAAGGGTGTTCCAAGATATTATGACAAACATTTCAATTCCTTTCATGATTGCTTTTATATCTAAATGCTAAGTAGCACCGTTAACTTCATCCACATTTATTGACATTGTAGTGTATTGGTAATCAATCTATGAAGGTTCATTAATATAACAAAGAAAGTTTGCAAAAAAATGTTGAATTCTTTCGTGACTTAAAAACTTGTTAACATCTTCCCATCATACATAAAATTTGGAATTGATTTTTCAGAACTGGCTCGGTTGCTAGGGGCAACCAAGACGGAGCAGGAGGAGAAGTTAAAGCAGCGTCTTGAGAGAAAGAAGCAGTTGAAGGAGGAACGTGAGGCCCAAGGATTGGAGGCCAATGATGAGGTGTTGGATGAGATCGTTCAACATGAGATGTCTCGAAAAGAAATCTTGGAAGACAGAAAGAAGAGACATGTAAGTGGCTCATTACTCTCTCTCTCTCTCTCTCTCTCTCTCTCTCTCTTTCTCATGTTCTCTGACAATGGTTCAATGTTGTTTTTGTCTCTTTCTCTTTTTTTCACTCTTTCTCTTCATTTCTTTCTTCTTTCTCTCTCTGCCTCTTTATCTTTCTTTTTTCCCCTCTCTAGCTCTTCTCTCCCTCTCTTTCTCTCTCTCTCTCTCTCTCTCTTGCTTTCTCCTGCTTTTGTCTCTCTTTTGATCTATCTCTTTCCCATGTTCATCATTGTATTTTGAGTAGTAATATATGAAATATCCGGTCTGTTTTCATCTTGGAGTAATATCATGCTCCTTTTTATATTTTTTTCTCCAAACTTTAGCATACAAAGTAAATGTCCCAAGCGAATGTACAGTAGTCTGCGGCTTTTTTTTTCTGATTTTCAAACATCGACATGACAGACAAGCTCTATGCATGGTAGTTTATGAGCTGACATCTCATAAATATTGAGCTACATGTAATCATATAATATCTTTCTCTCTTGTGATGCTAGAACATTCTTGAAGGACTAAACAACCACTTTGAGGATGAGAAGAATGCTCTGCTGGCTGCGTTGAGGAGTCAGGACGATACCCTGCAGAGTGAGAAGGAGAGACAGCTGGCCCTGGCTAAGCTGAGGAGGGACCAACGCAAGCTGCAGGATGAAGAGAAGTTTGAGGCAGCTGCTGCCCTCTTTGGATTGGCACAGCAGCATGAGAAGACCAGAGAGGCCAAGTAAGTCCACAGAAATAGAATTTGTGAGACATGTCTGTAAATACACAAGTATATAGATCGCTAGAAATGTACATGTAGTATTTAGCATGTTGTAATTGTCATTGTCATCATATCTATCACTCTTACTGGGATTTTCCAGAAGTTAAAAAGGTACAATAGCAAGAAAACAAAAATTTGAATCATTTGGACATTGATATAGGATCTGGTAGTAGCACATAGTGTACAAACATTTATACATGCATCACTCGTATGTAAATTTAGACCAATATGTAGCAGTAATTGGTCATTGATCAAACTTATTGGATAAACTATATATAATTGCATTTTTTACATTTTCGCAACATTTATCTAATTATATAAGCATGATTTATAAAGGCATTACAAATGTAGGGAAATATACTTTATTCTTCCATAAATTTTCTCAAATCTCACCAGAGTGAATTTCTTCAACTTCAATTGTCAGTTAATCGAGAGCCAGAAGGGCGTTAAAGTCTGCTAAACTATACGATTAATGCCTTTCTGGCTCCTGCAGACGATATGGTATGTAAAGCAGTGCAGAAAGAGTTTATATGTGTCCTTGAATGTGAATTGCTCCCACTTGCTTTCACCTTGACTTAATCCTGTTTTGTTATTACTCCACCTCCATCCGTAGCTACGAGAAGGACAAGGAGCGTCAAAAGCAGCTTGCTAGGGAGAGGCTGGCAGCTAGGAGAGCCAAGATGGCTGGTGATGAGAAAGGGGAGCAGGCCAAGCATCTTACTAGGTCTGACATCCAAGAACAGCTCTTGCTGGAGGAGAAGGAGAATGCCAAAGCAGATGCAGCGCATGCCACCAAGTCAGGTAAGAGGCATTCCTCTCAAGCTTACATGTATACATGCGTTGGTGGGAATGTGATCATAATTCACTATCTCATAATACTTTAGTGGAGGTTTTTCTTAGGAGTAAGGAGATTTGTTTAAGATTTACTTTTAGAATTGCTCTACAATTACTTGCAAACTAATCTGTCTTTCATTAGAGCATTTGGCAGAGTTATGTAAAATTTCAGTTATTTCTTTGAATGACTTTCAATCTACTCTGAACTTCATGACCTTTATACTATATTTTTTTTAATTTTGTCCAAAGAGCAAGAATGAAAATATTGTGTTTTTTTAGTTTTAATTATTTACTAAGGAAATAAATAAAAGTAATCCAGGGTAAATAATTCATTTTATAAAGTAGAACTTTTCATATGAATTCAAGACTTTTGCATTTGTCAACACTAACTGATTCTAATAAGCCATTTATTTATTTCTATATACAATTTACTAATGCACCAACTTATACCTCAGAAAGTTGCATTCTTTTTGACTGATCAATATTGTTTTATTCACTTCATTTACATGGTTTCCTTTTTGATAGAATAGTTTGCACTTTCATATCCTCATACTCACCTCATTTACATCTACTTAAAGTTGCTTACAGTTCAGAAAAGATTTTTACTTCATCTACATTTGCATCATCTACATTTGCATTAAACAAATGTTGAAGGCAAGAATGCACTTTATTAAATGATAAACCTACCATTTTTGTTGTGGCTGATATAAGAGTTTTAGATCAAATATGAGCTAGGGGTAATTGTTCCTGCAAGGGTGAAACTGAAGAAATTGAAACCTTCGTTAGAGGCAAGGATTGTGCCAATTTGTAGACGGCTGCTTATTCCTATTTAGGTGCATGTGAATTAGTTGTTTTTTGCCTGTATTATATATTTCTTAGGAATTATTACCACATTTTTCTAGTAATCTACTATTCATTTATTGATGCTAATGCTTGCCCATGTGATAGTTGCAATTATGTTGACGATAACAGAGTCAATTGTGTCACATTATTTTTCATTATATACCTCACTTAAGAAATCCAGCCATCTGATTGGTCGAAATTGCATTCATAAACTTTAACTATTCCTGTAAAATTCCCGGTAAAATTCCCGGTAAAATTCCAAACCCATGTAATAGTTTTAAAAAATAGTTCTAAAATCCCAGTAACCATGGTTACCCATAGGTTTACATGTTTAAAATGGTTTGAGTAATCAAGGATACCGTACGTGTGCGAAGAATTGGTCGGTATTTTCATACAAGACAAGACAATTCCAAACAAGACAAAAATGGCTAAAGAAACTCTCCCAAGATTTCAACTTATCAAATGCAAGACTCGCTGATAGCAAGAACAACAAAAAGGGTACGTGAAATTATCCATAAAAATGTTCGTTTAGTTGCTGAAAAAGCATAGACATAGACAAAAATGGATCTAGAGTCTAGTAGTCAGGGTGTCTGATCGCGCACCCGATGTTGTGTGTTAAAATTCTTCCCATAGAGATTGCACGCAATGCAGTCTCTATGCAGTCTATGAAGTCAAGTTTTTGTTTTCAATTCGAGATTCAAACCTTTATCTGTTGTGATCCTGAAGGTGATACTCAATAAGTGAGGTGTCATATGAAAGCGCAGGTTCTTCTCCATATTACCCACAGGGCCGGCCCACCCCCAAAATTGTAAAAATATCTTGCTTAGACTAGAATCTAGATCTAGTCTACTCTCAAAGATACACTCATAAAAAACAACCGTGCAGATAAACTAGAAAAAGGCCAAGGTGGTGTCATTAGTTGACTCTTTTGTTTTCGGCATATAAAAGTATTTAATGACTGCTTTAATATTCGAGAAATAGTTGCTTTTTATACGCTCTCGGGAAGGTTACAATTGGGCTATTGCCCTCGGCACGCCTCGGGCAATAGCACAATTCTAACCTTCCCTTGAGCGTATAAAAACAACTATTTCTCTCAAAGCAGTCATTAATACTATATTATTTTCTTCCTTTATCCTGAATTAGTTGTTTGTTTATAATTTGAACACATATAACGATAAGATTATAAAAGTCCTAAATGAATCTTTTTGATACGTCATAATAAAGACATTTCTATTTGAATCTAACACTTGCATTTGATAACATTGACCCATTCTAACTAACAAGGATTCAATCTTGCATGACGTAACCCTTTATATATATATATATATATATATATATATATATATTAACACCATATTAAAGCTGCATTTAGACAGAATGCTAGATAGCTCACTAGATAGACATGACACTTTAACCTACTAATAAGATCCATTCAGTGGGAGAACTTATTTCATTGTATCACCTCATGTGCATTGCTTCCATCATGTGTGCACCATCTCCATCTACCTTATGATCAACTACATCAGCCAAGGGAGATGTTCTTGTTATGAATCAAGGTAATTCAAATTGAAGGCAAGATGATAAGCACCAATTCATTTGACACTTCCATTAGTTATTATTTTTATTGCATAAATTAAGTTTAGTGTACTGCTTGTCCAAGGTATGTTCACAGATTGGATTTTAATGCCTGGCTTTGCCTTGTCTGTTTTCACCTCTTTTTTGTGTGAACATTTTACTGGAATGGTAATGAAGTTATGAATTATGCATTTCATTTAAAAGAAATATGATAATTTTGGATGTATGCTAACAAATGATATTATGTAGTAAATTTCTTCTGCAAAATTGGTTCCATTTCAATTTTGTGTAAAAAAAAAATTTTAATTCACAAACACATGTTAAAATACATCATCAAGATTTGGTAAAAACTTAATTGTAAACATTATAGTAGGTAAACATATGTCCAGATCCTTTAAATTTTACAAAGTGACTTGTGATGAAATGCATTTTGCCCATCACTTTCCCCTTTTTTACTTTCTAGTCATATATCAGAGCAAGGGTTTTTTTGTGTTCTTAAGAGTTTCTTAATTCTTGATGCCAAAATGTATAATAGTTTGTCATTCCCTTTAATATGTACTAACACATCCATGCATACATTATCTATGTGTATGTATGAGGGAAAGTCCAAGGTTAGTTAATATCCCATACATTACAAGGTATAAGGGTGGCTCAAACATTTATTGATATCAGCATTAATATTTTACTGGATATGTGGTCTTAACCCTGCTGTAGGAAGGCCATCATCTTAATACACTGATTAGTTACACTAACTTCATAGATGTGGTCCGTAATGTATGGGACCATGTAACTAATTGGACATGTATTGCAATGACTTGAAATTAATCATCTTATCACGACTCTGTTTGCACCTAAGATCCGGTATCCCTTGTTTCTACGGTAATGGATGAGGTAGATAAAAAGCAGAGCAGTGAGCGAGATGTCCTGGTCACTCTCATAGATGGTGCCATGGCTAACTCAAAGGAACGCACAAGGCTGGAGGAACTAGCTCTCAAGGTAGGCTAGCTTGCTTCAAAATCCAAACATTGTTTCAAGTTTCAAGTTTATTTGTTTCACATTTCACAAAAAAGTATTCACATGATTGACAAAATTAGAGCATAATATGAAATATACTAAAAGTGTCACATTATATAATTAATTCTTTGAAAAGAAGTCGAAATTAATTGTATTGAATAGAAGGTTATACAGGGTGAAATGTGAGGAACCTATTAAAACATTGTTAGATCATAGATGGATAAGTGTACTCCATTAAAGTTTTTTTTTTTTCTATATCAAGTACCTCCTGCACAGCTTTACAGCATAGATGAGATGAAGTGATAATCAGTAACTTGAAACACTATGCAATCAAGACCTGCTAGTACACTTTTTCATAACCATTGTATCCATACAGCTGTTATCATGGACTCCTTCAAAGAAATACTCGAGACGTATTTCTTCACTTTAAAGAACTAACCATCATGTCAATTTATCTTTTTCAAATAATTTACGTTGTTCTGATACTGTGAATGATATAAGCAGTGCTCCTACCGATTTGAACTGTTACATATGTTAGATATTGGAGCAGATACCATCACTATATAGATTATTGTGTTGTGATAAAGTGACTCATTCACTTGACTCTAAATCCAAGGGTTGAGGGTTCAAATCTAAGCTTAACACTAATGTCCTTTGGCAAGACATTAACCAACAATTAACCACTCTCCACCCAGGTGTGAATGGGTACCTGGCAATCGCTAGGGTAATAGTAAGTGCAGGGCCCTCAGGAAGAACAGCGTTGAAGGTGATACGGCTTCCCTGGGTAAACAAAATTATTATTGTTATAATTATTATCATATTATTAACATCATATCTTATTTTATCAAGATATGTTTTTCTGTAAGACCCAAAACTACCACCATATCATAGAAAGGGTGTATATATATGTCCACATATTTAAAGGAATTTCATGTTGTTTGGTAGGTAATTTTTTTCATTGTTTTTAGCTGGATCATGCTGTAAGTAAAGCACATAATAGAACCAGTAATCAATAATGCTAAAACCAAATCATGCATGCATTGACCCAGGACCTGTTAGCCCAGCTGGAAGCCCTGAAAGAGGAGAGACGTCAGCTGCGTGAGGATTCTGATCTGGAGTTTGGTGATGTAGACGTGAGTGGGCTTAGTGATGAGGAGCTATCCAGACATCTCACACAGGTCTCTGAGTATCAGGAGCAGCAGCATCGACTCCTCAAGAGCGCTATAAACATCAAGATAGAAAGTAAGCATATTATAGCATCTGAACACTGTAAACACAGATAACTGTCATGAATCATTCACAATGGCCATTGTCACTGCAAGAATTTTCTCTTTTTTTACAATTTGGATAAATTCAGTGTGTTAATGATGTAGAGAATTGAAGTGTACATACGTAGACCATTCTTGGAACTTGTGAAAGTTTTATGTACACATAGATATTACATTACTTTAATGATCACCGAATGAAAGAGAGAGAGAGAGAGAGGGACAGAGAATGACAGACCGTCGGATAGATAGACAGACATATGAACAGACATAGAAGAAACAAGATTCCACAGCTTCTTAAATGTCATTAAAAATCTTATCTCCCAGGACAAAGACCAAAATTATAAAATCTCCTATCCTCTCCCAAATTGTTCTTCTACCCACCAGTGATGCGGCGTTCCTTGATTGAGGAGAAGCGTTTATCACTAGAAGAGATTGAGGAGGAGCTTGCTGTCATGATGTTATCAGAGCTTCAACAGAAACAGAGTGTAGAGGTCAATGCTCTTCATCATGTTCTAGAGGGCTTCCCGGTTAGTTATCCCATCTATTATCATACTTCACTTCTACCCTTATTTAGATCTCACTTGCACACCAGCAAAGTTAGTTCTCTCATTTGTTAGTAAATGTTTAAAAATCTTTTTTTTGTAATGCATTATCATATTCTGTTGCATTATGTTTTCGTTATTCATATCCTTTTTTTTTATCAGCTGCTTTGCTTTGAATTCATTGTCAAAAATTGTTGAGCAACACAGTCAAACATTTTTATCATGCTTCTTGCTTGTTTTCTTAGATATGTATTACTACATAGTTCTTTCAATGCTTTCCCTATAAATATATATACATGCAGTTACAGATGCTTTCATAGTGCTCCTACTTTGCCATACTTATTGCATATTAATGGAATTTTCCTGAAGTTTAATAAAAGTGCATATCTCATATAAATGTATATCTCATTCACAACTTACCTGTAGTTTTTATAAGCTGAAGGCAGGTATCTGTTTGCAAAGTAGATAATAAACTTGCATGTATTATTTACTTCACTATTGCCAGCCATTTAAGCATTATACATTATAAGTTTGCCTCACTTGTTTATAACTTTTCACATATAAATCTTTGCTCAATATGATGAACATGAATATTCCATTTAGGAGAAATTACCTTTTTTAAACAATATGTAATGACGCAAAATATGTCAATTGATATGTTTGAAATGAAAGCAAGAGTGTTTTGTCTTCAAAATTGACTTTACTTCTTAAATCTTTGTAATAAAACAAAAGAATTGTGATATAATTATGTCCCATTGTGAGATTTCTATTCTCTCAAATGATTGTATATAAAATAACCCCCCCCCCCCCCTCCACAATATAAATGGAATATTCATGTTCAGCTTAGCTCTTTCACAGACCCTTCTGAGAGTAACTGTAGTGCCTAATAGCCTCTGCAAATAATATGTCTTTTCTGTCAATCATGATACAGTATTTGCAGAAGTTTATTATAGCACTCATTACTTCTCAGAGGGGAGTAGCTATTCTCATGCAGCATTATAATCAAACTATATCTCTAATCACCATTACTTTCCTCTGCGATTCACACTCCTGCCTCGATCTCCACCATCCTCTTCACATTCCATCCATCAGGGGGATAATAGCAAACCCCAGGGCCATCCAGGTGGCATAGATAAGCGACATAGTATGGCATCGATAGCGTCTGGTGTGGGACACTCATTCAAAGAATTATTCTTCTCAGAATCCACTGAAGTCATTAAGGTAACGTGCACATCAGACCAATGATGTGAGCTAGGGCCTGTCCTCTACATATTCTACATTCACTTCTCTCCATGTCATATATATGCTTCTCTTATTTTCATTATCCATATTGCATCATATTAGAAAAGCTATCACCTCTTGCATCCAAAATACATATTGTAGCATTATGCCTTAGAATGCTTTAGAAAAGCCTTAGAATTCTTCCAATACTTTTATTTCATTTTACAGATTTCATAGTTATTCAGATTTGTGTAGGGGTAGGTATTCTAATGGCCCTGTTATTTTATTTTATTTCATGTAAATAAGCTTATAAATATGGTATCCGGGAAGTCAAGTTGTTTGCAGAATAAAGAAAAGTTGTTTGACACACAAAGGAGGATAGTACAAAAGAGGTTGTTTTCAAATGCATTTGTTTTTATGATCCAATAAAGCTTTGTCTTTAGTCACAGCTAATTCATTCAAGTCTGCATATCTCAAGGATTCAAGCATTTCTGAACTCAGCCTTCCCAAAATGAATTCTTTGCACACGACTGAATCTCAAATGCAGCTCTTGTAAAGTCTATTGAAAGAGTTTGACACAGTTAAAATGGATAATGTATTTTTTTAGACATCACTGATAAATCAGATACTTTAGGCTATAAGAGTCTATTGGTGATTTCTGGACCAGATTTGATCGAAGTAAGTTCTCTTCATTTTCTTAAGACTGGATAGTCACACCATGCAGGAATGGCATGTTTGGGCAAGTCCAAGGTATCCCATATACCTTCCCAAGAGAAAGAAACATAAACTAACATTATAGGTCACAATTGTAATTTCCTTGTTATTAGGCCTGATCCAAGCCCTATTAGGACTGTCAACATTACTTAGGTATACTTACAACTCTGATGATGTCCTGGATGCATGACAGTAACATTCAGGATGGATTACTGAAGACTTCCCCATTTACACTAAGTCCATACCTTTACCTCCCTTTCAATCATTCATCATAGAATGAAGAGTTCCTTCACCAGATGAAGGTCACCCAGCGCAGAGCTCGGCGGGAGGGATGGCTGGACAATGTGGCGGTCACTGTGTTTGACCACACTACGGTCACCCTTGAGATGACCACAGAGATCGAGGAGATGACTAGAAGGATCCAGGCTAGAGAGGGCGCCCTGCTGACCATGGACAAAGAGCTTGAGGAGAAGAAGGCGGAGGTTATGAAGAATGGTGAGTGCAATGTTGGGTCAAAAGGAAAGGCAGTTGTAAAGCCGATGACCCAGCATTTTGTTGTTGCATCAACATTTGCTGCTGTGATTATTTGCCGAGGATTTCAATTTCATCAAAGATATAGCTTTGAGGTTGAAGTTTGAATCAGGTTTAGGTTAGGTTTTGGATTTAGGATTAGGGTTAGGTATAGTTTTTGGTTCAAAGTTGAAGCTAGGATTTGTTTTGGTGTTGGTAATTGACCGCGTTGAGCAGCTCTTGCCTAAGGGTTTACCCAGATTTAAGATCTTTGGACAAATGAAGTGACTTTTATGTTATGGGTAAGTTGAAGGAAAAGTCCCATATGCATCAAATCAAATAGAAGTTTACAGTTTGATCAACTTGATTACCTAACCAGAGCAGTTACATGTCAAAATAACAAGCGAAGTGATGTTTAAATTTCACTATAGATTTTTTTCTTTTGTTAATCATTCAAAAACAAGGTCTTCAATATACTCAAACATATTTTGATTTGTGGAATTGATTAACCATTGAAATACTTATTAATATGCAAGAGTTATGTTATATTTTGTCATTTTGTGTTTTTGCAGAGAGTGGCAGAACTGCAGAGGAACTAGATGCAATGATTGCCAAGCTAGAGAAGGAGTATGCAGATAGAAAGAAGGTAATACCTCCATGTTCATAAAATAATATGAATCATGTTTTACATTTATGCCATATAAATAGTGTGATATTATTATTATTTAATTATTAGTGAACAAGGGGGTAATTGTCAGGGGGTAGGGGGTATAATGACCAAAGGTGTTGTTGTCAGCAAGGTGGTAGTCCTTAATTTCATTTACTCTAGCCAAGTCCTTCCAGTTTCTTGTGATATGATGCACCAGGTCTTCCTATCTGACATGGCATTCCCTAGGTTTTTAACTTCCCGTCCTGTATCTTCTCTGAGCACATCTATATGTGTATTACATATAAGTACAATGTAGAGGTGTTGTGGTCAAGTGGTTAGATCGCCAGACTGTCGATCACAAGGTCTGCGGTTCGAGACCCGCCGCGGCACTAATGTCCTTTGGCAAGACATTGATCTACATTTGCTACACTCAACCCAGGTGATGTAAATGGGTACTTGGCAGGAATTAATTCCTTGGAATGCTAGAGCGCTATAATGGCAGCACAGCTAAAGCCGGGTAATAACCTCCAACTTTGGAAGCGCTTAGTGATTCTATTAAGTGCTATATAAAAGCTGAGTATTATTATTATTAATTTGACTTAAAAAAAAACAATTTACAATCTTGAAAGACCTTTGTAACAGATTTGCGTTTGTGATTTCTGCTCATACTACAGGCTCTTGAGGAGGAGCAGACCAGGGAGAGGAGGCAGGAGGCAGAGATGAAAGATGTCAACCAGGAGCTGGAGCAGAAGGAGCAAGATCTTCAGAACCTGGAGCAGGAGATGCAGGAAGCCATTGAGAACGGTGAGAATCAGAGATGTACAGTCTTACTTGAAGAAGTCAGTCTGATTAATGATTGAGTGCAAGCACTTTGTTATAAGTGAAAAATGATTTTATGATACATAAAGCAAACTTGATCAAACTAGAATGTATGTTTTTATATTGTATGATCTAAACTAATTCACTTTGCATCAATTACTGACATTAGTACAATTTTACAATGGCCCAGTAAAGAGACACACACTCTTGAAGTGGGGTATTAATAGTACCCAGTGTTGTTAGGGTTAAGTTAGTTCTTGAGCTGACTTGACTTAAGATTAAGAGGCAGCTAGAATAATCTTACACCACCTTTTGACTTGACTATAAAGTAAGAGGTAACTTTTAACACTATATCAAAACTGCAATGACTTGATTCAGTCTCAACTCACATCTTAAATGATACATTACTAGACTTGCCATCTCAACTCAATTCATGTCCAAGGCTGTTAGATTTATCATTAAGTCATATTAGAAAACCTCTTTGCGAATAGTAGTATAATCTTCACCTTGACTCTCTCGTTCACTCTCTTTTTTATTTTATTTTTTGGGGGGGGGAGGGAGGGATTGTGCCGTTTGTTAACGTCCAAAACATACTGGTCAGTTTGTGCATCACTAATTAATGTATACTTTGTCACTTCCATTATTTTACAGACAAAAGTAAGTACCAGACGTGACAATGTGAAAGTTTACTAATTCAATTGTGTTTTTGCTTTATTCCCCTATGTCCATTGTGTACAGTATGACTAACAACTGCATGGATGATGTTGATGATGAGTGTGGTTTTGAAGTTGGGATAAAAAAAGGTTTTAGTATTCTATATTTGTTTCCTAATCTTTACTTTCTCATTGTTTTTCTCCCACTCACTCTATTTGATAACTGCAAGCCTTTTAGTGTTGTTCAAGTACTCCTCTCTCTCACCTCCAAAATTGTATAGAGTGTGTGATATTTTATGTCTTGGTCAGATTTGATGTGTCTTGCCAAAGGTGTAGATGAGTAGTTGGTTGATGTGGTAACCAATGTAGGGTACTGGCTGAAAATTGAGATTTGAGGCTATACTTAGTTCAAACTTCCTAATGATAAGAATACAATGATGTAGGATTGTTGTGATTTCCTTTGAGATTGAACCAAAAGAAATGATTTCCTTTGCTCTTAAAATATTGCCCCTTTAGAAGTAATGCGGCTCTATGTTTTGAAATAAAATTGTGGTTTTTCTTTCAAGCTATGTTGAAAGATGTATAACATCAAAACACTCTTACATTTATTTGGGAAGTGTCCTATGGGCAGTGCTGTTTGTGGAAGCACTTGTCAGTGACTATTTGATGTGAAACATGGAAAATGGAAGGAGAAACTTAACAGATATCTTTGGAACCAAATAATTGCTTTTGATAAAAGCAGACAGATTTGCAGAACTGCTCCAAAAAATTGAGGAAAATTAGACAAGAATTTGTTTTAAACATGTGAATCTATATGGAGATTAATATCTGATTTAGACAAATTAGCATGTCGATCAGTCATGAGTTTGTGATGTCATTACTACCGGTTCTCTCAGTTTTCTTTTATATTTGATATGACATGTCATACTGGCATATTGGCAATACTGTAATGTATTGCCAAATTGTCTCCATGAGATAGTAATCTTCATATCATTTACCCCCCCCCCCCCCCCCCCAAAAAAAAAAAAAAAAAAAAAAAAATTACAGCTTTGCTTTTGGCTGATTTTTTTTTCTCTGAATTTTGTGCTTTTATTGAAACAAAAAGTAAGAATGGGGAATGCTGATAGTATTATAAGATGTGAAGTTGTACAACTGTGTTTATCGTCACCACCCAGCTTCCACTAACATGTTTTGTGTAATTCATGTTGTTCATCTGTCAGTTGTGGGATTGCTTGGTTATATTCTGTACAAAGGAAATTGTATTGACAGGAAATGTGAGGTAATGGGTGTAGATGAAAGAGAAATACAGAGGGAGGTAGTTATAAGGAAAGTTAAAGAGAGAAATGGAGAGATGGAGAAAAGGAGAGGAAAGTATGTAAGGCAGACGTTACAAAGAATAGAAAAATTATTGAAACTTGTGTTATTAGAAAAATTGAAATTGGCATTGGAATTGATTACCTAGGGGGAGGGGGAGTAAGATTTTATTATGTTGGTGTTGTTTGTGTAAAAAGACAGTAATGCTTCTAATGCTTCATCACCTACATGTATGTGTCAACATGGCCATATTTGCTGATAGGACGACCTCTCTGTAGACCGGGCTCAATTCTTATTTTTCTATCTCTCCATTTTCAGAGCGTAAACGTCGTCCAAATGAGGAGTTTGATGCCGAGGCTATGATGGCGGAAATTGAGGCTCAGTTTGCTGCTAAGAAAAGGGTAATTCATTTATAAAGATACATGTACCTTGATTAAGGGAAAATGTGTAAGTGAAATATTTCAAAGCTAGTATGATGTATCCTTGTGTTCTATGAAAGCCATTCTATATCATTATTAGAATGTATATATAACATTTTGTTCTACATTTCACTTTGATTGCAGGCTGAAAGAGATTTGATTTATTCTTATATAAGCATTCTGTATGGTATGCAGTGCATTCTTATATAAGCATTCTGTATGGTATGCAGTGCATTCTTATATAAGCATTCTGTATGGTATGCAGTGCATTCTTATATAAGCATTCTGTATGGTATGCAGTGCATTCTTATATAAGCATTCTGTATGGTATGCAGTGCATTCTTATATAAGCATTCTGTATGGTATGCAGTGCATTCTTATATAAGCATTCTGTATGGTATGCAGTGCATTCTTATATAAGCATTCTGTATGGTATGCAGTGCATTACGTACTGAGCCCTTACTATATAAGCATTCTGTATGGTATGCAGTGCATTACATGAGCCCTTACGTATTCAAACAGAGCAAACCAAGAGATCATGAGATAGCAAAATGATATTGCATGGTCCTTGAGGTACTCTTTCACAAAGTGCGAGATATATCTTATCAGGTCGAAATCCTTTCAAACAAATGATCATGAAATGAAATATAGATGTGTTTTCTTTTCATCCTTGCTTGTTAGGCAATGCAAGTTCAGCTTGAGAAGCAGCGTCGTCAGGCGATGGAGAAGATAGCCGCCAGGAAGCAGAGAATGGAAGATAGAAACTATGAAGATGAGATGGCTGTGGCTCTGATTCATGCTGCAGAGAAGAGTAAAACTCAGAAGGAAGAGGCAGCGGTGGAGCAGAAGAACAAACAGAATCAGCTGGTGAGTTATCTCTTCACAAAACAGTTTCTCTGTGTCATTAACTTATGTCGGGGATATAATTTGCAAAGTATATTTACTGATTTTATGTACAGCATGACTTTATTATTCAGTTTTAAAAATAGAAATATCTTATGCAGAATTTAAGTTTTTATGTATGTTGTGTTGTGTTGTGTTGTGTATAACATTTTCAATTGAGATTACTTTGATATATGGAATCAAACACAAATATGATTAGGAGTGGAAAGAAATGGTATTGTAAAATGCTGTGGGTCCCTTAAAAATCTTCAGATTGTGTTTACTAATCTTTACATTTTTTAATTTAATTTAATTTCCTAAATCTCATATGCATCTTAAAGACTTATATTCATTCCAAATGTTGAACAAATGTTGAGTGTAATGATATTATGAGCCAATGCCAGGAATCAACAAATATTTGTAATCTATTCCGATATCCAGATGCAAGACCGCTTGGCTGCCCGGCGAGAACAGAGACGCAAGGCAGCAGAGGAACGGGCAGAAACAGAGAGACTGGCCCAAGAAGAACAGAAGAAGAGAGAGGTCTCTTTTGAAAGAGAGAAGGAGAAGAGGAAGAAGGTATGAGGAAATGCATTATGATCTCTTGATTTCATGATGGTATGTCTATTCTTTCTGATTTCAATTTTCAGTATCTAATGAAAGTCAGAAGACATTAATTCAATGTTATAATTATAACAGATGAGAGTTATGCCCTTCTAGTTCTCAGCAAGGCATTAACTCGTATCATTGTACATAGTGTTAACATCCTTTTGTCTCTCAGCAGATCATATTGAATACTGTATGTGAAGTTAACTTCAAGAATTTGATTCTCCATAACTATACTCTTTTAATGAAATTTGCATGTACCATTTTACATAAGATACAAGAGTAATCAAGATACCAGTTTATCTGTTGAGAGGCAGAAGGATCTAACTCTATGTGAAATAAAAATGAATTAACATCCCTCTAGCTCTCACTAGATGAATTATTGGCCATTAGGAATTAATTTGGGATAATGAGAAGTAAACCAATCAATGATTTAAACAAGTACACCTGTGTATTCCTGTTTCTTAATTATTTGCATGAATCTTGTATCTTGTATTCCTTCACGCCCTATAACTTGATCATCTTATACATCAATCCTATTTCATTCAATCACTTCCTGGAACCAATTAGGTGAACTTTGAAGCCGAGGTAAGCTTTAATTTATGTCAAATCTTTCACTTTTTTTGTTCATAGCACAATAACCATATCAATTGTCTGTTATGTTTAAAGACTGAACTTCCTAACATTCATTTTCTCAGTGGAAAAAAAATTGGGATTTTCTTTGTAAACAGTGTATCAACAACAGTACCATGTACCTGTATGTAGTACTGTCCTTATATTAACAGTGATAGTCATTTCAATTACAAGTTTTCTAATACTAAATGTCTGTGAACATTGAACATTAACATTTGAGAATATGGAATGGGAAGGCAAGTTATCATTTCTATCAACAACACTACCAAAATATATCATATTTTATCCCTAATTTGTTCAATACTCCCACAGTTTATAAATCTCCTGGAAGTCTTATGACTGCATAATGTTGTTGTGTGTGGATGAATTCAGATTTGTCTTTAAGTATGCTATCTAACATGTTAAATGACCCACAGAGTGAATAACTTTTAAGTGTGGACAGATGCACTTTTTGTGTGCAATTTATGCAGCACTATAAATAGGAACTTATATGTAAAACTGACTGCATGTGTACCTGTTTTTAGCCTGTCATCACTGACCCCTCACCCCGGAAGCCTAAGAAAAAGGGCAAGAAAGGGGTGAGTTTTGGGGAACCACCCAAAGCTGACAAAGTGGTGAGTTGATCGAGGTTTGCTTGAAGTTGTTGCAGAAAACAGCCACATGCAAAAGCAAGGCAAGGCTTTGTAGAACCATGCCCCCCCCCCCTCCCCACCCCCTCTCCTCTCATTCTAATGATTTGTATTGCCTGGCAGACAGAGGTTTATTCTTTCAATTTTAACATTGCCATAATTATTACAATGATATAATCCCTTATATTGATTATTAAGCAGATGCATATGCTAAAATATTAAAGATTAACACTTTGGATGTAACTAATAATAATGTCTATATAATTATTAAGAAGATAAAAAAAGAAGAATGTGGTGATTAAATTTGCCAGGTTTTTATAGAAGCACTTTCTGTTCTTGTTAAAACAAGCAGTGTTGTGTTCAAACTACTTGGGAGTTAATAATTATGTCTTTAAAATTTGACTTTCAACTTTCTGGTGCATTTTACACCTGTTATTGCAGTTAAGCTCATTGAAAATGCTATGAAAGATTCTGGGACATGCAGTCTCATTATTCGTGAGAGTTACTATCTCTATAAGTCTGTAGACATGTTATGTCAGGCAATAAAATCACAAGAGTGCAAGTCTTCAAACCCTATCAAGATGGCGCAAACATCTTTGCATGTTCAGTGTTGATACCGGGGAGCATAGAACAAGCCCTATTGCGAAGCTCAAACTATAAGGGCTCCATAACAAGGGCAAAGAACACTCTCAAATTTAGATTGATTGGCTGCAGTACTGTGTGAAAAATCATATCATTTTATTTAACACACTCTTGTTTTTAAAAATGATTAATAGATTTGTAAAAATAGCAGTCAAATGATGTGCTTACTTAAAGCTGTATCTAAAGATGGATGCTAATTAAGAAACGGTCGTACTAAGATCAACATGTATATGAGCACTGAACATGTAGTTCCCTCCTCACACCCCTAATCTATATGAAACTGCAGTGAATGCATGCATGTGCAAGCCAGAGTAAACCATTATCAGTGTCGGCAGTCTCAATTGCTGTTCTTGTATGTGTCAATTAAGTACAGTGTTTTTTAGTGTCAGAATATGCTATTGTTTGGGAATCTTTTTTTTTATGAATCTGGTTGAGATTTTGGATCATCGCGGTATCAATTTGAAATCATGTATGCCGATGAATCATATTATATCTGTTAAAGTGCAGGAAAGCCTTGCATAATCTATGTTGTAAAATAATGTTGTGTAATATGTAGTGAATGCAATGATTCCTGGCCTAAAAATGCTGTTATTGGTGTTTGTTTTGTTTGTTTGTTTTTTTTTTTTTTTTTTTTTGGGGGGGGGGGGTTATCAATCGTGAAAGAGAATTTTAGCCCCTTGGTCATACCTAATTTGAACATTATTGATTGATGAGTAATTTAATGCGCTCACCTTTACTCTTAACAACCTAAAACCTTATGCATGTAGCTTTGATGAGATGATCGTTAGTAAATGTCATCAGAGCATACTGTATGTCAGCCTTGTTAGACCATGTTATCTCTACAATGGAAAAAAACAAACTATGTTCCATGTGTTGAACATTGCTGGTACATTTTGTGAACAACTTTATTTGAGGGATCACACCCTTTGTTTTTGAAAAATTGAAGACTGCACACAAGGTTAAATTAATGCTTTAGAGGTGGTGTTTTTTCCCTGTATAATTAAAGACTTAAAATAAAAGAAATTGTTGCCTGTATGCACATGCCATTCCAGTCTTCAACTGACCTGTACATGAATTGCATATCCACAAGTCCAAATCATCTTCATTTGTGAAACAAAACAAAAACTGTTCTCAAATTTATGGTATGCTGGGATTTGCCATTTAAAAAGAATGTGCGCAGTTAGCTATACACTTCATCACTCAAACCAATCTGAATACCAGTAGGTTTTGGTATGGATGTGCGTGTTAATGTATGAATGTGGATGTGTTGCTGCAGTTTTACATAGCGCTCATAGAATGTTCATCATTATTTCTGTTATGACTTGGGCAAGCTATGTGGCAATATGTACATGTAGGTTCATGTTATGATTGCTTTATACATGTACTCTGGCTCATCGGAATATTGAGATGATAAACGTAATGTAAAATGTATATGCATGTCTTTAGCAGTGTCTTTAATAATTCCCATTATAAAAGAATGCAGATGTACCTGCTATGTTGTTCACCGTGATTGTTTTCTTCACTTTGATTTGCTATTTGTTATGTAATTGTGGGGATGGTTGTGCGTTGCTTGTGTGGAATGTATTTGAATAATCATTACAGCCAAGGAAATGTTTTACATTGAATTAGATTTCATTACAACAGCATGACCATTGAAATGCAAACACTTAAAAACATGAAAGATTATAAGTGAAAAAATAATACATCTAAATAAAGGTGAATTTGGAGAGTAACTGGTTTTTACTGTTGCTGTTATTTGAAGTCATCCAAACATTAATAAAAACAGAGCCATGCCAGCTAAAAAAAATAGTAAATAAAAATGAAAATTGTCTGGGAAGCTAATATTTACATCATGGATTTTTGTTTATGTTCTTGGGATTAGAAACCCCTAATTGCATGAAGGTATGTAGTAAGTCAGAGGGAATAAATAAAAGCAAAATGCGGTTTTACTAACTTTTTTTTTCCACTTGAATATCACATCAATTTCACTTGAAACCTGAACTATTGCATTCCTAGGTAATATCATGTTTATTTTTAACACTGTAATTTTGTAAGTAGAATAAATTTCATGTGAACACTGTCAATGTATATTAAAGTTTCCTCATATATTTGTATATTCCTTTTTTATGTTAAATTGTATGCGCATGTTATGCAATTTGAATGTTATTACCCAGGTTTTAAAGATGTCAAGATTAACCATTCATACATTGCCAAGTGAAGCTCAAGTACAGCATGTAGTGATAATAACAATGTTTATGTTAACTTCTCTCCTTCCCCTCTCTGTCTCACCTAACTCTAGCAGTATATGTAATTCTTTACATAGAGCTGTTAAACTAAAAAATGGGATTCTATACCTGAAAGTCCTCAAATATATGAAGCTGAACTTAATACCCACAATATGCATGAAAGAATGAAGATATATTATATTGGTACTAAATTGCACTTTATACTAACAAGAAACTTGTGTGTGCTAATTCAAGCAAGAAAAAAGCAAGATTTTATCTTTATATCTTCTGGACTTCTGTTATCTTGGTATACTGGGTGTGCTGAGCCAGAAAAATAAGATGAACATTATTGGTCACCTAGCTAGCTTCCCCGTCATATGTGAGGATTCTGTCCGTCTCAAGAAACATAAGGTTGCCAGGCTTTCTTCCTGTTGACCAATCAGTGTTGTTGTATACCATTGTTTCTCATCTTGCCTCAGGTCTGGTGTGGACCTAGTCTGGACTGCAAGCCTCACAACTTTTTGCATTTGTTTCTGTGTGTTTGTTTCTTATGTTGCAGTTTTCCCCTTGTTTTTCTCTCTCTCTCTCTCTCTCTCTAGCTGCTCCTGCTCATATGGACATAAAAAACAGCCCCTTTTTTTTAGCACAGTCTTATTTTATTCTTTCAAAAGAGTTGTATGCCTTGGTTCCTTTTCTTGTCCTACTCTGGTCTTGGTTTATGACTTTTCTTGTGGTCCTAATAATTGTGTGCAGCTTTTCCTGGTCTGATCATTTGACAAGTCACCTGAAAAATACCTTAGTTACCTGCTATAGGTAACAGATGAAAACAGTTCATCAAGTATGTTCTTATGTTAACTTTGCTTGTGCCTCTCTTGTTTTAGGCTGGTCCTGGTCTGATGCGAGAGAAGACGGTGCTGGATGTGGACATGTCCGAGGATGAGAAGCAAAACCTGTCTAAGATGCTCCTCTCTCACCATAGCAAAGCACAATGGAAGATGGAGAAGGAGCGAGAGAAGAGGGCAAATGAGGTGAATATATACCAATGCTAGGATTTATTGAAATAGAAGTACACCCTGACATCAATGATTTGAATAAAATCAGGAAGATAGGAGATTTAGGATCTTCAAACTAATGATAATAATAATAGTCCGTTCCTGTAAAGCGAATAACACATCATGATATAAAGTCTCTATGCGCTTCCAAAGAGCTTAGGAAATTATTACCCTAGCTTTAGCTCCGTCAGCCGTTACTAGTGGAAAAATCTGGAATGTATTCTTAATACTATGTTAGCGGCGAGAGGTATAAGCAATATAAATCATGTCTAATGATTGGTTAATTTATGTGCATAAATGTAGCTGGTTGTGTTTGCAGATATTTCAGAGAGACATTTGCATATAAAGGATAGGTAGTATCAAGTTGTCATGACAATAGGCATAACTCTTACTTATACAATTGAAGAAAAAAACCAGAAACCCACCCTGATTAAAAAGATGAGAACATTTCCAAAGATCATTTAAATCAAACACAAATTGGCAATTGGAAATCCCATTAAATTTGTGTCTTGGCAAATTCGAGTACTGTGTAATTGTTGAACGCACTTCCCTTTCTTCAGGTTCAATTTAGAGATGTGCAGTATACTTTTAGGGAAATAGAATGTTTTCAGTAATAACATGGACATTTCAAATTTCTGCAAATTGACACTGGTTGTGTACATGTACTTTTATTGCTATTTATTTTAGTAACAATATTTTGATGGCTTGACTCTGCTCATTCTTTATCATTCCACAGCTTAAAGAACGACTGGAAATGCGCAAGACTCGTATCCAGGATGCTGCAACCACCATCTTGGGACTGGGAGAGAGACAGAAAACTATGGTGGAGAATAAAAAGAAGGTAAGAGATGGTTCCGGCATGTCCCCCCCCCCCCCCCCAAGCTACTACCCAACCAAAATCACAGAGCCCTCCACACCCCAGGGCTGGGCCCACTCCAAAACAGGGCGTCTCCTGGGCTAGAAGGAAAGAGAGCAGTTCACCAACCTAGCCATCAAATCCTATCTCAATAGACTAACAGTTCTGAAATTACACTCACTATACTAGATAGATGCAGTGTAAACACACTAGAGAATTGTGGCAAACTACTGAAACAGTGCTTGCTCGAAAGAAATTATAACATTTTCCATATTAATACTTTGTATATTGGCTTTGAACAGAGATGAAATTTTTATCAAATCAATTCTGCTTTTTCATACTCTTTCAATATCAACAATTTGTCTGGTATTGCAAACTAGAAATGAAACATCTACCATCAAATCATTCTTGTTCCTATCTAGGATGAAAGGGAGCGTCAGATAGCGCTGGTGAAGGAGCGTGTGCAGCGTGTACGGTATGAACGCACCCAGACCATGAAGTTCAAAGGTGACGACAAGAAACGGTTCAAGGACTACCTAGAGAAGGAGGATTCTGGTCTGTCAGAGGATGAGAAGATGACGAAGATAGCTGACCGGATTAATAGCCAGTTCAAGAGGCATGAGTCCAGCTATAGGGCAGGACACAAGAGTGTAAGTTACCATTGTGATACTATTCACTTGATTCTTCATGGAATCCAGTGGAATATAAATACATTTATTCATTTCGACGGGGACAAAGTTCACTTTCAGGTAGATTATAAGGAAATAATTTATTCTCCCTTCTAATTACACTTTACTGATCCATCAAAAAGTGGAATATCCATGTATAAATTTAATTCAAAATGGTTTATTAGACAACATGCTAAGACTTTTAGACACGTCATCACCTACCGAAATTGTGGATTTTCTTTAAGACTTTGATTAACACTATAGAGCTGAATTGTATGTGTCCTTGTTAAATCTATTTTACTAAGGGAAAGTCAAGTTTTTTTTTAAGTTTCTTCATTGATTGTCAACATATAACATGCATTGTATTTTTCAAATTAACCAAGGTGTTCATGTACTAACTTTAATTATTTTAATCCATGTGTTCCTTATGGTATTAGACATGTACCTATCTTTTTTCTGGTCGTCTGATGACTTAAGTTTTATTATGATAATCAAACAGGTAGGCAACATATTTATCCCTATCAATCATCATAAGTGTTTGTCTTTAAGTATCCCTTATCTTTTTTGATACATGGCAATTAGTTAACTCCATTCAATAGCATAAAAAGAGCTGCAGTCAAAATATAGATTCTGGTTTTAAATCCAAGTTAATTTCCACTTTTCATAAAGAAATCATTACACAGTCTCCTTTGATAGGAAGTAAAGCCATAGGTAACATGGATCTGTGGACAAATTTACTTTCTGAACATCCTAGCTTGATCAAATTTAAGGAACAGAAAAATTTTCAGATAGGGTCCTAAAAATTTGTATCACCTTTAGGTATCTGTACATCATTAATCTTGTATTTTTAGGGCGGAATGCTCAGCAAGAGCATCAACCCACGCTGTCATGCTTGTCTCCATTATTTGGAGGAAGAAAGGAAGAAATTTGTATGTAAAATAGAGAACTTTGCAAGAATTTCCAAAGATTCACCAATTTTTTTGGTGCACCCATTTTATTTATTACTTTCACTTTGAATTTTTAGTTAATTTTATATATCTCATATAAGTTTGAATTATTGTTAATTGCATTATATTTTATGATTACAATTTTTAGTTACTTTTTTTCTGTGTTTTATCAACAACTTTTCAAGTTATTTATTTATATTTTCAAAAAGATAAACTTTTAGTTTTCACCACCTCCTACGTACTCTGGAGCTCAAAATGCCTCATCATTTGATACTGGTTAAATTATCTTAATTTCAGAAAAACTGATTTTTCACTGCATGTCAAATATGAAGTCTGTCTTGGTCAATTTTAAAAAAGTCTTATAGCAAGATACAAAATCAATTCTATACCATGTATATTATCATAATGAATTGATTCAAGTCTGATTTATATACCCTGGTCTTGGTATAAATATGGAAGGATGATAATATAAGCCGCCCTATCATATCTTTAAATCTGTAAATCATATTTAGAGGTAAAGAGGATAATCATTTTGATTGCTCTGTTCTTATTTTGTCTGAGCAGTGAAAGATCAGTTGCACAGGTCAGTCTTTCATTTTGAGGTTTTAATGAGAATTTGCAGTATTTCATTTACCGGTAGATCTGATTTTGAAGGGGTTAAGATTGTTACCCAGCATCAACTCTGCTGTGAAGTCACTTCCTAATGTTGGATTGATCCTTAAACCACCTCTTTCTTTCTTTCCTTGAAATGAACCCTGCACATTTCATTTTTGTTAAAATAAATAATAATATAATTAAATTATTAATTAGCACTTCACCTACATCTAATACAATTTATGGATGATCAATCTTCATACTCTCTGAAGTATTCTTACATGTTCAGTACCTGATAATTTCATTCTTTTATATTTCATAGGCTAATCAAATTGCTTTTAATTTGAATGTATGCCACGTACTGCACATGTTGAATTACATCATTCTTAGTACCGTATAATAAGGTACTCACTTTCAAAATCCAATTTTCATCTAGCACTCCCCTACACATGCCAATTACACCACAGTAGTAAGTTTTGGTTGATGTCACAAAAAAATTGTGTCTTATAGTTTTGAATTTGTGTCATCCATTGATTGTAATCACTACGCCATCAAACATTTCATCCAGTAAGATGAGAGAAAAGTGATCTTCTTGATTTTGTTTTTCCTTCACTGTTACCTTAATAAGTTGTAAACCAGCATATTATATAATTACAGAATGGATGATAAAACAGCGCAGCAATGGCTGTAGAAAGCATCTTTATTTCCCTTTTTCTCCAAATGACACTATAATCTGTAAAAGATAAATGAGTTCAGTGTTTCATCAAGTTGACTGTTTACATGTGTATTTTTGTTCATGACATCTTTTATGTAGATATGTTTCATCTTTATTTTGATTTTTAATATCACATGAAAATCACTCTATTAATTGTGCCCATGTGCAAATGAATGTTCCTGTATATCTGTTCCTCTACATGAATTTAGTAACAAGCAAACTGGATATTTTTTTTTTTTTTTTTTTTTTTTTTTTAAATGAAGAAACCCTCCTTTGAAGTGTTGTCTTGAGTAGAAACAGGAATCAGATTGAACAAATAGTGGAATTTTGAAAGCATAAAAATGTTAAGATTTTAGTTGAAAACAGATACAAATATATGTTTTGGGAGTGTAAAAGAGAGTTCTCTATGATTGAATGAATTGCAGATAAGACTCTCCATACAAATATTGATCTTGACTTTCAAATAGTTTGCACTCATTCTTGGTTTTATTTTTCTGAAACTTAAACTTTTACTAACATTTTTTCTAGATTTTTCTACTTCTATCCTACCATGAAGGGCCCCTTCATATTGTGTTTACTTTGCATGCTGTGTTGTCGGTTGGATCTGTGCTTCATGGATGTTGTTGAAAAGATGTAGAAAATATCTTCACATTAAAATATGAAATGTCAAGCTGGTGTAAATTTTACAGTCATTGCAACTATATAGTGATGATGTGTTTTCTCCCTGGAAGAATTATACCATGTACAATAAAAGCTGTTTGTTTACCTTCAGGAAGCATGATCATATAAAGAAAAAAAAAAAAAGAAAAAAAGATTATTATTATTATTATTTCTATAAAGATTCTACCAACAGATTCCGCTGGCTTTATCTGAGTCTTGTATCCAAACTGATATAATCTAATTTGAGCAAAAAGAGCAAACATCACCCAAGGTTAAGAATAAGAGAAGTAGTCTTGACTCGGCATGACTGATGATAGTGGGTGATCGATCCTGTGCATCCATCTTCTTTTATTTGAAAGTGATTATTTTTATTTATATTTCTTTGTTTTGTTTCTTTATTTATTTGATGGATCTCACAGGCCTTTGAACCTGATGAGGATGAACTTGCATCAAACTCCTCCGGTTCCAAGCCCGCCACACCCCAGGGCTCCGCCCGACCCAAAACAGGGCGTCTCCTGGGCCAGAAGGAAAGAGAGCAATTGATCAAGTCTCGCCAGGCCAAGAGGAGAGAGATCAAGAAGGTCAACAACAGTATCTCAGCCGCACCCGACATGGACTCCCTCGCCAAGATGATTGAGGACCGCAAGAAAGCCGGTATGCAGCAGGAGGAGGAGGAGGAGGAGGATAATGGAAGTGAGGTTTAAAGAGAAAGAGATACTTGTGAGGAGGAAAATTTGGTGATGAGCATTTTTTCAAATTTTGGTTTCATTTGAAAGAACTCAACATTTGAGACATGTGGTGTGCTTGGTTGACCAAAAAACAAGGGTTATCCATAGCTTTGAGTTCAGACAATTTCCAAACTTTTTCTTTCATTTAATCAAACAAAAAATGTTCCCATGTTAGTGTTTAGAAGGAAGATATTTTAAGCTATGTATGCTTGGTCCAAATTTATGGTGCACTCATGAATTTTGGGGCCCCCAACAGTATGGAAGGGCAAAATAAATAAATCTTTAAGCCATAAATACGATCTATATTCTTGATATTTTCCTTAAAAAAGATGTTGCATCATGAATAGAATAGAATATTACTTCTATGATTCCAAGATACTGATATCATGACAATCATTGCTGTTTAGGTATGCCTTTATTGAAAAGAGAAAGGAAAAGAAAATCAGATTTTAAAGAATTTATTATGTAGATATTTATTGCATGTTAATGAATATTCTTTAAAGACTGAATTCAGCATTCGAATGTCACAGTTGTGAGAAAAATATATTGTGCAATGGCATACTCAAGATAGAAATGATTTCTGTTCCGTTATGTATTGTAATATAATTCTAGTAATTTCCCTATGCATTGACATATTCCTTTTTTTTTATACTTTTTATCATTAATTCAGTAATTATTATGTATTTGTGGTTGATGAGTTTCTCTGTAACTGTTTAATTGTTATGTAAAATATGTAGTTGTGTACATGTACTTCAATGTGGATATAATATTTATTCTCAATTTCAGTCTAGACTAGCAGAAATGTAACTCATTATTGAAGAATAAAGATTGTGCTTGTCTACTCCATGACATTTCAGGTTACTTTATTAAGTTAGTGTTTGATAATTAATTTTCATACTTCCTCACCTAGATGTTTGCAGAGTTGAAAATTCATTGATTGAAACTGAAAATTAATATTGTATAATATATGTTTCAATAAATCACACTTTAATTTATCTTACAAATTAGAATTGTTAATAGATTTAGCAATGACTTGAAATGTATTCTTTATGATTCTTACATGTGGGTATACATTCTAGTAATACACACATTTGATAAATTTGAATGTGCAGTAGTATAACAAAAGAGGGGAAAAGAATATATAATCATATTCAAGTGCATTTACCTGTACATGTATTTAGACAAACCAGGTGTCTAACATATCCAGCTTGGATTCATAGATAAGATGTAAAAGCATAAAAACAATGAAATATTAACCAAGATAATTATAATGATTTATGTTCTCTACTTGACAGAATATACTTAATCTTTAGTTGATACTTCTAAATGTACTTTGTCCATAGTAGTATGGCAACGGAATGTTTCAGTATATTAATATATAGACTTTGTTATCAAAATCAAGAGATATAGATATATAGTTTTTATAGCAATCTTTTACTCTATAATGCCTTGATGCCTTAAATTCAAATCACCTTTATTCACAAATTGAAATGTAATCAATATACATATACTATTTTTTTATCAATTAAATTTATTGTATATATGTCCATGTCTTTCATGAAGGTGTGCATCCGTCCATTTTGTATTCATTAATACATGTACTTTATTGTGATTCATATCGTAATTAGTAGCAATCACTTATTTTCTAATCAGGCATTTTTTCAGGCATTTGATATAAATTATTATCGAGAGATATTTAGAAATGAGTCATAAAATGTAATACATCTCACTTATATACATGTAGTATGTTTTATCACCTGTATTTTATTTTGTGTGTGATAGTTTGTTTGCTGTTCAATAAATATCTTTTAATCCACTTACAGAAATTTTAATGTGTGTTAAATGTATTTATTGATTTGTACTTCAATGGAAATTAACCCTATATAGAAAAAAGTTCAGAATGGAAACAGGGAAACAGAATAAATATTGTTTCAAATGGACCATTTTGTCGTTCATGTTTATGTCCAATTTGACCCCCCCCCCCCCCCCCCCCCCATCCTGATTCGTATACTAATGTTTCAAAGAAATTAGTTGATATTTCACCCTGTATAGCTGTTGCCAACGTAAATTAAATAAACAGATTCTAAAGAAAAGTCAACATTAAGGATAACACAAGTACATAATTCGGTCTATCAGTATCATCAGTTCATGTAAGATGAAAAGAACAAGTATTTTTCTTATCTGCAGATGCCCTTTAAGAATTGTATGAACAATCCAACAGTTCATTTTTATGTCCCCACCTTCATCACTCAAAGCTATGTTAATATTTGTCATTCTTCTGGAACAATCTATTCACCTTCCTTTCTGGCTTTACTCTCTCTCTCTCTCTCTCTAGCTCTCATTCCCTCACTTTCTCTCCCATCTCCTTGCCCCATCCCCTCAGATATCATTTTTAAAGTCTCTTATTCTCCATCTCCTCACTCCCTCTCTCTCTCTCTCTCTCTCTCTCTTTCCTGATCTCTATTTCTCCCCGTCTCTCATTTGTTCTCTTGCACATCTTCATGCTTCATCCCCTTTCATTTTTTTTCTCCATCCGTCTCATTTTCTCTCTCCCCTTTTTCCCTACTCTCTTTCTCTCCATTTTCTTTTTCATTTCTCTCCTTTCCTCTTCCTCAATCTTCTTTTTTTCTTACTATCCAAATCACTTTCTCCCTGTTAGCTGTTTTTGTTCACTCTCTTCCTCTCCTAGTAAGTCTCTACTCCTGTATTGCTAATAGCTTCTTTTTTATATAAAATAATCGAGCATAATCCAAGCAATTAGAGAACAATATAATTTTAATGGCAAATTCCAAAAAGAGGAATAAGAAAGTGATTTGATTTCACAATACTTCAAAACTTTATACATAAGTGAAAATCCAATAGTTTGTTCCATGCTATTTGTTCCAAATGAAACAAACATTCACATGTAAGATAAAAAAAAACTTGAGAAGGAATTTCAATGAAGCAAAATAGATTGATAGATAGATTCATCCCGTCACCCGAGTTGCTATCTGTGGTAAACCAGCATATCAAATAATTACAGAATGGATGATTAAACAGCGCAGCAATGGCTGTAGAAAGATGCACCTGAAAAAGGATTGAATAAATTCTTTTTTTACATCTTCTCAATTTTATTAACGATCCTACTGTTGAGTATTCAAGGAATGCTGGTCAAAGAAATACATCAAAAACATCTGCGTAATAAGTATTAGGCAATTTTAGTTGCTACATTCCCTTCAAAAACATACCCTCTCACGCGAAAGCTGTGCAAAAGGAAAACTGATTATACCAATATAATGTATATGAACTACTTTTTAAGGTAGTCCAATTTGGCATCGATCAAAAAAAACTTTAAGAAGCTTGAAATGTGAGAAGTAATATTAGATTGTATAGAAATTTGGGGGGAGGGATGATAGGCACAGGAATGTACAATAAAGATATTGCTAACAAGAAATGTTGGCCTTGTTCAACTTAATTGCAATGTGTAAAGAACAAACAAATGGAAACAATAAATTAGAGGTGCATATCTAAAATAATTATTCAATTCAATTTGATATATAAGTTTTATACAACATTTAAGTTATTGCATGATCTCTACTCAACGATGGTACTCATCTCAAACATCAAATATATTGTTAACATTATGATGTATTAACAAAGTCATTTATTGTAGACATTTTAGATATACAAGTAAACTTTGTCACACAACTTTTTTGCCAAATTTTACAAAACAAAACCACAAATAATGAAAATGAATGCATAGATTTTTAGATTTAAAGAATACTGTTTCAATTATGAAAAAAATATTTATATGATACACACATACATGTAAATGTAGCACTGATATCACAAACTAAGCTTTAGTATGGATGGAAGAATGACATTTAAAAAAGAAGCACTCTCTGCCTTTTACATGGGTGAAATTTGGCATGTGATGAAGTGAACCTTCACAATCTTGAAATCCAGAAATTCTAGAAATACATTAAACCAAGTAGAGAATGTTGACTATCTGATAATATGGTTACAAAGGAAATAGAACCCTAAGACTTTGGGTAGACTTTAGATGATCTTGAAATGCAGTGAGTAGTCAATAGATGAAAATCTGATGAACCAGATGTGACAAAACCCTCAGTTGCTTTGGCATAATGACACTCATTCTTGTGAAACAATTCAAAGACATCTCAGACTTAGAACTGCTGTCTCCGGACGACGGTCATGTTATGATGCAAATGTCCAGCACTTTGTATTTCTTTCTTGCTTTTTCTTTTTTTGATGAAAACTGGAACGTCTCTCTCACTGCACATGTGCACATCAAGCACCAGGCTTGAAAAATGGAAATGGAACCTATCTTGTTAGTAGTATTTAGATTAATTGTTCAAACTGTCAGTCTGATTGCTCATTCTTCTAGAAATTAGAATATTCCATTTGTACGGAAAAATGAGTCTTTGACGATACGTGAACGGCCATATGTAGGTGCACGGAATTCCTTGACGACATCATTTAGCCTCCATCCATACTCCCAAGAACTGGTCAGCGGAACCTCATACTTCATCTCAGGCTTCTTTAGTTTACGCATCTGTAGATAGGCATAGCGTCCTGTTCCTTCTTTGCTGAATCCCTTGAACAACTGCTCCCTAACATCCGATGTGACGGGTCTCATTTCAACCAACAGAGCATTAGGATCTTTGCCGGCAATTTTTTCTAGTTCTTTCTTGGAATTTTCCTGAGCTTTAGAGGCGTCGGTCTTGTCAGCTGCTTTCTTGGTTTTCTTGGTTTTCAAAGACTGGACAGGAATAAGTTTCACCTTGGGCACCATATCAGGTCGCTTCTTCCTAGCGACCGCTGCCTGGCCTCCCTCGCGAGACTCACGGGCGAATTCCTTGCTGTACTTCTCATGCCAAGCCAATCTTGTGTAGGCTTCTTTGTGGATGGATTCAGTCCAGAAATTCTGCCGTTGTACGTCAAATAATTCACCCATTCTGGTATGTCTTAACTGTTCTTTGATCTGGAAAAAGAACTGACGCTAGAAATGGCAAGGCGAAGCACAAAACAATGTTAAATTAACATTTATGTTTACGTGGTCTCGGGATCCGCAGTGCAGCGTCGTAGGTAGGTGGATCATAAGAGTGTAAACAGTACACGTGAATTGCGGGTGGGTTGTTATGGATACGCCGGTTTGGGCATATACCACTAGCAAAATAGGGGTTATACTTTTTAGAACAATAAAGTGGCATCAAGTGATGTAGTTTTTATTACGATATAGCTGCTTATGAAACCAAAACTAATCTTAAATATGATAAATGAAAAGATTTGTTTGTCTTTTTTTCATTATATCCTCGTTTAAGTTCGTGTAAATATCAATATCAATAACCATATTATGTGAACTATTGATCCTGTGCTTGTATCACCCCTATCGACGGACCAGACCAACTTAAGCCGTCTTCGGGTGTGTGTACCATCGGTACTGTGAACAAAAGGAGGGACGAACAATTAGAACTTAACAGTTTGATGTACAGGCAGTAGGCTACATGTATATTTCATACAAATTGATTGATTGATTGATTTGTATTCGCCAAGCTTCCAATATACAACAATATACAAGAATAACAGATCAAAAATCAATTCAGCTTGAACAGGATAACCCACGAAAGCTCGAGAGCTAATGGACAGACATGTACCAAATTAACCCCCCCCCCCCCCCCCCCCAGGCCCACTCAGTGTTATTTAGGGTACGCGTCATTCATTCCCACGGTTTCTCCTCGATAATATATATGCCGACAAAACCCAACTATATATTACTGTTACAAAAGTCTGGACAAATTCTTCAAATGTTACAGAAACTGGAAGGTTGTCTACATGCCATTCGCTCCCGGGTTAACTGAAAACTTTCTGCTCTAAGCTTGAACGACAAGATGGAAGTGCTACACCTGTTTTCTCACCGAAGAAGAAATATAACAGAACTCCCTCCGATTAAAAAAGCCAATGGCTCTATCAATTCCTCCAAAACAGTTGTTAACTTAGATGTTACGTTTGATCAAAAACCTTCCATGTCGATAGTATTTGTAATAAAGCATCCTTCGCCCTGGGAAAAATTCGTAAAATTCGTAAATTCCTCTCCAAGTCAGGCGCGTACGCAGGGGGGGGGGGGGGGGGGGGGTTAAACCTCCCCTCGAGTTTTTGCTATGTGTATGTTTTGTGTATGTTTTTTGTGAACCCCCCCCCCCCCCTTTGAGTTTTTGTTTTTGTTTTTTTGTTTTTTAATACAAAAATTATTTAAAAGAAATTATGCATATGGCTGACCTAAAAAAGGTGACCCTACCCCCCCCCCCCCCCCAACGGAACAAAATGTCAAATTTTCAAATTTCGAGACCAAAAAAAAAAAAAAAAAAAGTGTCCTGTTACCCCGTAAATGTTTTGACATGAAAGAGGGAGCATATTATTTAAATACTTAAACATGCCATCAGTAAACTTTATAGCGAATTTAGGTCGAATACTGTTAGGGTTTTCAGTTTGTATATATATTGGACTTATACTATCAGAGGATAGTCTAAATCATTATTATTGAACATTGATTAATTTTACTAATTTATTTTTATTATAGGTATAATAGTAATGCTTTGCACGCAAAGTTTCTGTGTCGTACTATGATGTCATGGGATGAAACGAGAATGGAATGAAGAAATAATGATAAGTGAACATGAAATGCATACAATAAGAATGTATGATGATTACTAAAAGATTAACTTTCATAATGATGAGCTCACTAATTTTGAGCATCTCAACCATGAAATACATTTAAAATTACGGAACATTTGATGAAACACTTTGTTCCGGAATCACTTCACTTATGAAAACGTATTTGATGCCTCGATAATAACATGTTATTCAAATAAACAGAGAATGATTCTACACTGCAAAAACAGTGGTGTTAAATTCAACACCATAGGTGTTAATATTAACACCATTCCGGTATCTATATCGGAAAACACCAGTTGGTGTTATTTAACACCAAGGTCTGGATTTGAATGATTCAATTCTACTCTTGGTGTTGCAATTCAATTCTATTTTTGGTGTTAATATAAAATCCTACACCATTTTCTGGTGTAACAATGAATCTGATTTCTGGTGTTATTTAACACCACCGCCTGGAATGAAATAATTTTAATTCTACTCTTGGTGTTGCACTTCAATTCTATTGTTGGTGTTATTTTACACCAATTCTAGAATTAAATAGTATAATTCTGCTCTTGGTGTTGCAATCCAATTCTATTTATGGTGTTAATATAAAATCCAGCACCATTCTTCGGTGTTGCAATAAATCCTATTTTTGGTGTTATATAACACTAAAGGTCTACTACTTTTCTACTCTTGGTATTGCAATTCAATGCTAGTCTCAGTGTTTAAAAAACTCAACACACCATTCTTTCAACACCAACAATTCATTCCAGCTCACTCCATCTTAACACATGCACAGAAAATATTCAAATACACACAAGAAGTGAAAAGAAACAATTTTTTTTCGTAAACAAAAACACATGGTGCTTGTTTAATCAATAAATTAAACAACTTGTTTTCATTCATGTTGAAATCAATGATGCTTAGCGTTTTTATCTTGTATGGTTCAACATTAAATCCTTTTGTCATGTATTCAAAATCTGTGACTCATTTGTCTGAATACAACAAAACACACTTTTTTAAATCATTCAAAATCTGTTATTATGAATCCACCCTTATAAGTAAAAAAAAAAGGATGAAACAAGTAACTAAAAATCATTCAAAATCTGTTATTATGAATCCAACCTTATAAGTAAAAAAAAAAAAGGATGAAACAAGTAACTAAAAATTTTCCAATATAAAAACTTTAAACAATGTCATAATTCCTTTCAAGGAATGAAAAATCAAAGTCGTTTCTAATAAATAGAAACTAAACAGGATGCAAAATGCATGTATAAATGAAGACAAAACAAAAAAACAACAAACATTATGCTTCTACATCAGAGTGAATTATGTAGCTAATAAGAATTTTGACACATTTCACCTTGAATCCTAGTACATGCATGCTGAAGGAAAATATCACAGAATCTTTTTCATATGAAATATACAGAGTGCCCCCCCCCCCAAAAAAAAAAACCTTGGAAACTGCTAGTATAATCTGCAGGCAGACTCTCGGCTTCGGTTTTTCGCAAGTTTCGTAGTGCATATTTCAGAGTCTGCAGTCAGAGACTACTTTCACTCATATCATGATCCCTTAAAGGGAGCATAACTGTATGTGTATATGTAGTCTCTAAATGCAGACTCTACATCGTGCACTATGCAAATTGCAAAACCGAAGCCAATGGTCTGTGCCCGCAGACTAATTATAGTATGACTTTAATTTCTTATGCTAGAACAATAGCAACACTAACAAATCTCATCCAGCAGTTTTGTTGAACAAGATTTTTTTACCACAGGCCTGCAACCATTGAGATTCAGGATGATTTAATTATTTCAGGGGATTTTTATCTCCTAGCTTCACTGCTTGTAAAGGGTTAAACAAATGTTTCAAAAACATTGAAAAAACACTATAAATTCTACATTCATTCTAATATAGGTGAACATTCTTTTACAGCTTTCTGTTTACAAACATATTCCATTTTACATCGTGCACTATGCAAATTGCAAAACCGAAGCCAATGGTCTGTGCTCGCAGACTAATTATAGTAAGGCTTTTTAATGTCTTATGCTAGGAAGCAGCCTTCAAGAACAATAGCAAAACTAACAAATCTTATCCAGCAGTTTTGTTTAACAAGATTTTTTTTTACCACAGGCCTGCAACCATTGAGATTCAGGATGATTTAATTATTTCAGGGGATTTTTATCTCCTTCACTGCTTGTAAAGGGTTAAACAAATGTTTCAAAAACATTAAAAAAACACTATAAATTCCACATTCATTCTAATATAGGTGAACATTCTTTTACAGCTTTCTGTTTACAAACATGTATTTCCCATTTTACTCCTGGGAGAAAAAATCAAAAAGTAAAATTATGCATTTCTATATCAACTAATTCGCTGCTCGTTTTTCCAACAGGATATAAACAACAACAACAAAAATCAGTCCATGCACTTCTAGTTCACTGGCTTTCATGCACAAACATCATAGAATTGTTTTTCTTGTAAGAAAAAAAAAGAAAATATACAACAGCTATTTGACTTCAATTTGGTTTCGAATTAACCAATTTAAAGATGTTAACAATTAAGAGTCCAAAATATTATTGATCAAAATTATTTTTAAAACCAATTGATACCACTAAGCAAAACCAGACATTAGCTTGAAAGCTTTAAATTACTTAAAAAGTACATGCCTTGGTGCTACATACTTCCTCGAGTCTGTCTTCGACAAAGTTGTCATCAAATCTAGTGGTTTGTAGTCAACAAGTTCCTTTTGATTCTTCACTACATGACAACGTGGAAAACTAAATTCTACTGCATAGGCATGATAGTGTGAATTGTAATACACTGTATCTAATTGGACAAGTACAAAAAATACAGTGCTATTGTGTACAATGATATGCTCTATTTGACCAAACAGAGGAAGCTCGCTAACATCATGGCAGACCAGAAGTGACAACTGATAATGTGTTCCATGTACTTTAACCCAGTTGGCATCAAATAATTCAGTAGAAAGATCCTCTACTTGGATTTGCTCTTGCACAATCTGTCCAATATTTTCATCTAAATCTGACAAAAGTAGTGAACTACCTGGCCCAACCTCCAGATATTCCAAAGGATGGTTTGACTGAAGATGGAACGTTAGTGCTGTCTGATGTTTTTTGGCAAGTGATTTACAAATGTTTTTGTAATTACGCACAGATTCTGCAACACGGCCAAAATAGTGATGTTTCGCTTCGTACCTCATACACCATACATGTATGAGTGGCCCAACTTCTCTCAAACACGTTGGATAATGCACCATAAAGTGGTGTTTTGGCAACAACCTTCTGTCAGGAAAGGTTTTCTGGAAATGTGTGTGATGTTCTTCAGTAAGAATAGACAATTGGGCTATCAAGCCTGCTGTCAATTGAGGAGCAAAAATAATGTCCATACAATCTAGTAATCTAAGTAGCAATTCCCAGTAGACATTTCCTTCTTCAATGTCTTGAGCAATTATGAATGGCAGATTTCGAATCAAGCACCATGCTTGCATAGCCTTCTGTCCAACATCATTCCTAGCTGACCTAAGTTTAATAAAGGATGGTTTGTTCTTGTTATCTGTACGGTTTAAGCAATGGCTGGCGACTCTCTGATTCAGTTCATCTTGGGACAAGAGGGGCGGTTGCCTTTCATATATGAAATACTCTAGAACAAGTTTCAGCTCATACTGAACTATGCCTTCCAAAAGATCATGCATTATATCTAGTGAAAAGTTTGCCAAGACATGAAAGTAAATACAATCATTCAATACAGTCTTTTGTTTCACTCCAAACACATGTGACTGGGTAGTTTGAGCTTCAGCTTCTTCTAAATGTTGCTCATAAGTCTGCCTGGTGCGCATATCCATTGAAACCTCTTTGAATTTGTTCTGTGCCTCTTCCTTACTTGTAACACATAATCGACAGTAATAATGAGCAGAAAAGCTCTCTACAAATCCCAGTAGGGAATTAGCACCAAGATTATCAGCACTTATTTGAGTAATGGTCCCCTTCTTCACAATTCCATTAGGGAGAGCAATGCCAACTGTTGACAGGATATTAATGTCTTTTACAATGTGCTTGAGAATAGCATTAAATCCATATTTCTTGGCATCTTCAGCATACCATAGAGCTATAAGATTGATATTGGAAAGATTGGAATTATACTTTGGTGGCAGATTTTTCAAAATGAAATATAAAGCACCTATCTTGTGAATTTTTGTTTTTGAACCAATGGGGTTCACAGTCTCGAAATCATCATAAAAACAGTGAATTTGGAGGGCATTCTCATCTTCATGGAAAAGAGGGGTTTTCTCAAATTGTGAACCATCACAATAATCTCTCATTACACCATCTGTGCTCTTATGGTCATGAGTAGCAAAATGCAATATATCTTTATTGCTTAAAAGCTGCTTCAAAGAATCTAAAATGGGAACGTAAACAAATGTATCTTCAATAGCAATCTGTTCATACTGCTTAGTTCTTTTATTGAGACGACTATCATATCGGATGCCTAACTTGATTTCTTGTGGTTCAACAAGTCCAATTGATTCACAATACTTTGTCCGCTTATATTCTGAATTCAAATTTTCAAAGGGCTTTTCAAGCATAGCAAAATGTGTTTGAATCTCCTTATAAGCCTCGGATTCTATAGGCAGCTTATGTTTTAAGAAAGCAGCTGTAACGGCTGCCGATGCACTTTTTACTACATCACCTACAATCGCACTGGTTGTTTCTACTACATCATTTACAACTTTTCCAGAGTTTGCACTATTTGCTGAAAATTTTGAAATTACATTTACACACTGCCTGTTCAAGGTATCTACAGATAAAATGTCATCTTCATATACATCCTGATCTTCAACAATCTCATCATTATTAATATTGTATTCTTGAAGACTTTCAAGACTTTCTTCAGGAAAGTCACTCACTTTATCATTTTCATTAGACTGCTCTTTATTATCTGGAAAATCGGTTTTAAGGTGAGTCTGCAAATGTCCCCGAAATCCTCGAAAAGTATGAAATGTTCTCGCACAAGCTCCCTGCCCACAGGTCAATACTTCTTTACCATCTTCAATAACTCCATGTTTCAATCTCAAATGTTGAACCAATTTGGGTATTGCAAACTGTTTGTGGCATTTGAAGCAAATCATGGTGCTAACAATTTCGATCTAATTTCACGTACTCTTGGTGTTTCCCGGGACACTCCGATATCGATTTCAAAAATGGCAGTCTGGACAAAAGTCCAGAACTGCCGCAGAGACAAGCAGTACTGCAGGCCAAAGACAAAGTGGGTCTTGAAGAGTAAATCTACTGCTGCTTCGACCGTGCGTGCCGAACATGGAATGGCCTTGTGATCCACAATGATCATGTAGTTGGTGATTCGGGCCTTGGAATTGCCAATTGCCAGAAGGAACGGTTGACTCTTGGTCTCTTTTGTGTTGTCGAGGAATGCTTGAATACTCCCTCCTGTCTGTGTTGAAAACAAATTATTTGTATAGAATGTAACTAGCACTCAACGCATTTCAATACTCAACGCATTTCAATGAACAACATATTTCGATCAACATTTTTAAAAGACAGCCTTACATGTAGTACTGGGGGAAATTGTGTTTTTACAAAAGGGTTATTGGACAATAATGTAGGACATAAAACCAAATCAAATTTACATCAAAGAAAAGAATTGGAATTGGTCCATCAAATGATATAACATCAAAATATCAGATGATATTTTTTGTAATGAAATACAATTTTTCTTACCCTGTAGAGGGGTAAAAATGCAAGTACTTTCAAAGCTTGTTTTATGTATATGATTAAAAAGGGTCTTTCTAATGTGGTCAAGACATTTCAACTTCCACAAAAGGAGTACGAAAAATAAAGATACTGCAATTTCTGCACTATTATTAACTTGCAGCAAATTTGTGGCATGAAATATTCCTTTTCATTTATTGATTCTCCATGTAGGGCTGTGAAAATCAAAGGCAACATGCCTGATATATCACACAAGTTGTTACTATGTTTTCATACACAACATGTTCCTAGTATTTGTTTGCAAATCTTGATGTCTACTGTTCTAGTTTATTTTACTCCGACCAATTTCAAGGCGGGTGAAGTTTTTGAATAGGCCTAAATTTCTCGAGCACCTTCTCTGTCCAAATCAGTCTAAGCCTCTTCATGTAAGAGATCATAAACCAATATAATTGTTCTCTTTGAACACACATCACGATGCTTTCTGAAACTTTTTTTTTAATGCAGCAAGAATGTGTTTTATGTGACAGGGTATTACCGGTACTTAATATTTACAGTTCTCTTTCGTAATGAAAAGCTAAATACCTTCTGAAATTGAATAACCCTCGAGAGAGCTGAAGAAATGGACACTTTTGCTGACGCAGCTTTGGACTTCCCTTGGCTTGCAGGAGGCAATAGGCACAAGAGGAGGAGGATAGCAGATGTGCTGGAATTCCATCCTGTGCATTACAAAATGAAAATGGTTATTATTAAACAGGCTTACATGTTGATCAAGGTGAAAAATAGAAGTTAAATGTACCAAAATAATTACAAACTGACCTGCTAAAATTTGAATCAAAATAGCCTGTAACAAGAAACTATTATAAGAAATAAGTATATAGTCGAGGACTTATCAATATTATAGCCAAAGCATGCAAGTGGCTGTTAATGCAGTTTAGGGGTACTAAACCAAAAATCCAATTAATGCCAGCTTGGCACCCTTGGAGAAATTTTACTGACACTTATAGCAACGCCTTCTTCTTCTTTCTTATGAGAATTTATACAAAGGGGAATGGGAAAAAAGAAATCAATAGGAAAATAATAAACGGGATATTTATGCATGGGAGAAGGCAACATTCATGGCAAAGCACCTAACCTAGATTGTTCTCTGTTGACACATATATAACAAACTCTTTAGTAGCATAAGTTCATGTTTTTTTTTTTACAATTTTTTTCTTGTTCTACTGAATTTAACATGCTTCTACCCAATTTGACATCCTTTTCATGATTAAATCACAAAAATTGCATCAATACTGGAATCAAATGTTGCAATTAACAATTTATCAAATATGTCCCCTATGGGCCACCATATTTTTCAAAGTTAACTAATGAAGAAAAACAAAAATATCATGATTTTCTGAATTCTAAAGCATTTATCTTCAAATAAAGACAGAGTAAACACAAGCAAGCTGCTAATATGTAAATGCAGGGTCCTGTGGGGTCGATTCAAGTTCATATTATAAGATAATAAGCCATGCATATCATATCTGAGGAAGAAAAATAACAAAGTGAACATATAAACATGATGCTTTGTTTCAAAACAGAAGCTCATTCTATTTCAAAAGTAATGATTGGCAATGTGATAATCCTTATAAAGATTCCACAATGGGCCATGCAACAAACTTTTTTCTTCATAATTATATAAATTTCTTCTTCATAATTATATAATTAATATAATAAAAGAATTATGGAGAGCATGTTCCAACTACAAATAACTTTGCCAAGTGGGCATGTAATGTAATTTTTTGTAATTCTCATTGCAACAAGAGTCCACATTATTTGAGATGCCCAATAACCCTACTGTATCCCAGCCTTCCAGATAAATATAATTTGTTGGAGGAGTTGACAAAAAAAAGGGGGGGGGGGAATTGTTTTAATTGGGATGGGTCATTTTTTGTGATTTCAGCATACTTGTCCCTTAATATACATTTTTAATGAGACTGCAAGCTCTTTGGTGGAATTCTCAATGGTGGTTTAAGACCAAGGTCTAAACTTGGTTCAAAACCATGGATTGGATTAGATTTGCATGTATTCTAAAACTTGTCCAATGAACATGCTTGTGTGAAGCACATATATGCTCAAATTTAAACTAACCTATCAATGGTTTATCCATGGTCTCAAATAAACCACCATCAAGAATTCCACCCTTTATGACATCGGAGGGTGCATTCAAGGGAATGTGCAAAAATACCTTCTTTATTTTGATCAGAACTGTCATAAGATGACAGAAGCTCCATCACTGTCAAGTTTCCTTTCTGCTTCAGAAGTTGTCTTGCAAGTGTAACAACCTTGGGCTTCAACTCGGGCCATTTGGTCAGGAAACGCGAGTGATTTTCAGGAAAAAGTTTCCGAAAATCTACCTCAATCTGCAAGAATACATGTAAAAGGAAAACGGGGAAAAGAGAGAAAAAATAAACTATGCATAATTTTACAGTACAGATACCCCAGTTAGACTAAATCAGCAATATAATAAGGTACCGTCAAAGCTCAGACCCCCATATATACACACCCCAGATCCAGGAAAAGGGGATTCTTCAAATATTTATCTGAATAGCAACCACTAAGAAGTACTTTTGAAGGTCTCTCTACACAAAATCCATACATGAATGAAACTTGCTGGACCTTTGAAATAGATTAGATTTGCTAGATATCACTCATGTTGATGCTCACTGTCCAAAGGTACATGACAACCAGTAATGGTGATTGTTCACCAACAGACAGTCACATGCGGTAAATACAGATACAGATTGAAGGATAAAACTGGCAGAATCTTCGGACTGATATTTTCAAAATCTCAAACATATATAATAAAACAGAGAAATATGAATTTGATGCCTCAGTGCCAAGTAATAATTCTGATGCTTTAATTCCCATACACATAATTTTGTTGCCTTAGGCCTGAGAGGCTAAATCAAGAATTAGGAGTAAATTTTTTTGTAACACTTACCAAACCTGGAACAGTTTCAAAAGGAAACTGTTCCAAAATATCCGATGCGGAGCGTCCGTCCCTGACCATATGCTGTCTAACAGGAAAAGTGGATTTCATCTTTTCAACAACCAGGGTAGAATCACGTTCTAATGTTGGACAGTGTCGTAACCAGTTGAGGTCTTCATCATAGGTGCAGCCTGGAGCAGATTCTTGGTCACCTTCTCGGACCTTCCCAGGACCACCATCTCTGCTTGATGGCTTGGGTAATGGGTTGGATGTCTTCTCCTCTGTTGTGCGGTTAACATTTTTTATTCTAGCAGCCAGGAATCCCGTGTTACTTCTTGCATCAAAATAAGCTTCCTAAAGTGAAAGAACGAGATGAATCTTTGACCGCGTGGTTGAAAATGTATGTATAAGCTTTTTGTTGATAATATTAACCTTGAAATGATGCACAAAATGATGTGATGAGAAATTGTAGTTTTCAAAGAAATTTTAGCAAAGTAGCATTAGTGTCATATAATGCAAGCATCTTGACTTTGATACAAGGAAGCAGCCATCACTCTGCCCCACTTCAAGAAAAAAAGAGTTTTGAGTGGTTGTGAAGGAGAGTAGAATGGTATCATACATTTCTTATTGGATATTGTGCCAAAGATGGTGGAGTGTGACCTACACAAGATAAAATTTAAAAAAAAAAATTCTTCTCAGAATATAATTTAGAGAGATTTTGAGGGTATTTTTATCTTATCAGAGTATCATAAGTTTTCTTTTGATTAATGGAATGCAATACCTTCTTATCAGAGAGGACCATGCAGGGCCCATATTCAATTAAATACTTCAGTCAGAAAAATAAATATTTTTTCTTAGATTTTTGCTCGGATAAAATACTTTGCAGATTTTGGTATTCAATTCATAAATTTGGCTAAGTATTTTACTTTAAATTTAAGACACCTCTAGAGGAGACTTAAGCCAAAGCATTTACAAATTTAACTGGTAGATGAAGGCTTACATGTATGTGCGCAGTCACTCTCAGCTGCGGAGAATTATGAAGTAGCGCATTTTTGGTGCAATGTGTTGATTGCGCATCATTTGGTCACAAAATCGTGATGTCACAATGCCTCTCAATAAGTATTTTACTTAAATTTTGACTTACTAAAGTAAAATGCTAAGAACTGAATTGAATACAAAATAAGTAAATACCTTAGCCAAAATACTTAGTAAAAAAACTTACTTAGTCAAAGTATTTATTTGAATATGGGCCCAGATTATAATACTTACATGACCTGTGCTAGTAAACGGATCCTTGAGTCTTGGAAACAGATTCACTATCCCCATGGCATATTTGGTTTTCATAGCTGCTTTTGGATGTTTGCTGTGAAATAAGAAAGCACATCTCCTGTATGAGAATTACAGTCATATGGACTCATGACTGGCTCTATTAAAACAGAACTTAGTATGTTGATAACAAGTAGCATACCCCTAGTGGTCTCGTCTGCATCATATAATTTGCTATAGTTTAGTATTTTTTTATTACTTTAAAATCTCAAAATATCACATGGTTAGTTCATAATACATTTATAAAGTGAGGCCTCATGACGATGAGGCCGCTAACATCTACGGCATTAATCTATTTTAACGTAATGACCCAAAAATGTCACTCACAAGACTGGTAATACCTGATAACCATCATGTGCAAATCACATTTAAAACTAGATGAATCTTCGACCACGCACGGTCAAAATTTAAGCCTCTGCCATCATGCGATCAGAAAGATATTATTGCTTGTTCCATGCCATTGGAAATCCGAAACATTTTGGGTGATTTTACAAATTTTGGGCACTATGAACTTTGACCCCGTGAACCCAAAATCTTCTTCCTCCCATGCTAATACATAATTGAGCTAGGTTTGAAAGAAATTAGTTCAATTTGTCTGAAGTTATAGCAATATCGAGCTTTTTTCGGGTAATTTTTTACAATTTTTGTTTGGCCCTGTGACCTTTGCCCTTTGACCCCCTAAACCCCAAATCTAATCAGATCATCCTCACATGTATATAAATACTTGTGTCAAGTTTGGTAAAAATCCGTCCAGTAGTTCTGAAGTTATCGTGGTAACAAGTTTCCGACGGACGGACGGACGGACGGACACACGGACGCACGGACGGAAGGACGGACGGACAACCCCGAAAACATAATGCCTCCGGCACCACCTGACGGTGGCGGAGGCATAAAAAATGAATATTTTGAAAAATGATTTTGAAGAGACAACAAATTCCTTTAAAGTTGACCATGTTACCTCAGTTTCTTTTCACATAATTGGTAGTACCTGATAATTATTATGTGCATTTACACAATCATAAAAGAAAATTTGCTGGCACTTACCCATAGTGTTCTTGCATGTGGGCTACCAAAAGGTTAATCATCTGCCGTCTAGTTTTATCTTGAAGTGCTCCAGTCAATTCATACTCTCGGAGAATGGCATCACCTCTGTGCCGCAAAATTTCTTGTACAAACTGCAAACAGGTAAATCATCCCATTAAGTCATAAATAAACATATTGAGTTTATAATGCACTTTCAGGCACTTTAATTCATACTGACCTTTCTAAGGGCACGAAATTTTATGAATGACTATGAATTTATATAGGTACATTATGATATTAAAATTGATATATGGCCAATAATCATAAATTCTAAATAATAATATATTTATTTATAGAGCTTGAAATAGTTTAAATATTGTTAAATACACACTCCCACAAACACCCCAAACACACATATGCACACACGCACATACACACACACGAGGGGACACATGAGGCTACAGGTAAATTTGTGTTTATTGTAATGCGAGTTAATTCTTTCTACTTAATATAGACATGCAAGCCCAATGCCATGGGGAGACCGTCTAAAGTGCCCTGAACAGTGTTCATTACTTTCATATCCACAAACAATACAGCAGGAAACTATTCTATGTTTGGGATCATCATGAACACTACAATAAAGGTTATGTAACAATCGATGCATCTCATCTTCAACTTTTTAATTTTGATATTAGTCCTTTTCCTTGATACCCTCAGAGGTCTATATGGAACCAGATCATGAGATGTATTATTCGATGATTATTTACCTCATTTCTCTTTCCCATTTCTAAAACATTTCATAAAATTTGGCAATTCAATTTAAACCTCTAGACATAATATCATTTGTTTGAAATCATACCACCCATTGGAAGAAAATGAAACTGTAAAAGTTTATGGAAAACTTATGACAGATGACGAAGCAAAAAAGATGGCCAATATCTTACAGGAGTCGTCAGCTTAGATGTACCAAAAAAGAAATCAAATTAGTTGCCTAATGTTAACCTATACCATTACAAAAACCTTACTACAGGAAATATTAATTTACAATGTTAGTTCTAACTACACTAGATGTATTTTTTTTCTCCCAATATCATTTTCAATTTTAAATAATATGAAATCCGTATAGGTGATGAGTCCCTTATATTATGTTGATTATGATAGCTGAGATTGAAATGAAGCAAACAATTTTTTCTTAACCTTACCTCACAAGAGTTGTCAGTGATTGCACCTGATTCACTGAGGGCATTTAATCGTGGCCTCTTTCTACTGGAGCAAAAACTTGAATCAGATTCTGAGCTACTCAGGGAAGAGGAGCTGGTATCCACCTTGATAGTGTCTGCACTTGTGATGCTATGTACATCTGAACCTTTAATAAAGAAAAAAAGATATAAAGCCATGAGCACTGTTAAAAAACAATGAATACTGGCATCTTAAACTTTGGTAGAATTGAATACAGTTGGGCCTCCTTTATCCCCACACTTGGGATCAGCACTAACATGCATAAGGGAATCCTATATTCAAAACATGCAGTTGCCGAGTTTGAATGAATGCATGTTTCTGATCATGAAAAATTGAATTGAATGTGTAATAACAATGTTGGGAATAATGTATATAAGTAACCCAAATAGTTTGCGATATTACATGTATGCTTGAAATCTTTGTTGGTTCCGCTAATTATTTGAGTAAAATAGGCAAATTCTCAAGTGATCTGGATAAAGGAGACTGGATAAGGGAGGTCCAACTGCATATAAATTTCTATTAGTCTAAAACCATCAGAAACCAGCTAAGTTATATTGGTCTGACACATTTGTTAATTTTATAATACTTGAGCATTTTTTAATGGACAATTTGTTAATTGATGCATTCATTCATGTCTAAGTGAATTATAATACTAGCATTTAGAAATGTTCAATTACTTTTCCATTGGACTGTTCCCAATGAAACCAATAGGTCTGTCCAATATAATCCAACAGAATTCTTTCATGATGGTTTTCTATAAGTATAAGACTAACAGAAAGAAATTGTTGGATTCCTATTATTGGATCAGCAAAAATTTTCTGATGGATTTCTAATGGACCAACAGAAGTATGTGTTGGATTTCTATTGGAGCAATATAACCTTTCTGCTGGTTTCTATGGGTCCTTTATTTCCCTTTCCCTATTGAAACCATTAAACTTATTGGTTTCTATGGGTCCAATAGCCCTCACCTCGTGCTATCACACAAAGCAAACAGAATCAAAATCAGATGAGAAATGGCATAGGAGTGGCCTTTTGTAGGATTTTGAAGCAAAAGGTCAAAGATCATACACAGACACGCACAGAAACACACAAGTATGGCGCCCGTTTCACAGTCCCCTCCTCAAATTTGTTCGGTGGGGTCACAATTTAAATTAAAGACATTTTTTTTTTAAATGCAAGTTTGCATTGTTAAAAAATTCAATTTGTAAGAATCTGTAATTTTTATAATCTTTAGACTTCGAATTTAGATCATTGACCGCCCACAAATCACGGCTCTTGTGGCAAGGTTACGTCATCAAAAAAGGGTAGGTTTTTTTTTCCTCCACCAAGTTTTGAGACCTGTGCCTGTAATTTGAACTGCACATTCATTTATTGCTTATGAAAAGCAAAATGTTAATTCCCTAGACTCTATACAGCATACAAGCCTACACTGTACCTGCTACCAGACGAACGCTGACTCATTTTAACATGCATGCACATACAATGATCAGTGGCGGATCCAGCAGGGGGCGCACCCGGCATGTGCCCCCTCTATATTTTGAGAATTACCTCGTGAACATACACATTACTAAGGTTAAATTGTGATCTGCGCCCCCTCTTTATTTTTAATATGCTCTTTGCACCCCTCTAACTCTATTTTAAAATCCTGAATCCGCTACTGATGATATCACATTTAGCAGGGATTTGCAATTTTGTATTATAATGCACTTTATCCAAAACTTACCAGACCATTCTTCATCTTCTTTTAGCACCATGAGGCTGACTGTGGGATTGCTGGTCACCACATCTCCTAGTACGTCATCGTCTATACCAAACCCTTCTTGTTCATCCACAAGTACGAGATCTTCCCCATCCCTTATGTGGAATTTTCTTCTGACTGTAGGAGAGATTAAATAAATGAGAATAAATATCACAGTGCACTTTTCAGTTTCTTACAGATTGATGGCTCAGTCATAATAAACGAATGCTGCAAAAACTGCTGCTACAAGCCCAACTGTGCTATAGTATACAAATAACGCACGTCCCAGAGTGCAATAGCGGTGAATGCAGTACGCGCGAGGTTTCTTTATATTGGTGCCGCTCTGTGCAACAAGCCGCTTGCGGCGAGTTGACAGTGCGAACCATCTGAAGAAACCGAGCGAACACTGCATTTACGTTTCGCACAACAGGGTCAAGTGCGTTATTTGTTTTATAAAATAGCGACACAAACAGCAACAAACAAAAGTTTAGATCTTAAGTATACGAGAGTTCGATCTAGATCTAGAGTTATGTTGGTTCTAGAAATAAAATGAGGGTCTAAGACCTTGCAGGCTTACCAAAAAGTCTACAGGATTCATTGTTTGATTAAAAATAAAATGCATAGGGTGTCTAGAGACGAGTCTACATCAGACAGCTGAAATTCCTGGCTTCATTATAAAATCCAAAAGTCAAAACGGGTCTAAATCCAAGGCAAAAGTAAAACAAAAATTTGCTTTCTAATAATACCCCGCTCTAGCTAGAGCTAACGCGTACGCTGCGCTGGGGATCATGGTGGATCTTGGAGCGTACAATATTAGCTACGCGTAGCCTATAGCCTACAATGCACTCGAGGGAGCGTAGTACTACGCGTACGCGCGCGCACTGGATCCCCATGGTCACGCGTACGCACCGTGCAATATAACTTTTTACTGCGCTTTTTCTGCACTCATTTCTGCAAAATCGTGCTTGCATCAAAAATTTGTCAATGCCATGTGACGCGTATTGACCAATCACGATGCTTAAAATACTAGGCTAGATCTAGAGCCATTTTATAATACACCCTAAAACTGTTAAATGGGACATCAAGCTCAACCGGGGGTGGAGTTTGGACTGTTGTGTGCGCTACAAATAGTCTAGATCTAGATCTAGATCTAGAGATTGAATTTCCATGTTTATTATTTTTGCATTTTTTTTATTACATGAATGGGGTAGGCCTAGATCTAGTCTAGATCTAACGTTAGATCTAGATCTAGATATCTAGGCCTAATGTCAATGCAGATCTAACGTTAGAACTCTAGATCTAACTGTTAGGCCTAGAAATCTAGAGTCTAGATCTAGTCTAGACTTCTAGATCTAGATCTAGATCTAGCCTAGACCTGATATTTTTGCAAAAACCCAGGATTAGGCCCTAGACTAGGTCTAGATCTACTGATTTTTCCTTTACATTTTGAAACAAATAGGGTCTATGTATTAAATAACAATATATAGATCTAGACCTAGTCTAGATCTATCATGAATGTTTGCCCTTTGGAGTATTTATCAATGATAATTTTTCAGAAATCCATAAAATATTAAATGGCATCATGCTGACCGGATACCCAACCCGGCCGGACAGCCAAGGCATAGTACTAGGCCTAGACCTCTAGGCCTGGGCTACCCAACGACAGGCGCGGCTAGCGCCAGCTGACGAACACGTAATACTATAGGCTAGATCTATAAAAGTTTATAACAAACAAGAACCATGTACACTTACTGAGTTCAAAGAATCCTACTGTGTCTTCTGGATCTATAGGCAGGTATTTTCTAATACTTCGATCCGCTGAACAGACCCTGACGCTTAATGGCATGGTTGCATGCACTTCGATCACTTCACATCTAGAATCTAGGCCTAATTTGAAGAATTACTACTCCAGAATCAAGACTTCAAGTCAGTGCCAGTGAAATTCTCTAGCCACATGCTCTCGTCTAGCTGTGCGCGCGCAGCTGCAGAGGCGCATATCGGATCATATGACAACTTTCGTCCAATGATTTTCGTCGAATTCTCTAGCTTATGCGCATGTGCGATTTTATAACACCAAATATGACACCATCAGCCTGTAATTGAATATTTTCACACCGTTGGTGTTATTTTTCGCCAATCGGACATGAAATGAACACCAAGGGTGTTGATATTTTTCTATTCCATGCTGGTGTTGAATATTTAACACCCTGGTTTTTGCAGTGTATGCATGGCCTGAAATTGCAAATTTGTAAAACGTAAAGTAACAAAAAATTGAGAACTAAATTTATGAAAACAGTAGTATAGAAATTTAATCTTTTTCATTATTAATATATTACAAAATAAACATAAACGACGACATATGGAATGAAGTGGAATAAAACATCTACAGTATAAGCTTCTAATGTTGTATAACTTCACTTTACATAATTATCTTTAAAAAAAACAAGAAAAGAACTTTTTCGTTTTATACCATATTTTGGTACATGTATGTATAGGTACGTAATTAATGAATAACGGTACATTTGAACAGCCTTTTCAAAAGAATAAATTACACCCTAAAGGAGATAAGATCATGTGCCCTGGATCCTGTAACAAACCATGGTTTGTTAAGCTGCAGCTCACGCACCCAAACAAAATTCCTTCCCGGGGAGGCACTCCATCAACCTGTCGTCAATGGAGGGCCCACAGTACCCGGAATCCAGATGTATGGAATTCTCTACCTAACAATATTGGAAATATAAATATAAGTATATGGGTTTTTGTTTGTTTCTGTTGTATACGAGTTTTCTTTGGGGCAAATAAGTTTATGTAAATTCAAATCTTTATTGTGTTCACCACATTTTTTTCAACTACTTTATGGATAGATATCTCGCCAAACTCATTTATTTGGGTTTTTTCCCTTTTCCCATTATTGTTTAGTATTGTAATGTGCTTATGTTTATTCCTGTGAAAGATTGAGCATGTTATTTACAGTACTCTGCTTGCAAATGTATGTGTTCTTGCAGGCGCGTACGCAGGATTTTTTCAAGGGGGGGGGGGGGGGGGGGGTGTTTAACATTTATAAATCGGGCCGAAAATTTCGCAACGACTCAGCCAGCCGCTGAATAAGCGTGGGGGGGGGGGGGGGGATTAAGAGGACACTTTTTTTTTTTGGTATCGAAATTTGAAAATTTGACATTTTGCTCCGTTGGGGGGGGGGGTAAGGTCAGCTTTTTTAGGTCAGCCATGGGAATTTTTTCTTTCTTTTTTTTTTAATAAAAAAAAAAAAAAAAAAAATCCAAAAGGGGGGGGGGGATTTTAGGGAAATTTAGGGGGGGGGGTTTACACAAAAAAAATACCAAAGGGGGGGGGGTTACCCCCCAAAACCCTCCCCCTGTGCTCTTGCAATGTGATGTTAATGGAAATGAATAAACTAAATTTAATTGAAACATGAATTTAATTCTCTTATGATCTATATTTAAGACATTTTACTAGACTTCTTTTTTCTTACGGTTCTTTTTAAATGGTATAAATAGTTCACAATCCTTTAGGAATTTTATTTGTCATATATTATATATTTGAAAGGTGTTAACAGTTAAACAAGTCAAGCTCTGTTTGATTGTGTTTCATCACCTTTGTGTGTTCATTCTTTATACTGTATAATAATAGTTGCAACTTGTCTTTGATAATTGAAGTCAATTCAAATGGATTGTAAAAATGAAAATGATTTGATATATTATATTCTCTTTCATTTGATGTTAACTCCAATAAATTGTGAAATTGTGAACAGCATGCATGCATAAATAAAAATATTTAAAAAAAAAAAAAAATATGTCAATCTAGCGACGATTTTTTTTTTAAATAATTTGATTTTTCGTCAATTTTAATCAAATGTTATCATTCTCGCTCGAATTTACAGGTTAAACAAATGAGGTCTTCTTACTCAGTGTAAGTTTACGATTGCAATGATACCAAACTCAGTCAAATTCAAAATTAAAGAACCTTATTTTTCGGAGTAGAAAATGTTAAGCTAAAACGTAATAAACCAGACTGGATGAAAGACTACTATACGAAAGGTGGAAGAAATATGACGCGCGCGCGCGCGCGCGCGCGACGTTCATAATTAATGTACGTACCGTCCCTATACGTATTACGTATTTTTATGCAATACTGCGAAGCAAAATGGCTCCTTCTCCAGCTCCAGCGCCTTCCGAAGTTGATGTGTTTTCTGGACCACATAGCCGCATGAAACGACTGGTCCAGTTATATTCCGAGAAGGTAACATTCTTTGAATGATTATTATACCGGAAATGTGTATTTCAAATAATTCTCCTTGCACGTATTATTATGTTATTGTAATGTTTGTGCTCGATATTTCCGTGATGTGATATGTCTGTCCGTCTATAGTATGGGGCTATGTCTTTAGGAGGATCTTGCCTGGCGCGGCGGCACAACACTGTACACACACCCACGACAATTCTTGCACGTAAACGTAGTTTGTTTTATATTGACATTGCAGAAGACAACTCGATTGCTGTGTAGTGCAGCTGCATGCTGCATTGGTCATTGTGGTGTGATCATTTATGCATAATCATGATAGGTCTAGTCTAGATTAGACCAAATAAGCATAAGAATTAAGAGGCTTAACGAACGAAAGAGACAAAAAATTCGGTCTAGAACTAAGAAGAGTCTAGACTAGTCCTAGCTAGGTGTCTAGAGCTGGATCTAGATCTAGAATCTATACTTCTAAACTAAGCGAGCGGGCGCGCGCCTGTGTGAAGTTATCGACCGTAATGAGGATCTGAGACATTACGGTAGATAACTTCACACAGGCGCGCGCCATTTGCGCCTATGCTATCATTTCATCTAAAAAATCAATGCACAGACTATAGTATAGACCTAGATGATATCTATGGCTATGTTTAATGTAGGGAAAATTAAGACTACCGTGATCAAATTCTAATTATAAATACCAAATTTGAAAGCTAGTGTCCCTTTGTAGGATACAGACCTTAACTTAAAGATAAACTTTAGTACTGGTAATGCGATTGCATTGTGAAAGAAAAGGTGTGGAAAGGATCAGAAACAGTTGATCATGTAGCATGTAAGTATTGGTGTGCACTGCAAGGTTCTGGAGTCATCAAAATCATAATAAATTTGACCTGTTTGAGTCTTGAGTCTTGGTAAAGTAACAAGCACTCACATAGAAAGCTATATACGGGGCTAGTACTACCTTGATTTCCTTGTCTTTCTATGCTCATTACTCAGCCAGTATACATTTTCTTCCAAAATTGTTTGGCACATGTCATTTATTTGTAATCTTGAACATTCAGTGTAAGTTTCGTTTGATTCTGTGAGAATTTTTTTTTTTTTTACCAGTACTGGAGTTTATCTTTAATTATTTATATTTTTCCTGTCATTGTGACTTGCAGTTATCAGAAGTTGACCTGTCTAGCTGTTCTGACCTTCGTTCATTGCTGTGGATTCTGAAGGCAACTTTCTCAGAATTCAAGACTCATGAACACATCGAGAATGAATGCATTATGTGGAGACTGAAAAATAGATTACAATTTCTCAAGGTAACTACTACTTTCACCCAAAGTTTTCTTGTGTTTGGAGCAGAAAATTGTATACCCAGACGTTGTGTGTCAGCACAATTATTGATAACAGTAATTTTAAGAAGTTTACAAGCATACCCCCATAATGTAATTGGTATCACTATTTAATGTGCTAGTACAAGGGTATAGTGTTGAGCATTTTCTTTTTCTAACAGTTCAAGATTAATGTACAAGGGGTTATACTTCAAACACTAAAGGAATTGAATTGAAAACTGAATTACATTTTATTTTAAGTGTAATAAGCTACCCATGTCACATGTTGAATTGAACCTCTTGAACTAGTTCCTTGCCCATTTGGGATGACAGAAATGAGTAGGGACTTGTCAAAAGGTTAAAGAATTATCTTATCATACAATAAGTCATCCAGAGCTGCATGTAGCTTTCCATATTTGTTAACATCCTCATGGACTGTAACTCTTCACATATACTTCAATAATCTGTTTTGCTTACAGTTATACTTATCTTCAGCAGGGCTACACACTAACATTTTTTGGAGAGGGTCCAGATTCAACTATTCACAGTCTGAATGCATGAGCCCTTTTAAAAAAAAAAAATGTGGGGGTCCAGATTTAAATTTTAGGGGCACCGTCTACAGAATTGTATGATAGTTCTTGAAATTGTAAGCAGAAATTTATGTCTTCATAATTTTTCTAAAAGCTCATATCAGAACCTCACTTAATCTTGAAATCATTGAAATCATGCAAAAACTGCTTGTATAAACGCATGGTCTCGATTCTTCCAAACTCAAGCCTACTTTACACATACTGAACTTCAATAAAAATGTTGTCATGTTGTGTTTTCAGGTTGAGATAGCAGCTGTGTCTGAGGTTCACTCAGACAACAAACTAAGTGAGATGGTACAGCTGGTAGAAGATGCCTGCTGCCAAGCAGACAAGTGCACCTGCCCCAAGCAAGCAGCCCAGATAGGTCACAATCTTATCTTGGCACTCCGTAACTTCACAGAGGATTTCTTGCCTCACATGCAAGAGGAAGAAGAGGTTGGTTTCCATGCCATAACTTGAGGACTATTTCTTAAGCATTACCGTATTGATGTATGACACTTAAAGGAAAATGCTACGGCAAAATTATATTTTTATAAATGGCAAATTTGGCTAGGGGGAGTGGAAATAAAAAGCCATTTAACAAAACCCCTAATAAAAACCTGTCTATTTATGTATTGTGAGATACAGAAATCTGAAGTGCAACATTTTAACAGTAATATGTCATTTGTATACTAAAGCTTATCAGTACTAGTTTACAGGAGGGATTAGATCACACTGCAAGGTCACTGAACAGGTGGTTATTTCATCAACTCAGCTCTCAAATAACATAAGAAAAAGAGGATCACGGGGGACTAATGGTCACCGATTAGGCATTGTTTCTATATAGAGGGAGCAAGTAGCTACAAGTAGTGCAGTAGACCTTTAACAAAAGCAAATCACAATGATTCTCTTCAAAATCATGCATTCATTTTAGAAAAGAAAATTACAGTAGTAGACTGTGCATGTGATTTCAAATACTGTCAAAGGTTTTGGGAAAAAAACTTTCAACAAAGTGATCTCATTTATGATAGAGACGAATCATATCTTTTAACTCATCCAGTAGATTCAATGATTACTGCAGAGGTTCCAACCAGTACAATAATAAGAGTGAACACGAAATACGATATCACAAATATCAAAATCAATTTTCATCTTTCTTTCTTTTTTAAACAATTTTTTTTTTTTTTTAAACCCATAAAAACAGCGGAATCACAGAATTTTCTTTTTAATTTTTCTCATCAAATATTTCCTACATAAAATTGGAGCTGAATCATCACCAAACTGCGCCTGTGGAGAGATCCAAACTATGGATCATGTCATTGATGATTGTCCGATCTACAAATCCCCCCACGGCGCTTCCGGACTTCGTGAGCTCGATGATGAGACGATCTGTTGGCTCAATAAGGATCTTCCTATCTAGATGATGTACTCCCTGATATTCTTTGCACGAACGAACGAACGAATGAAAGAGCAAGCATTCTACTTGAGCAGTAAAACATTTTTCTGAAATTTTACTGGCCTGGGACCGACGGGCCAGTGGTAGTGTCAAGTTTTCGTGAAAATCTCGTTTTTTAGGTTACTCTGTCTGTTTTTGTGTCAAGAGGTTGGTATCTCTGTTACTGACATATTAGTACTCCTGAACTCTCTATGAGAGCCTGATTGGCATTGCCATTACCATTGATAATACCATCCATGCTTTTAATGATCAATAATAGATTTTCCAGCCTCTGTTGATGGAATACTTCAGCTACAATGAGTTGAAAGAGATCAAGTCCAATGTGATTGAGAAACACCAGAAGCTCACCAAGTACTGCCCAGAGGAAAAAGAAGAGTCAGAAGGTACAAGAACATTCTTTAAACCCCCAGTCACATTGCCAAACAAACTCCAAACTAATAGAGTCAGAAGGTACAAGAACATTCTTTAAACCCCCAGTCACATTGCCAAACAAACTCCAAACTAATAGAGTCAGAAGGTACAAGAACATTCTTTAAACCCCCAGTCACATTGCCAAACAAACTCAAAACTAACGCAAAATCAACTTAAAACAGGCCTGATAAAAACCCGATTTAAATCGGTTTCCCGATTTTTTGATTTTTCCCGATTTTTTCCCGATTTTTTCTTCCGATTTAAAAAAAAAAAAAAAAAAAAAAAAAAAAAAAAAAAAAAATCATTTTTTTTTTTTTTTTTTTTTTTTTACCAATTTTTTTTCTTCTTCCCTATTTTACCATGATTTTCCCGATTTCCCTCTTATTTTCTCTATTCTTCTTCCAATTTTTTTCACCAATTTTTTTTCTTCTTCCCTATTTTACCATGATTTTCCTGATTTCCCTCTTATTTTTCTCTATTCTTCCCTATTTTGCCCCAATTTTCTTACTCGAAAAGGGGGGAATGGTTAGATGCTAATTTTCCCCCGCGAATCCTCTTCTTTTTTTTTTACTCAAGGAGGGCGCGGTTGAGGGGAAAACAAAAAACCTATTTTTTTTTTAGTGCTCACTATCACCCCTGTTAAAAGCAATCAATGATTGACAACATTTTGACCATTTCTGGTGAATTAATGTTACTGTTTACCCTATTGTCAGCCTTGCATTGATCTCATCAGTGTGACTTGGGTATTACCCTTTAAAAAATGCTTGATAAAGACTGACAAATAAAATGTGGGTGACTGTGAAAAATCAGTTCTAGTTAAAGATGTACCCAAAATTTTGGTGAGCAGTGTATGATTGCTTGTTTTCTTTTATTGATTTCTCAAATCAGATGACAAAGAAACAATTGATGCCTCCAGAACTGCACCAGATGATGAAGAGGCATACAACGAGGAGGTGGAGGAGGAGGACAACACCCTGAGTAAGATTCAAGGACTGCCTGCTGAACTGCTACTGCATATCTTCTCTCACCTGAACCCCTTGGACCTGAGCCAGTGCAGCATGGTGTGTACCCGGTGGGCAGGACTAGCCAGAGACCCGTCTGTCTGGAAGCATCTATATCCATCACGCTGGGCCAAAGGTAAGGGGTTACTTGGTTAGATGCCAGTACACTCAAACTACTCTTCTTGAGGGTGATCTGATATTTGTTGTGCAAATAAACTGATTCTGATGGAGTCTGGTTTAAAATGAAGTCTTGTCTCTTTTGGATGTTGGATATTTCATCAGATATCATTTATGTATGTCTGTAAAAACCTATCACTGAATTCTTGGTCGAGAATTAAACTTGATGTAAATACAGAATGTCCTAGCATGTAGATTATTTTGGACATGCAACGGATCAAATAGGTGGAAATTGAAAACTACATGTATATGTGAAAGGAATATCACTCAAACATTCCTAGAATAATTAAGGGGCATGTTGAAACAAATTTACTATGTTTGAGGAGAAACAACAACTGGACGTTTGTCAGATTTTAAATTTGACAAGTAAAGTTTGATCAGAAATCCATCATGAACGTGTACTTTATCTATTTCCAATGATGTAGGTAACTGGCAGTTTGGTGCATCTGTTCATCTGCCTGAAGACATCGACATGGAGTCCTTGGAACAAGACAATGATGTCTATGTCGTGGTTGATGAGGATGCAGATTTTGATGAATCCGCATCTTCTGCCATTGAAAGTGATGCCAGTAATGCCAGTGTAGCTAGCTACAGGGCTGAATGCATTCGCCGGGAAGCACGCATGCTGGTTGCCATGGCGAAGTACCTAATTCCTCATGTTGGAGATGGTGTAGAGACAATCATTCTCTCAAACAGCAAAGGTGTCACTAATGGCTTGGTATGTCAATTTGCTCTTGATTCCATTATATTCATTGACTATCATTTGTCATGGTTTGGGAAAGTTACCTAGTTTCACATGCATTGCTATACAGCTATGTGACCCTATTGTTAAAGCTCTTGCAATAATCTCCATTGGTGTGAAGGATACATTGTCTAGTGAAGTGCAGAAAGGAACTAACTCAAATCATAAGTTGAAGACTTCCTTCTTTCAAGCAGATAATGTATCTAACTTTGATTCTCATGCATATTGGTTGAATATGGTTTTGTATTTTCATTACGTGTTCTTAAGGACAGTGGTATTCAAATTGTTAATGAGAATTTGTTTTTTGTTCTTTCTGTTTATTTACAGGTCTACAAGTTACTAATCCAATGTCCCAACCTGCAATATCTCAATTTGTCAGAAACCAAGATATCTGACATTGCATTCAAAGGGTAAGTTATTCCATTGAAGGAGGTTACAATAAACCTATTGTAGTGGATCAAATATACCATGCTCCAATGGGCAGAATATGTATAGAACATCATTCTTATTGAAAATACTATCGCTAGTGATATTCGTTTGTCTCGAAATATGGTCAACAAGGGATCTAAAAGATCACAATATTCTTAGTGTTTCTTATTCTTTTTTTCTCTTTCATTTTCCACTGATTTTTTAGAGTTGCGCTTGTTTTCCATTACCTGTTTAAAAATGTAGATATCGTATTAAAAAAGAGTTCTTGACTAGGTGTACCAAGTAGAACATAAGATCCTTTCTTTTTTGTTTACATTGGCATGTAGAGAAACATGCTTTAATGTGAATTTTTTTTTCCCCAAAGAGTGCTTATCTGTATGAAATCATTCCTATTAGACCACCTACTCACAAAGAGGACCTTTGTTTTTCTTGTGGTGGCTGTATGTACAGATATGAGTATAAATGAATTTGAATGAGTTATATATATATATATATATATATATATATATATATACTAACATGACTATAATATTTGCTTTCATAACAGGCTTGGAAAGAATGGTGTTGGTAGTAAGCTAAGGCACCTGGATCTCTCTGGCTGTGTGAACATCACGGACACAACCCTCCAGAGACTGGCATCTATCCGACAACCCCTGCAAACCATACCTGACAATCAGATGATGGACACTTCCAACTACGCCAAACCAGATTACCAGCACGGCGTCAACGATAAAAATGGCAGACCGCTGAATGTTGATCCTATGGTTAGTAACAGAGATCAGGGGTGTTGCTCAAGGAGACATAATGAGACACAACATGATACAGACATTGTCAACAGAAGGCAACAAGGGTCCTGTGATGGTGGTTGTCATGGAAACAACAGTGTTTCACACTCTCAAAGACTATCTATGGATACTGCTCCAAGGACTAAGAGCCGCCATGATGGCAGGCATGATAGGAGCAGTTACCATGGCACAGGAGAGTATGAGCATACGGATGGAGGCAATTTATCAAGACGACTGCAATTCTTGAGTCTGTCAGGTTGCTACAGGATCACTGATGTTGGATTAGGGTAAATATAATATATACCGATGCCTATAGAAAGCAGGTTGACACCTCATTGAGCCTTTGGGATGAATCAATAATCAAGAATATGAAAGTCACTGGGTTCAGTAAAAAGGGAGGAAGTTAAGTTAATAATAATTGGATTTATACAGCGCCTTTTCCAAAGGATACAAGGCGCTGTCTCTTAGACTATCAACAATTTAAGTGGAGTTGTACTAGTATGTTTTCAGTTGTTTTTGAAGAATCTAGTGAAGTACTGTTTCTTAAGAACGAGGGAGTTTTTTCCAAAAATGGGAAAAAAGAAAAATGTGATTAAGATATTTGTTTTCTTTTTTCGGGGGGGGGGGGGGGGAATCTGTTCACTATCATATTCTCAAAATCAAAAAAGGCATTTAATGAGGATGAAAACTTAAGATTTCTCTCTACTTTGTACTGATTTTAATAACATCAAATTCTGATTTATAACACCTTGTCTTCCTCAAATCAAAGGATGACTGATTTTAAACATTCATGCAATAAACAGTCATGTCCATGACTTTAAATCTATAATGGGAATGGGGGGGTTGATATCTCGACCTTTTGTCTAATACATGGCAACATTTTTGTGTCAGTAATAGTGTGAATGCTGTGTAACCTTCTATTTTTATATCACAGTGCATTTGGTTAGTACTGTGTTCAGTTCGTCAGTCCTGCTTAGGGGATTGTACCTTGATAACCTGCCAGCTGTGACTACATCCATGGAAGGGATGAATTGGCTAAAAAGGACAGAATAGTTGATAGTACTCTTAGTATTTGGGAATTTTAGAAGTACATGTAGACGATGTAGTAGAAGTAGTCGTAGAATTGGTACATATGGTAATTGTATTCAATGTTTATACAAAGATGTTACCAACATTACAGTGTATGCTGTGGAATTAACGAGTACCACTTCATTATCTCATCATGTAATTGTGATGTGTGATTTTGGTACGACAGGTAAGTGAATTATACTTTTTGCATAATATTAAATAATTTAAATTAAGTTCATTTCATTTCAAATACTTGTGGCAGATATGCCTAATGAATACCATGAATGATTTCAAGAAGTTTTAAATATATTTACTCTTACATGTAATCATTTGATGAAATAAGTCAGCCTTATGTTTAATGTATTTTTCCAGGCCATTGATTTGGTTTGAAATGTTATCTTGGTGCAACTTTTCTCAAAGACAATTGTGAACACAAGGAAGACATATTTAGTCCAAGTTTTAGTTATAGCTATGGTACAAACAGTGTTTCAACCTATCTAGCATTACCAGTCATGAACTGGTTTTAATTTTAAGAATGAAGACAAGTTTGACTTTAGTACAGTTGTATTTGTGTATTAGCAGCTTATACCATCTTTGGCATTGTATGGTTTAATTCTATTTATTTCATTGTTAACAAGAGTAAGGCCTAAAAAAAAAAAATTGATGACTTGGCGTAACGGGTCACTGAAAATTAGGGTAGGTAGGGCGATTTTTTTTTTTTTTTTTTTTTTTTTGTGTTGTTGTTGCTTATATTTGCATACATGAAATTAGCCATTCATACACATACATACATACATAGCCATTCATACACATACATACATACAGTGGCGTAGATAGGCCGTCCTCAGACCCTGGGGATGATCTGATGAGAGGGGTAGACCACAATATGTTCAAAAACTCCACGCACACACATATGGACACACACACTGTGTAAGCAAGTGAGCAAGAAATTGTTGAAATCTTGATCACCTGGGACCTGGGGGATGCATACATCCACCTGCCCCCCCCCCCCCCCTGCATACATACATGTACATGTATACACCCTCATGCACATAAAATGCAAACATACTATGGCGTACCTGCCCGCTGCACTCGGCGCGCGAGCTGGCTCAAACACGGCGCGGCAAAGCCCAGAACGAAAGCAACAAACATCGGGTTTCCCCACTCGATATCGATATTTATCGCAATCGGATCAAAAAAAATAAAAATGCGTAGGGTCGGCGATAAAAATAGGGTCGGGCGGGTTACGCCAAGTCATCAATTTTTTTTTTTAGGCCTAAGAGATAGTAATTCATACTTAAAGGCCCAAATTCACAAAGGAGTTTTAGATTTAGGTTACGCTTATTTTGCGCTCATTTTTAAACCATGGGTTATGTAAATGAGGATTTAAACCATGGGTTAAATCTAAACCTCCTTTGTGAAGTCGGGCCATTGTTTTCATACTTAAAGCATGTTTTTCAACCTCTTTCTCTCTCTTCTACACTAGATTACTGTCTCAAGGAGGGGGCTGGCCCAACCTCGCCCATCTTGATCTCTCTGGATGCCTCAATGTCAGCGGGGCGGGGCTGTCTCTCCTGGCAGACATCTGCCCCACCCTCAACCACGAGACATTCTACTACTGTGATAATATCGAGGAGGGACCGTACGCTGACACTGCCAGTGGCTGCCAGAATCTTCAGTGCGGTAACAGGGTATGCTGCCGTCTGGGAGAGTAGAGAACTTTTGATACTGCAGAAATGATGTTACATAATTCTAGGGCAAGTCTTATCTACGTTGTAATTTGGTGTGTCTTTCTTACAAATTATCAAGGAGTTCTGAGGATATATCTTCTGTTTGGAACAACATGATAAGTCTGTGTTAAAATACAGGAGTTAATGCCACTGTTGCTCCAACAGACAAAATTCATGTCAAATGTATCACATCACATCATTTTTTGTTCAGATCCAATCTCTAGTAGGGCTATTAATGTAATACAATGGTCAGGTATGCTCCAAGCTGATGGTTGGATACGTATGGGACAGAATAGCTTGGACTTGCCCTCAGTTGTTCAATCGTTGTTAGATTTTTTTTCTAGCAGAATGCTATTGTACAATGCATAAATTTCTTCATGCTGCAGATTTTAGACCACCCTTTTAATGTCCTATCCGAGGAACAGTGTTTTCCACTGTAACATAGCGTGCGTCTATGAAACAGGAGAGGGGCATGTTAACACACAATGCAGGCTTCAGTCATCCGCTTGAGTTGATTTCTTAACCACGATCTTTGGTTCAATAGTCAGAGGCTTTATCAACTGAGCCAACTCGCATGCTTTAAATTCAAAGATGTAATCCAATCTTGTGTAGCAACATTTCATTTATGGTCATGTGTCTGAATATGAATTAGAATGTTATCATTAATATGCTTTCTATTAGACATCTTGAAGAGCCTAAGATTGATGTGATATTTCTGTCTTTTGCAGCTGTACTCTTTCTTTCCATTGTCATCAGTACATTTTCTACTAAAGTCATCACAATGTTCAGTTGAACTTAGAATCCAAAGTTCTACTCCTGCTACATGTATTTATTCAAGCAATATTAAATTATATACCAAAAAGTAACTGATGTTTGTTGAGCCACAGTGATACAAAAATATTATCTTCCCATAGTCTATGTCTTGTAGCATACAGTCAAAATTCACAGTAAAGTGTTTACTCTTTAGAATTCACAAGTTGACATTTGAACTGATATATTAATATGATGGTCATGTCACTGTGCAATTTACAGGAATTGAATATATCTAATGTTTCTTAGAAAGATCACAAATGTTATGTCAGTATACTATAAAAACATCATATTACACTACACGATATATGCATACTTTTTAGTTGTCATCAACAGCAAAGACTCATATGCATTTTAAAACACTGTTAGGATTGTATATTGTATTTGATTACAAACAGACCTTTTCTAGTGTAGCCCATGCTTGTGTACATTCATTTCTTTTGATTTTTGAGATCAACTCAAGTTTTATACTTTAGAATTATCTCAATATGTTCATTTTTAGACCAACATTTACAAAGTGTTCCATCATATTTGCATCAATTAGCAAAAGAGGTTCAGGACAATTTAAAGAAAAGAATCGATGTAAACTTGCTTTTGTATTATACATTCTTTTTCCACAGTCTTGTGTTAATTTAATGTTTTACAAATATAGTTTTGTTATGTATGACATGTAATATTTTGAAAAGAACATATATTTATTCCATTACATCATCCAGTTTAGTAAGGTAAAGTATAGATACGATTGAAATCACTTGTTAAAAGAAAAAGATCAGTCCAAAATGACATGATATACATGTACATGTAATTTCAGATAATCCTTTAACACATATTATGAAGGGAATGTAAGCAGACAGCAGGAGATGAAGAAAGATTGATTATGGCACCATGGAATTGTGTAGGGTGCACAATATATTATCATAACAGGAGGAAGAGAAGAAGAGCATGTAAATAAAAAATATATTATTACAATAAATAAAAGTTTGAAAGGACAAGTGATTTGAAATTTGAATTCATTTGTAAATATGTGTTCTAATACTGTTTCCACACAAAAAATCTGGTGTAGAGTGTGTTTCTTATAAAAGTATTCATGTTCTTTTGTTCTGTAATACCTCGGTCACACAGACGTGACTGACAAATACTTGAGACTAAACAAATTACCCTGAATTGAAGATTTTCTCAACTTTTCAGTCAGATTGCGGCTGGACTAAGGTATTGTGTTCCTATCCATCCCAATACCTTTTAAAATCATATTCGGGGGGGGGGGGGGGGTGGGGCAAATACACATTGAACTAGGATGTTATGCAGGCACGTTGTATTTCAACATTTGGTGTGTGGTGTGGTGTGTGTGGTAAACATCAGTGGTAATGTTGATTAATTAAGCAGCAAGAACATTGTGTAGGAGGCTTTATTAGCCAATGGTGATGTTAGCTGTATGTCCTTGGTTGGCTTTGTGGCTATATATCAGATCATAAGGTGGTTGGGTGAAAGTAAACAAAGGTGTACAAAAATGTATTTTTAAAAACTTCTTGTAGTGTTTTTTTCTTCAAAATTTGGTGCAACACGATATTGCCATTGCACTTATCATCATCCTACATTACATGGTGAAACTGCTGTATTGTTGTAATTGCTTCCTCTGTATCGGATATTTAAATTATTATGATGGGTCTTACAAATTGATGCAACTCTAAGAATATGATGAACATTACTTACATCATCTAACCCCCCCCCCCCCCCCAAAAAAAAAGAAGCTATATTTTCATAAAACATGGTAATGAGTGCACTCCACCAGTGTCACACCGATCAGTTAGAGTCACCAATTTGATTTATTTATCTTTTCCTATATCTGGGGTTTTAGTGTTTTTTTTGTTAATTCCTGTAGGATACTTTTGGACGTGTTTGCCCCTCCCACCACTTGCAGAATCATGGTCTCGCCTTAATTTGCCATTTCATGATTGTCCATCTGTTTATATCTATTCGATTTTAAAGCATTATAGTTCATTACATCATTAGGGCTTTTGACGAAAATAACCCTCACAAATGAAATGAAATCGGTTAAAATGATGAACTCTTATTGTCTTGACACATGGCACGCCCCCTTGATATGGAAGCCAACTTTAAAGTGAACTGAATTTATTGACTGTAGTAATGACGGTTGAATATATTAATAAATTATTGCTGTCCGGTTCCGCCTCTGGCATGAGGGGGGAAACGGAATTCTTAATTTCAACCTTTGACCGAACACTATAGTATACCTTACCCTAAATCTAACCTTAAACCCCGTTGCGATAATGATTAATCTTAACCTTTATACAATTTGTGACGACATATACTTGAAGTCGAAGAGTAATGGTCGCCGGGACAAATGTTACGATCATCAAAGTACTAACATACCACCTGCCTAATTTATTGCTGTAACTACACCCCCCCCCCCAAAAAAAAGACAACAAAATTACAAGTTGTCTGAACCGATTGCTGAACTTTCAAGTCATCAAATACATTAAAAATCTGTGTAAGTTGTTTACAATGCGTTTCTGTAACCACAAAATAACAAAGCTCACTAAAGAGAAGAACTGAACTCAAAAACGTCATTGAATATTATCTGTCTTAATTAGTGACACAGGTTCATAACTGTAAACAAACGGAACTCGGTATAGCGAGCGAGAGGCAGTGAATCCTACACCAAATATGGTCATATACAAACCACGATTTCCGATTGGGAAATACATGTACCGTCACGTGCCTTTAATACTGACATAACACATCTGAAAGCGTAGACATTAACTGCTCTTTCCATTATACTTCTATATCACGATCGCAAAGACTTTTTCAAAAAATCAACCCGGCGCAATAATAGCCTTGTTCCTCACGCGTACACACACATAGGGATAAATAAAGTTACGTAATCAAAATTAATTTCTTCAGGACAAATTATATACAATAGGTTATTGAAAGGGCAAAATATCAGAAGTGAAAAGGGGAATATCTCGCATATGCACCCGAAAAAACGTACTCATCAGAGATGAAAAGAGAGGAAAATGACAGTTATTAAAAAGAAAAAGGGCTCTTGTCCTATGTAAAAGGGGCTTCTGGGGGTACTTACAAAAGTGTGGGCACAGCTAGTGCCCCCTCCTCTCACCACGGCCGGAGTTCCGCCTCTGGCATGAGGGGGAGACAACGGAATTTCATGTCATTTTAGCAACATTTGTAAATCACTGGTATCGAATTTGAAATAAACCACTTTGAATTTTATCTTGGGGGTCAACTCCCCCCCCCCCCCCCCATCATCAGTATATGCCAGTGGTGTGGAGCCTTAATATCTCTAAATATAGTAGCTGTCATTGGCGTAGTGTGGGACCGACCATTGATGGGGCACCGATCTTACTCGGGATCTTACTCGGTGAATATAAGATTCGAATTAGGAAGATCACGTATCGTTTATAGGGGCGGGTGTGGGAAGGGTCCTTTTCTTCTCTCGTCATTTTCCCCACTCTCTTGCATTTGCTCCTATTTTCTCTGATTATTATATTTCGCCACTCGATGTGAAGGATGGAACTACCCACACACCCCTACCCCGCATAGCTACGCCACTAGCTGCCCCTTTCCAGTTTTTCCACATTATAGATGGATAAATGTCCAGTTCGAGGTTGCCACCTGCACCGCCTTCCTGTCGGCTATGAGTATGACGCGGATTGTTCCGGAGAGCAGAACGCTTCCGGTGACCATAACGTGGGTCGCCTGAACCCACTAATCCAACTGCATCACACCCACCGATTCGAATAAAAGCTCAGACATACCAAAGATATAATAAATGTATATTAATGGATTTCAGTGGCGGATCCCGGATTATCTGGGCGAGTAAGCTAGGGGAGGGGGGGGGGGGGTCAGAAGGGCACACATCCGAACATTTTCTGACAAATAGAGTAACAGGGAAAAGGGGTATGACCAAATTTCTAGGTGTATAAAATTATGTTTATTCCTCAGTTTTGTGACCATTTTTTTAAATAAAGAAAATAAGAGGGGCGAAATTATCTTGAGGGCATGAGAGATAGGGTTTGCCGGGGATGGGGTGATACGGTGTCCATCGTCTCCGCCCCACACCCCCCCCCCCCCCCCGATCCACCAGCTGGATGGTCCCGGCGCGGATCCAGGTTTTTTAGGGGGGCCAAAATTAGAAATCAGTTTGAAATTTAGTGTACTGAAATTTAGAAATCGCGCCGGCCGATATTTCGCTGGGGGGGGGGGGGGGGGGGGAAGCACTATTTTTTGTTTCTTTTTTCACTCGGGAGTTTGGAAATCGCGTCGGCCGATTCTCCCCCCCCCCCCCCCTTTGAGCAACAAAATAAAGGTAAATTTCTGGTCACACTTTGTTTTCTTTTGTTGCTAGGTCGGACAAAACAGCTGCTGGTCAAGTACGTGTTCTCTAAGATAGACGGGCCTATGCAACCTTACGCATGCATTTATCAAGAAGGATGCACGTCTCTTTGTGCCCACTCTCGGTTGTTGAAAGGTTCTCCGAGACAGGCGGTTGGGGATCCATGTCGCACACGAAATAAAGCCATCGTAAAAGTCATATCATGATAACATTCGTCCATCTGATAATATAGTATTTTTGCACATTTTAGTATACTATTCGCGTTTAAAAACGTGCTCGTCATAGTAGTTTACGGTCAAAATAAGGCTTCTGATAAGCAGATCTGACGTAGTTAACAGCTATTCCTGTACATATGTTTTCAAAAATGGAGCACGCAACTACTATTTTTGTCCCCGTCTTCAAGGAAATCGTACAATATCTCAAAAAAGAAATGAACTGCATGCTGTATATAAACAATCGGTAACTTACTAATTTCGTGATTTGGTTCAAACTCGTCAGGAAGGTCAAATGAATAAAATGTATTTCAATGTCCATGAATAAGAATCATTATAATCTTTTACAATGTAAAACAAAAAATAAAGCTGTAATGAGCATTAAGTCGTAACATATATGTAGATTTAAATGTTAAGTAAGAAATATTACAAGCAGGGGTGTCGATTTGTATCCGTGGTTGGGGGGGGGGATGATAGGTGCCAAAATATTTTCGACAATGGATCAAAGCAACCAAGAGTTCGCGTGTGGCAGGTTGCACCCCCTCCCTTCCAAGTTATTAACTTTTTTAAGTCTCCCTCAATAAAGATAACATTTCAGAGAATATAAGGATGGTAATAACATTAATAACATGCTAAATGTTAGTCCTAACTCTTGCCTGCAGTGTAGGTCTACCAGACTGATATCATCTATTTTTAAACGAAATTTAGACATTACCAAAAAAAAATACAATGGTGACGGATATCAACTGGTGAAAGTGTTATGTTACCAGTGGCAAATGTATTAATAAGCAACCAGGAAAGGTTCATGTAGACAGAAAATTCTTTATTTCCTGGTGATAGAAACATACATTTATGAATATTGATGTCTCCAAACAACATTCATCGTGAAAAACCCATTCCAATATTCTGTGTAAGCAGATCTCAAAAAACATAGTTTCTCTAACTCAATTCAATGAAACAGAATATCACTGATTTGGTTCTCAAAATGACAGAAAATTTCCACTCCTGATCTCATATACTATCTGTTTCTTAAAAACATAATATAAAACTTACGTTCCAAATACCAAACAACAAACTTCCATTATCTCCTTCTTCACCCAGATATACTTATCATACCAGATACGCTCTAAAATATAAGCATAATATTCCCCTAAGGCCCTGACCAGAGCACTATTTTTTTCTTCAAAAACTATAGCCAGTCTTAGAAAGTGCATTATTATTGGAAGGGTGTTATAAACAAAACTTCAAACTTAATAACAATCTAACCTTCAAAAACACCTTAACTATCTTTTGCCTGTTACGTTTGAATACAATACATAGGCCTACATCAGCTTCTTAATAAAACAAAAATAAGTTGTGACATAACAATCTTTCTCCAAAATATCGAACTGGAGTATTCTGTTGTATTGCTTGTTTATGTACATACAAACAGCTTATTTTCAAGAGGCACTAGATCCGTGTGTGTAACTTGAGAAAGAACTCTTTGTTTACCCGATTTTGTTCAGGTGTCTATGGAAAATTGTTATTAAAAAATGCATGTGTTCATAATTTCTCTCGTAATTTTAGGTTAATAATTTTGTTCAAGGTAAATAGAAGAAAATGTATATCATTAACTCCATTTGCTATCAAAAGATTTTGCTCCTTTCGGAAAATAGCTCTTCAAATGTTTTACATGTAGAGATATAAATAAACAAAGAAATGGATGAAATCAATAAAACAAAATAGATAATGAGTATGAATCAGGGAACAAACTGAAAGTTTCGTCTCCTACATGCTGCCATTTGGACAAAACCGTCTTTCTCTTATCTTTCTTCCTTTTCTCTTCCCCGTTTCCTTTTTCTTCTGCCCGTTTCATCTTCTTTTTCCCTTTTCCCAGGTAGCAAACCCATATGGGGCCCATATTGGGATGATCTGGTTCACTTGTGCCATCTGGGCTAAATGGAACCCATATTTTATGTATCCCATATGGTGCCAATATTTAGTAACCCATATGGGATCCATCTGGGCCAGCCCTTATGGGTCCCAGATGGGACTGAGCTGGGCGTACACGTATGGGTAAAATATGAATATGCCATTATGGGTAACACATGGGGAAAATCTGGTTAACCCACATGGGATATTATTATCTGGGTTAACCAATATGGGTACCAGATGTGATTAAGCTGGACATACCCATTTGGGCCCAGTTTGGTATGGGTCCCATCTGGGTCCCATGCTTCTTGGATGCAGATGCCTTAGGGCCCAGATGGTTTTCCTTATGGGGCCCATGTTTCAGAGAATATGGGACCCATGTGGGTCCCATATGGGCTTGCTACCTTGGTTATTCTCCTCTCTGTCTCTCATTATCTCTCTCTCCCACTCTCTACTTCTTTTTTGCACTTTTGCGCTTCATTTAGCTCCTTTCTTTTTAACGCTGCTGCTTTGCATTTGGCGTACTGCATTTCTATGATGCTGTTGATTGAATAAATTAAATAAATTCATCAATTCCTGATAAAGCCATATGAGCAAGAATTCAATTTATTCTTGTCTCATATACAGTTGTCTCATTTAGTTCGTTTTCTATTTATATATGTATGTATTATGAAAATGAGATAGCAAAATGTGTATATTGATGGTCATCCTGAGAGTATAGCCATTAACTACTCTCATCGGGCTATTATTAATTTTTCTGTTCATTTTTTTTTTGGTGGTGAATTATTGGGGGGATGATTGTACAGGCCACCCCCCCCCCAACCTGAAATATTGGGGGATATATACCCCCCCCCCCCGCCCCCATCCCCCGGGATCGACAAACATGATTACAAGATAATGACCGATAGGTACATGTTTTCATTTTTATGTTTTGTTGTTCCGGAAAAAGAAAAGAAAGAGATACACGTATAGGCTCTACGCCACGTTTTTGATAGTTAAACAAACAAACAAACAAAATTAGATAGAGTTCATAAATTATTGTATCCCCAACACCCAGGCGCGTACACAGGGGGGGGGGGGGGGCTTGGGGGGTTACACCCCCTATGGTAATTTTTTGTGTGTAAACCCTCCCCCCCCCCTAAATTTCTCTACCCCCCCCCCCCCCCCCCCCCCCCCCCTTTTTTTTTTTTTTTTTTTTTTTTTTTTATAAATTTTTTTTTTTTAATAAATAAAAAATAAATAAATATTCCCATGGTTGACCTAAAAAAGCTGACCTTACTCTCCCCCCAACGGAGCAAAATGTCAAATTAAATTTTCAAATTTCGAGACCAAAAAAAAAAAAAAAAAGTGTCCTCTTTACCCCCCCCCCCCCCCCCCCCCCCCCCCCCCCCCCCCCCCCCCCCCCCCCCCCCCCCCCCCCCCCCCCCCCCCCCCCCCCCCCCCCCCCCCCCCTTATTCAGCGGTCGGCTGAGTCGTTGCGATTTTTTTGGGACCAAACAACGACAAAAAAGTGACCTCTTACCCTCTTACTATTTTAGGCCCGATTATAAATGTTAAAACCCCTCCCCCCCCCCCCCCCCCCCCCCCCCCCCCTTGAAAAAATCCTGCGTACGCGCCTGCCAACACCTGAAAGAGTCGTGTCCTTTCTCACAATCCAGTAGATTTGCATAGCTCCCTCTATAGTTTGGACGGTTGGCATGAAGCCAGAGAAAAGGTATTTCTATTCTTAGAGCAGAGACTGACACGAATCCAACCTACGTTTCTTGTTTTTTACGTTGAAGACGGAAGTTCTGTATCCTTGCAGATTTATTAACACTTCGTTTTGATTAAAAAACTTATTTTAATTTTTCTTAACCTTCAACGTATTGTGATAGAACTGTGAGCCCTTATTTATAAATGGACTGTAAAATTAGTTCATGGCGATTATTATTATTTTTTGTTTGGTTGCTTATGCAAAACGATATTGGGGCTGCATTAAAGCCCAAATTAAATATATTCTTAAGGTATGATTTAAATTCTTTAAAATATGAAAACGGATCCTTACAAAAATGCATTCAGCACCCTTTCCCCGCATGTACATGTAGCGGTTCGTTTTATTTTAGGGGGCGCTTTGGGGTCTTGCATGCATTCATTTTTTTTGTACACGTGCCTTATGACGATTTACAGGGCTTCTATAAATTTGAGGGAGGACAGCCCCCTTAAGAACCGCTTCTGCATGCCCCCTGAAATGCCAATGAAAGGATGAAAGTTTTACAAATCAAGTCGCCGCCCGTGGTGGTGGTGATTATTTTACCTGACTGCTAAGAAATCTTAAATGCTTGTAAGTAAGCAACCACACGGCCGACGGCTTTAAGTCCTCTCCGAAGGACCTGGTAATGAGGATTAATGCCTTACCAAAGGGCACTATAAGCGCATCGTCTTGGTTTCGAACCCGGGTCACCGGATTACAAGACCACTGCTCTACCGACTGAGCTATCGCGTCTTCTATCAGATGGAAAATGTGTAAGACGGAGCATTGGAGAAAGTGAGAGGCGAAGACAGTTTGAAAAGAAAATTATACAACCCTTCCCACCCCTCCCCTCATGAGTTCCCCCGCATTCATTCCAGCTAGTAGGACCAGTGACCAAGCCCCGATGACCAAAGCCCCCCCCCCCCCCCCCCCCCCCCCTCTTCTTCCACCCTTTCCCCCCATGGCTGGACTTATAACAGCGGTGAAGTGTGACGTCATAAAAAAAAAATATATTTTTAGAATTTCCCAATTTGTTTTCTTCATTTTCCGAAAGAGCATCAAAAATAATGTCCGAATGTCGAAAACCAATTGAATATATTAAAGGTACTATGTCCCATTTGCAGGTCAAAAAAATGAAAAGGTTAAATTCCAACGGCATTTGAAAAATGATACTAATTTCGAACTTCCCTAAAAAGGTGGGGCTTGAAAATGTCTTCAAGTGGGAAAATAATGACTATTAGTTGTCAAATCGACTTAATAGGAGCTATAGAGCCAATAAGTTAATGTTCTTGATTTTCAGATCATTGTACCGAATGGTCATACGTTTTATGCTGCGCAAAGATTCAATCAGTTTAATTTTGGCCATCACAAGAAGTGGGTTATTGATGTAGACAAATGCTCATTTACCCTTGTTAGCTCATTTTATGTATATGTTATTACCAAAGAAGAAAAAAGCCAGTCAGTCACTCAATAGTATCTGACAGTGAAGTCTAGCAAGTGAACGGGTTTCCTTGCATTATTTAAATATTAGGACACTGCTAACATTTATATTTCACAGATAGGACATATATGACATATTCATAATTCCTGCAAAGTTCTACAGAATTTTTGAGGTTGGCTGCAAAAGGGACATAGTACCTTTAAGTATTGGCTGAGATAATTATGACCATCTGAATAAAAAGATGTCCTATGGGAACTCAGTGTTATGGTTCATAACATTAGGCACCAGAGCACTATAACACTGAGTTCCCATAGGACATCTTTATATTCAGATAGTCATATCTCAGCCAATACTTAATTCAATTGGTTTTTGACACTCGGACATTATTTTTCATGCTCTTTTGGAAAATAAATAAAACATTTAGAAATTCTAAAAAATAGATTTGTATGATGTCACAACTTCGGTAAGTGTTGATGGCATGAATATAACTTTAGATGACAAGGGTAATCATAAATAATACACAATTTGTTTATTCTACCAACATGCAATAGAAAAAAAATAGAAAAGGATAATTTCCCCCTTTTTAAATAATCACTTAAGATTTCTGTCACACCAATATGCACATGTGCAGATATTCCACCATGGGTTTGTTTGGTTCCTATTGGCGACTCGCGTCAATTATGGCAAATTGCAAGGTTGTAGTCCTCTATTTGCTTTGCTTTTTTCCAACTTTCCACGAGGGCCCAACTGATCAATATGGTCTTTGTTACCGTCTGATCGCTCATCAAACTCGGTGTAGAGTGCACTCATCGACGAGAGTTATCGATTGTTAGGTGTTGAGCCCAGTATTAATGCGAGTTGCATTTTCACGCGATACTCAGGGTAGGAAAAGCTTAAGTCGAGCTAGTTTTGCTCCCTTTTCTGGACGTTTTTTGTTGTTAGCGTTATTCCTGTTGTTGTTGTTCTTCTTCTTCCTTTTCGTCTTCTTCTTCGTCTTCTTCATCTTCATCTTCTTCTTCCTTCTTCTCCTTCTTCTCTCTTCTTTTTTTTTCTTGTTCTCACGAGTTCTTCTAGTTCTTCTTTAGTGCGAGGCCAGCGCACTCCCTTCTTTTCACCGTTTGAAGGCCCAGCCAAAATTACTTACCGGTACTTACATAATTTACAGAGTTTGAGGTTAAAGTTTAAAGTCTAGGGTTAACTTGTCAAGGTTTAAGGTAGATTTATAGTGATACGTGAATGACAAACCATATAGTTACTATAAGGAAAATGGTATGTAATCATGATGGATTATAATAGAGATATGAATATAGCGTAAATAATAATAATTATAACCCCTTCTCTAACCTTTAAATGTTTCAATTCATCAAGTTATTTTTGTAAAATCATTGTCTGACCTAGACAGGAAACGGAATACGTTTAGAAAATAACAAGAAAATAATTATTAAAATTAGAATTGAAAATAAAACTACCAAGGTGAGTCGGAAGCGTACATTATCAAGATAGCGTAAATTTCATAAGCCTTCCTCGAACCTTGAGAGGTTTCAGGTCATCAGTCAATCATTTCTGTTAAAATGCTCATTTTGAGACAGGAATGTATACGTTTAGAAAGTGACAATCAAAATTAGAATTGATAATTAAACAAAATATCAAGATGCGGTGACAGCAAGGTTAAGTACGAAATTAATTATAGGCCTGTGTATCTCTTGGTAATAGAAAAAAGAACGAAAAAGAGCAAATCGAGATGATGTATATGTAGGTGGAAGAAAATGACACTATTGAGGATAATGCCGAAGATGAAGTAACTTATGACGTTGCCCCCCCCCCCCCCCCCCCCCCCCCACTCCGAGAACGGAGGGATACCACGTGTTACCAAAATATCCGGTAAAGGGGTACTTTCCGCGCGACAAAGTCCGGCCCGAGAATTCTAAAAAAAAGGGGTGTATTTGACTTTTCACCCGGAGATTTCTTTAAAAAGGTGTCTTTTTTCTTTTTCTCATATCTCTTTGGACTCCTGGGAAATTAAAAAAGGGGGTTATAAAATATCTTGAACATAGAAAAATTGATCAAATCCCGGGATTGATGTAGACTAGTTTTGTACTATAGTCTACCCTAATTCACACACAGCTGCATTACTATTCTGGCTGTGTGTATTGAACATAATTATTCTATTAATTCTCAACATTTCAAACACCACTGTACAAAACTCAACTGATTTCACTCAAAATCGGATGATGATGATGATGATGATGATAATGATCGGATGATGATGATGATGATGATGATGATGATGATGATGATGCTGATGGTGATATGGGTGAAGTTGTTGGTGGTGATGGCGAGGATGCATGGTGGTAGTGGTGATGATGGTAATGGATGGTGGTTGTTATGGTGGTAGTGGTGATGATGGTAATGGATGGTGGTGGTGTTATGGTGGTAGTGGTGATGATGGTAATGGATGGTGGTTGTTATGGTGGTAGTGGTGATGATGGTGATGGATGGTGGGTGTTATGGTGGTAGTGGTGATGATGGTGATGGATGGTGGTTGTTATGGTGGTAGTGGTGATGGATGGTGGGTGTTATGGTGGTAGTGGTGATGGATGATGGGTGTTATGGTGGTAGTGGTGATGATGGTGATGGATGATGGGTGTTATGGTGGTAGTGGTGATGATGGTGATGGATGGTGGGTGTTATGGTGGTAGTGGTGATGATGGTGATGGATGATGGGTGTTATGGTGGTAGTGGTGATGATGGTGATGGATGGTGGGTGTTATGGTGGTAGTGGTGATGATGGTGATGGATGGTGGGTGTTATGGTGGTAGTGGTGATGATGGTGATGGATGGTGGTTGTTATGGTGGTAGTGGTGATGATGGTGATGGATGATGGGTGTTATGGTGGTAGTGGTGATGATGGTGATGGATGGTGGGTGTTATGGTGGTAGTGGTGATGATGGTGATGGATGGTGGGTGTTATGGTGGTAGTGGTGATGATGGTGATGGATAATGGTTATGGTGGTAGTGGTGATGATGGTGATGGATGGTGGGTGTTATGGTGGTAGTGGTGATGATGGTGATGGATAATGGTTATGGTGGTAGTGGTGATGATGGTGATGGATGGTGGTTGTTATGGTGGTAGTGGTGATGATGGTGATGGATGGTGGTTGTTATGGTGGTAGTGGTGATGATGGTGATGGATGGTGGGTGTTATGGTGGTAGTGGTGATGATGGTGATCGATGGTGGTTGTTATGGTGGTAGTGGTGATGATGGTGATGGATGGTGGGTGTTATGGTGGTAGTGGTGATGGTGGTGATGGATGGTGGGTGTTATGGTGGTAGTGGTGATGGTGGTGATGGATGGTGGGTGTTATGGTGGTAGTGGTGATGGATGGTGGGTGTTATGGTGGTAGTGGTGATGGATGGTGGGTGTTATGGTGGTAGTGGTGATGATGGTGATGGATGGTGGGTGTTATGGGGGTAGTGGTGATGATGGTGATGGATGGTGGGTGTTATGGTGGTAGTGGTGATGATGGTGATGGATGGTGGGTGTTATGGTGGTAGTGGTGATGATGGTGGTGGTGTTATGGTGGTAGTGATGATGATGGTGATGGATGGTGGTTGTTATGGTGGTAGGGGTGATACTGGTGGTGAATGGTGGTTGTTATGATCTAAACCAGACTCTACTTATTATGGTCTTGTTTGTTGTACAGATATAAAGCTTTCATTGAATACAAATAATTTCAACGTTTACTCTAAGTTTGCATTTCTAGGTGCTAAGACTTAGCAGATTCGTTTCTGTTTAATCAATTGACTTACGTTACTAATGGAATGTGTTATGGCATGCATGGTCTCGTAATATTGTTAACCCAAGATCCTTGTAATGATCATCATTTTGGCCATGACCAGCTGAATAGGTGCCATTCATGAAGAGTAAGAACGTTAAAAAATTCACTTTTTTTCAATTCAAATTTTAATGGCTTCTTCTTTTTATTTGATTCCTTTCAAGAAGCTTTATCATCTAAGGCCAGATGAGAGAAAGCGGAAGTGATTGAGTAGACCTATACATTACTCTCATTTTTGGAGGCAAGTTCTCCTTCACCTGTGAAATGTTTAATATTTTTAATAATAATGTTCTGCACATAATAGCAGAACAAAGGCTTTTCTATTAAATAAAAATTAACGCGTTGACACACAACAATTTTCGTTTTTTCTTTTCCCGAGGCTTCCTCCCCCTCCCCTCCTCTCCCTTTTCTTCTTCTCTTTCTTCTCCTTCTTCTTCTTTTTTTTTCCTTCTTCTTCTTCTCTTTCATCTCCTTATTCTTTACCTTTTTCTTCTTCTTCTCCTTCTTCTTCTTCTTCTTCTTCTCCTTCTTCTCCTTTTCCTCCTTTTGTTGCCTTTTTATAACATGTCCATTAATTGCCATTAGGCCTATACTACAGCACTTACACTTGAATACATGCGAGAGAAACTAGATGACGATCGCTAACAAACGCCACTGTTGTCATGGAGATATGTGTTTCAGAAGCATAACTATGAAGACTGCAACTCATTATTATTTATATAAAGTGTGTGTGAGAAATGAACACATTCTGCTAGCGCCAGACATCTCATAATAAATGAATAAAAATATAGCACGCGACGTATACAATAATCGCTCCATTCCGGGGGGGAAATATAGATAAAAGTTGGGCACAAACAGTATGTATTTTACAAAGAAGTGTTTTTGCTCTGGATCCATGGTTGTAAGACAGGGAGTGTAAGGGTGTGAGGGTGGACCCCCCCCCCCCCCCCTCAATCGCCATCTGATGAGATAACATAGATGGGATATCTATGACCCCCGTACCCGCATATCTTCCCGTTTTTCGGTATTACATCTGGTTTGGTTTAAATTCATGTTTTGTTTAATTATTCAAAATTGCCTCGTAACAGTTCTGATGTACTGTATGTACATTATATATATTGTATATGAATGTGCAACTGGCAGTAATGAAAGTGTATGACTCAATATAAAACATATATGATTTTGCAAAATTCAAAAATTCCCAAAATCCTAAAACCTTGCGCTGTTTTAAAAGAGTTGTGGTTGGTGCATGTGGTTCGATAATTTTAGCATCGCACATAAAATCATTAAACAATATCTCAGGTATACACAACAATGACGACTTGCGCTTCCTTTGGTATATATAAATAGTTTCAAATGCCAGGGACACTTCAATCTTATCAAAGCAAAAATCACCATGGTAACAAATCATATTTTTCGCTTTGGTGGAATTCGCGAATGTGACGTCTACCAATTTGTATTAACACTCTCGCAGTATTGAAATATTGTCTTTCTGAGAGATAAAAAGGCACTACCAGTATCATCATGTTTCGTCGATGTTTAAAATGTCCTTTTACCAGTTAGGTATATGACATGGTTTACTGTATACAAATTTGAAATATATATATATATATATATATATATATACGATGTATACTGTGCTATTGATAATAAATTATGTTCGATTGCTCAGGCTATTTTTTTAAACATTTTCTATACCTATAGAATATTGATATTGTCACATAAGTACATAACATACTGGAAACATTAATAGACCACCTATAGCTGTCCGAATGTATGAGGTGACGCAAATTTCGTAATGGTGGGAGGGGCGGCTAGTATAGGGACTGCAGCCCCCCCCCCCCCCCCACCCCCCATCGCCTCATACGTGTATGCATGGACAGGCTTGTAATATTCTTAGAAATAAAACGCACCACGTAAGATTTTTGTTCATAATATCCTTCAGAGCACAAATTGAAATATACTCATTAGCAAAAAAAACCTTGTTTGTCAATTCCGATCTAAGCCATGAATTGGTCTTCGAAATCAATGAAATGCGGTTTTAACTCTTGCCTCTCCCACGTGTAAACAATACTTGCAAAGCTCCAAGGGCGAACATTGCTTGTATATTGTAAAAATCAAGTCCACTCGCGTTGATATTCATGTACTTTTAACAAATACATCTTGGCCGAAAGCCATGTCCAGCCTGTAAAACCAATTCCAAAATCGATATTCGATCTACTCGTGACTGTCCACAAGACTAATGTAATTGCGCCTCTCTTTTCTTCTCACTTTGGAACAAGGCAGTGAAAAGAAATTCCACGCCAGCTTTTCTCCGTTAGCTTGGGACTTGGGTTTTGTTGTAGTTCATAAGCAGGCCTATGTGATCGATAGGAAGTTGTGTAACTGTATCTGGTTATAGCTCAAAGACATTGTTACAACAGGATTGTTCTGGTTGACCAAACGCAGAATCTTATTGCGGAGAAAGTTGTAGATTTGGATGGATAAACCGTTACTAATTAATAAACAAAAGAAAGGATAACGACCTTTTATTTTATTTTTTTTAATTTTATTTATTACTTTTACTAGGATACTGTTTTACTTTTGTTATAATTATCATCTTTATTAGTAGTAGTATTATCACTGTCATTTTTATCATCATCATCATCATTATCATCATCATCGTTATCATCATCACCATCATCATCATCGTCATCATCATCATCGTTATCATCACAGTCATCACCTTGATATCATTACCATCACCATCATAATCATCATCATGCACCATCACCATCATCATCAAGCTCGTTCTAGCGCTTTTCAGGACCACAGGCCCTCTCAAAGCGCTTTACAGAAATATATTAATTAAACAAAAGAAAGGATAATGACCTTTTCATTTGTATTTATTACTTGTAGGCCTATTAGTTTACCATTTTACTTTTATTATAATTATCATCATCACCATCATCATCACCACCATCATCATCATCATCCTCCTCATTCTTGCAACAAAGACAGCTCATTTTCATGGTTCATTATCTACTTCAATATGTCTAATTATCTATCGATGATAATGTTGGGCAACAAAGTGTACATTACGGTTATGGCTACATCAATGATGATAATAATCTGTCACGATTTATAAAGGAGGTGATCATTTCTATGAGATGATGGATAACAGGATTGGGATAAGAAACGAATACTTTCGGTGGAAAGAAATAAGATGCTGGCTACAATGAGGTAGAAGCCTATCAATAGAATGGTAGACGTAAGATTATCACCGAGGGATGAATAAAATATTCGAGGAAAATAATTATTTATTATAGTGATCGTAACAAAAAATACTGACCATGACGAGCAAGTCATAAACAAGAATTTAAAATAAGAGTAGAGGTTATCTCTAACTTGCGAGCAAAAGCGAGAGGGGGGGGGGGGGGGGGGGGATAGAGCCTCCAGGCCAGAGCCTTTGCGAGGGAGAAAGGAGAATCACAATGTATGCAAGTGCACAGTCCTCGCATGGAGTTTACTCCATGGTCCTTGCAATCTATCATACAAAAGTGCACAGTGCAATCGCACATACGGCGGACGGCAATCTGTATACAAAACACGGTTGTTTATACGGCACCTAGCAACCATGTAGTGGGGTCAAATGGGGCAGTAACGATGCCTGTTCAATACTCCAGCCGGCGCCTCTATTATTCTCTACGCAATTTGGTGCTCTGCATGTGGCTATAAATAGAGTCAATAGTACCACAATTCTTTATTCGCCCCACTCCAAACTATCATTAAGAAAATGTAAAGCGAGCGAAATCCAAGGGGGTTCTGGAAAAGATTACGAAATAATTTCCCATAAAGATGAAGACTATATAGATCTGTCCCGAGTCTAGAATTTATAAGTAAGCAACTCACCGTGTACGTAATATTAATCATTAGCAATCTTGCTCGCATGCATGAAAATCGGCCTATTGATACTTTTGGCAAATACAGACCACCACTCGAGTGGTGTTCCTTTGTTACCCATGCCCCCACGTTTATTGTTAGCAAGCCCCAAAGAAAGGGTTTGTTGATCCGTATGGTTACCTGGTGCCCGCCCCACTGACGCAATCAAATATGAAGGAGGGGGGGGGGGGGGTCCATTGAAATTTATCATTGAGAGGTGAAAAGGATAGAAATTGAATCATTTATAATGCAAGTGAATCTTACTGATAATCGTGAATAATTTAAACTAAACTTCTACCTATCTACCAAAAAGAAACGGTGAAAAGATTGAAGGGATGAAAAGGAACACGCGACTCCCCTGAACTTGTATAAATTTAAAAATGGGGGGGGGGGGGGGGGGGGAGAAAGAAAGAAAAATCCGCTATTTTTCCCTAGCGAGAAATAAACATTATTAAATACATGAAATAAGGGATTTGTTTTTTGTTAAAGGTTCGTGGATATAACTTGTAAGCGGTGGATATAACTTGTAAACGATGGAAGAAAATGAGTAGAAGACGAATAATATATATTCATCGCACTCAAATTTCTCCCAAATTGCCCATTACATGATTATCCAACAACTGTACGGCAATTTACAGAGGAGCCCTACATGTACGACACGTTAAGAAACAGCTCCCATTTATAAGAATCTCTTATCTCCCGAACGTCTTTCCGGATAATGGTCTGTTACCATGGCAACAATGGTAATTGCTCTGAGAATGGAAAACAGGCTCTCGAGTGAGCTCTCCTTACAAGTAGACAGCTCATCAGAGAAGACAACCGGATATACCGGGAAGAAGCCTTACAAATTAGTGAGCACAATTTGTATAGTCATTATGAAGTGCAGACTAAGATGGGGCTTCTCACTCATGTAATACAGGTGTTATCAAGGAGTTATTCCTTGGTTTTCTTTTTTTATAGATCAATTAGTTATCGGGCAGATTCCTTGGTAGTATTAAATTCATAAAACTCGATTTAAGACAAAAATTGAAATGCCATCTTGATTCTTGATAATAAGCTTTCCATGTAATACAGATTCTTTTTAAGAAAACACAATTGTATATTTGCATTAGTATACTAGCCGGGTTGAATAAGCAGATAAATATCAATATGTACAGGATGTATGTATGTATATTGTAATTATTCTAGCTAAGCCTCCCTTACTTGCCCCACCCAACAACCAATAAATGTGAGTCATCATCATCTCTCTCGCTCTCTCTTTCTCATGCTCTCTCTCTCTCTCTCTCTCTCTCTCTCTCTCTCTCTCTATATATATATCTGTCATGCTCTCTCTCTCTCTCTCTCTCTCTCTCTCTCTCTCTCTCTCTCTCTCTCTCTCTCTTCATCTTTTTTTCTTGCACCCTCTCCCAAACTCCACCATATTCCAAAATAAAGAACTTGAATTAGAGCATACAATACACTTCTTCAGGCATGACATACTGTGTACAAAACTTTCTTCTCAACCCTTTTGCAACCATACATCCAACACATATCACTTTCAAAACTATGGGTTAAAAAAATAAATTATAAAAAATGAGAACAAAATGAATATCCACATTATTCTGACCAGCTTTTGTTTTCCCATTTCTTTAATTCCAAGATCTTCAAAAGACCTTGAGTCAGAAAAAAATTGTAGGATTAGCATACATTCATGCTTTGCCTACATTCTTTCTACATAAGTACAAAAGGAAAAAAAAACCAATTTATAATAGTCATCACATCAATGCATTTCACAAAGTAGTGAGTAAAATATGAAATTCACTGAAAATTGTAGTGGCATTTGCATGAATACACAAATATTTAAATAACAATCTTTATATCTTTATACACACTTGTAAAATTCTGGTACTGTACAAAGGCCACATAATGTGCAATCAGGTTCTGTACAATTCATAGGTATATAATATGGGCCATTTATGCAAAAGATTAAATATCAGCTGATAATATCTGTTAATACATGGTACATGTAATGGACAGGTACCATCTAGCTCCAGACCTTCAGCTCAGACAAGATACATACGCTACCTGTAGATATCCAATCTCCATTAAACAATGAAGGCTAAATATGTACCGGTAAGCAGATTTCTCTTTTCACTCATTAAATTGGCAACTGTTTTCATATCAGTACAAAACATGCTTTGGTACATAAAATATGAAGGCAGCGCATATTATTAAAAACATGTAAAAGATACCATCGCCTTCCTCTGTTAAACATTTCAAAAGTGAACTATTATGCAAAAGTGGATTGGTAAAAGTATATAGCCTTCAATATACAGTAGTAACTATACCATTATCATATCATCTGTATGTAGCCTAGCCGGAAGGGCATTAATGCAATGCATGTACAGGTAGGTGTACATGTACTTTAACAGAATTAATACCTGATGGCTCTAAAGAATGAAAAGACAAATGAATAACTACACCTTCAGTACATTGCATAGCCGAATGCTAATTTACAGCCTGCTGGTATTGAAAAGCCAAAAAGTTGATTCATGGATGAAATAATTATCTTGAGGGGGTGGGGGGGGGGGGGTGTCTTTCATTATTTCTGACCTTTAAATGCAGGTCAGATAGGCATTGCTTTGAAAACACCATTTTCTAAAAAGATAGGGACAGAGTTGTAACAAAAACTTCACTAATACATTTCAGCTAGAGAGAACAAGCTAAGGACAATTTCAGCCTTCAAACAATTTACTCATGGTTCAAGTATTGGTCAACAACATCAGTGGATACACTGGTAACACTACACATATCTATATCAGTTTTTGTATAAGCCTATATTTTCATGTACATTTTCACTTTCACAGATGACTAGGGAAATAAAGACCTTTTTTGCGAGTTGTTGTTTTCACAATAATTAATACATGCTACTTACAATTCATGCTCACACAATGCATTGTAAATACAAGTTAAACAACTAATTTTTGTGCTTTGCTTATTTTGCAACCCGACAACAAATCACATATTAAAGTCATGTAAATAGACATGTGACTCATCCCAAAAATAATGGCTTTTACAGTGCTATGACAATTTTCTCAAAGCTATAAATGCTTTGTGTTAAAATATCTTTCAATTAGTCTTTTCTACAATTGGGACTCCTCATATAGTGATAGGGGGTCCACACATTTGGGGCCCTATTACAATCAATGCTGTTTCATATCGTCTGTCTGGGTTTCCGTAAAAACTATTGATATAAAATAAAAGCGAGAAATGTTCCTCTGCTAAAATCCATAAAAGTACTCTGGCGAATTAAAAACTACATATACAGAGGTGTTGAATATATGCAGTGGAATTGTAATGGTATAAAATATCACGCTGTCCCGCAGCTTTTTGTTTTCATCATCGTAAAAATAAGAAATTATGTATTTTTACCATAGTTTCTTCTCATGTTTTATTAAAAATATAAACATCAGTGATAAGAAAGCCGAGTACACAGTCAAGTGATGTTTGATAAAATAACACAAGCCAATAGCATGAAGAAAATTTGTACATGAAAAGATCACTGCATTCACTAACATGTGCCGTATCCATTACTCTACCACTTGACAAATTATATTGATACAAAAACAACTTGGTTTGTAGCAGTGAAGACTTGCAGAATACTTCAAAAAAGAGTAATACATACATACAAAAACATGTTCATGTACATGAAACAAATACTGAAGATAAAAGAGGTGCGATTTTATCAAGTGAATTTTGCATGGCTTTGAAAAAGAGCATCTGCATTTTCAGTATGCACCTGACATACCCCGAAATATGCAAAGCAAAAAAGCAGCAATGTTAATGTGTAAATAAAACCATTCTCAAAATGTGTACATCAAGGTGACAATCCAACTAATTCACACATTATCAACATCAAAGTCTGAACAAATTCAAATATAGAAATGTGAGAAATCAATTGCAGCAACCAGATGCTGGATGATTTGACATCATAAGTGTGAAAAGGGAATATTTAATATCAAGGGTAAAATTTAAATACTTGTGCGTGCTGAACATCTATCACTAGAAGTGTTAAGTACACCTGTGAGTTTTCCTATAGAATGCTTGAAGTAACAGATGTTACTAATTTGGAAGCAACACCTGGCTGCATTGAAAGAAAGTTAATTGTTGATTGGTGTTTGGAGCTTATACTAAAGATCAGGGTTAAGACAGACAGGTGGACATGCAGAGCTAGCCTAGAAGCTAGAATATCCCAAAGGTCAATGCATTCATTCCAATCTGGCACTGTCATCAGGCTCACTATCACCCACTAAAGTCATATCAACTTGATCAATGCCTATTACTCATGACTCTGTGTATACAAGGACTAACGGTGTAGGCATGTGCAACGTTGACATACCGTACATGTACTGCTGTGCGGGCGGGCAGGCAGACGGGCTACACAATAGGACTGCACACAATACGTGTGTTGGCTATGGGGAATGGAAATGAATTTCTAGGCAGATGATGTAATATGCAGTCATGGCAATTGTATTGATGTGGGCCACATAGTTTTCATTATAATCATATAGTACTAAGGTCATTATTAATGAGGGTAATTTATCACCAGTGCAACTCTGATTATACTATAAGACAAGACTATAAATCCACCCATGGATTTGTACACAAATGACATTTAAAACACGGTAGTGGCAATCTTCAAACAATGACTAATCCACTAACAGAAAAATCAGATTTGACTCAATCACAAGTACCAGTATACAATTAGCTACTCCTAACTGTCATTGTACAGATAACATGAGCTCAATCATGGATATAAACAGTGTATTATGCATGTAGGCCTGTGTATTTCAAAATGCCCTTGTTCCAGTACCAAATGTAGTTTAATTTCTCTCACAAAAAAGACACATTACATGGCATGTGCCGTCTAGCTAGTACATGTAGCTACACACTACATTATTCTAGCTTTGTGACTGCCAATATCATGTACATGTTGTGCAAGCCAAGATCAACTTGGCACATGAAACTTGCATCACACCTTCTAAGCCTCACAACTAGGAATCTTTGTACACTACACATAGTCTGTAACATATGCCATTTCCTATACTAACAAACGCCAGGCAGGCACTGCAGGCGGACAGGCATTCATACACAATGACACTGATTCTCTTCCTGAAATTGGTGGAAAGAGGGAAAAACGCATTGTCTTGCACTGGGGCACAAGGGGAAGTCCCATATTAATACTTGTATGTTACATTGCCTAATATGGCCAATTGTCTCAGAAACTCAAATTATTGATTCCCTAGTAAAACTCTTGCATTGTCATTCATAACTCCAGGGGGGTGTTTCACAAAGATCCTAAGTCCAACTTAACTCTAAGTTTGACTTAAATATTATGGAGAGCCATTTGTACCCATAAAATAAAATATATTAAAAAGCAAAAATTTAATTATTTTAGACTTTTCATTAATTCCACATCAAGAACATGTCATCTCCTTGATAAAAGAACATATTAATGATTTGAATTAGCATTTTATGCCTTTTAAAATAACTTTTACAAAATATTTTCAAAGATGCTAATGGCTTTCCATAAATTTTAAGTCCAACTTAGAGATAAGTTCAACTTAGGATCTTTGTGAAACACCCTCCAGAAGTACAAGGTTCGATATCACACATTGATCTAGTTTTGTATTAAATATATATAGGATACTCTCAACATTTCTGGTACTTGTCATTGCATTGTATTTTTCAATTTATGCAACCCTTCTTTCCCTCAAACAGGAAAGAAAATTGTACTAATTCTTCAACATTCATGAGTCATTATATTTATTCTATTTGAATGTGTGAGTAAATCAATTCAAAACACGGCGGATAACGGGTCAATGAGAGAAAACAAACACACTGAACCATATCTTTATGAATAGTGAATCACTTCTGATATTCCTTTCTTTCATTTCTATTTGCTTAGAAATGCATTGATGCAGAGAAGTGCAATCAAACAGACATTGTTCAGAGGCTTGACATTCAATGCACAGACGGAGTATCAATTGGCATTGTGAGTATAGACAACCTTGGCTAGTTTACAAGCCATGAATCAAATATAGTTTGTTACACCCCATAATGTAAAGAAGCAATCAAGTAAACTGTTCACCAAAGAAAGTCTTGGGTTAAGTTAAAAAACTACATGTATGTTGTGGCGATTACACTTCAACAACGCACATTAGTGAAATTTGAAGGAAAGCACAGAAAATTTTTGTTGAAATTGGAATTCAAATACAGTCATTTGGGCGGAGCTTTTTCACATTTCACTGCACAGCAACCATTACAGCTAGAAGACCATTTTAGAGAAAGAGAAATGTTTGTGAATTGTGTCAACATTTATATCCACAGCTCAAAAGCTGATTCACATGTATGTTTAATAGCTTACATACAGTTCAATCAATAACATGGACGGATACTCTTTGAATGCTTTAATCCATCTTGAAGTTTTTGCAGCTTCATGTAAAAGTGTAATTTTGCACATCGTAAGACATTTATAAAGCAAAATCAACATGGAATACATGGAATGTATGTGTATACCCAATTTAACATACAGACATACTATACCATTTCTGCACAATCATCAAACTACACATTTTGTTTTTGGTAAGAGGTAATGCAGTTTGGTTTTGAATGCTTCATTGGAGTTTTATAGATTTCCTCCCCCCAAAAACCTCATAAACACTATTGATTTTGGCACCAATTCTATCACTTAGCAATAATAAGTCATTTGAGAACTACATGTATTATGTGCTGACAAAAGGTAGTTCAACTACATTTGTAAAAGCTCATATTGAGATACATGTAAGGCATCAAATTCAATACAATCTGCAAGGATCAGATGCATAAATGTAACTCCTATCATGACACTGTAAACCATTTGTGGCACTGAGGCAACACACACAGCAAGTTATGGATAGTATTTGACTTGCTCATTTCCTTCCTAAGCAAGTTGTTCCATTTCTTCATATCATACAGCTGAAGAATCACCGCTACAGCTTCTGCAGGCAGGACATGTTTAAGACTAAGTTACTATTTTTGGTAGAACGGTTCGCTGCGATACATCTTGCCTGTCTTTACCAGCTGCACCAGTGGGAGGAAGCTTAGACACTGCAGATGAGCCATGACGCTTATTCTTGGCTGAGGTGGTGTTTGCATGTCCATCTGCAGGTGGCTTTGGTAGACGGCGACGAAGCCAGGAGTGGCGGAGGGCTTGACTTGGAGTCATACGACTTGATGGATCCCATTCGAGACACCGCTTCAGGAAATCCAGGAAGAGCGGGTCATCACACCCTTTCAGTGCTTTCACAAGATCCTTGCTCCCTGGTGGACCACGTACCTTCCCTCTGCGAGATCGCCCTCCGTTGAGTACCGTTGTTCCATCGGGAAGTGTCGTCACCGTACAGTAACGTGGCTGGCCTTTGGAGTTGATGAAGTTCTTAGATCTCTTGGAAGTGTCAATGAGATTTTGGGAGGGCATGCCCATGACTTCAATCATGCAGGCTAACTGATCACCCTCATCTTCACCAGGCAGCAGTGGGTAACCTGTGAGAAGCTCGGCCAAGATGCAGCCTAAGCTCCACATGTCGATGGGCATGCCATACTTTCCTCCGAGGATCACCTCCGGTGCTCTGTAGAAACGGCTCTGGATGTACGTGTAGATTCGTTGATGCTCATAGCAGCTGGAACCAAAATCAATCACTTTGATTCCACTCCTTCCCTGCTGCTTGAGGAGGATGTTCTCAGGCTTAAGATCACAATGAATGATCTTGTTTCGGTGAAGTCCTTCCAGGCACTGAAGAAGCGAATGAGCAAACTTCCTGACAAGTTGCAGACTGAAACCCTGGAACTTATTTTTCTTAATGAGTTCATACAGGTTCATGCTTAGAAGTTCAAATGTGATGCATATGTGATTGCGGAATGAGAAGCTCTCAAACATGTGAATGAGATTCATGTTATTGTCTTTGTCTTGTTTACGCAAGTGTTCTAAGATTCGAATTTCTTCCTGGGCCTGACGATGGAAGCGTTTTTCGTTACGCACCATTTTCACAGCAATATGCTGATTTGTTTTGTGATCATACACTTTCACGACTTGTCCAAAGCTACCTTTTCCGAGGATTTTCAACACTTCGTATCGATATGCGACATGATCATGTTGAACATGAATGTATGATCCTTGATCATCGTCATATCCACAATTGCTCGCTCCACCTATCACACCTTGTCGTTTCTTTGCATTTGGTCCAGTAAAATATATATGAGGATAGTTGAATATTTCATGGTGTTCATATGAAGTGAGTTTGTGCATGTATAATTTCATGCTTTCTTCTGGTGTCATCGGCAAAGCTCTCCCTTTCGCAGATCCATTTTTCGATCCATCACTTGCTGGACGTTTAACATCTGGCAAAGCATTTGCATCATGTGATAAATGACCATTCGCTATCACTTTATTTTGCACTTGCCTTTTAAAATTGTGGTTATCGTCCGTTTCAAAGAGCTGCGTAACTTGCAAACCGGTGGGGACATTTTCGTTGGTTTTCTTCACCGCCCCGATTGTGTGGCTCTTGATCGGGGGCAGCTCGACGTGCGAGCCATGTCCATGGTGTGGGTAGAGCGCCGTGGTAGCTGTGTCTCCCTGCGTTAAAGATCGCGTCCTCGACGCCTGTAAATTAGGCTTTCTTGCAATTGCGTCCACCATCGAGTCAACCATTTCGTTCCTCTTAAAAGAAAGTATGAATTAGCGTTGCATTTCGGGCATAAAATCCATTTTTACAACGTTTTCTTGAGCGATAGTTTTCCTGTGGTGCGGCATTCAATATGGCTGCATAAAGTCCGGGGAAGCGACACCATGGAATGTGCCCTTTGTTGCTATAGAGATGTACTGGAGCTCGCTTGTTTACAACGTCACCATTAGCGTGACGTTTCTTGCCAACTATAGAACACATGATCACAAAGCGCCAATCAAAAAGTCCGTCGAAGCTTATTTGCATAACAAAGTGAAGAAGATTTCACATCTCTTGTTGATGGAGACAAAATCGATACATGCGCTGAAGTAACCATTCTCTTTCATAAAAAGATATCCTGTTGTAGACAAAATTGGAAAATTAAAGCTACTCCACCCGGACATTACCACATTTCAGTAAAAGAAAAGGAAAATCAAATAGGGCCTAGAGGGTCGAGAGTCTATATGGTTGATTCTTTTTCAAACTTATTTCTTTTCGGGGGCCAGGGTTTGAAAAAATAGGATTCCAACTAATGCTATTTGCGAAAGAGTCGAATCTACCATCTTGATTAGCCTTGGCCGCAAAACACACTATATGCAAGAAATTTTGACCGATAGGCCAAATTTTGTTTTTTAAATTACATGGAGCAGATCGAGACCAAAAAAAGAAAAGGTTCACTAAAAGAAGCAAAATAAGTGTCAAGAGTTATTTCAGTATCCTCATTGGACAGCTCTAAAGGCAAATTTTAAGATGACGAATATTAGGCCTACAGGTTGCCGTTTGTTCGAGAGAAATATTGGACGGGTAAAAATGTTTTTGGAAATCCATAATTATTGTACAATTCACCCTTATTTGTAAAGAGTTTCTACTAATCGTCAAAACAGACCACGGTCCCCGCGGAACGTTTTTCAAAGTGATGTATTAACGATCAGCTAGAGCGTAGCGAGCGAAGCGAGTGGAGCGTAAATTTGAGTGGGGTCCAGGGGCGGAGCCCCTGAAGCTCAGGCGATTAATTTTAGGCATTTAATTATGGTCAGACTGTTAACCAATTCAAAACTTGTCTTAAGACACATTTATTCAAAATTGCTTTTGATGATTAACTAACTTTGTTCACATTGATGTATATTTCATATGTTTTGTAACTTTTGTAGTTTTATTATTTTTCTATTATTATTATTATTTTATTATAAGTGTATTTAAATACCTTGTTTGTGACACTGACAGGTCACTAATTGGCCTGGGATCCAGGGGATGAGCCCCTTGAAGCTCAGGGGTGTTCAACCATTTATTCACGATCAGATGAGCATCCAGAGGCCCATCTTAGGGCCCTTGGTGGGGTCCATGGGACAGAGCCACCGGAAGCTCAGGGGTTTTATGTATTTTCCAACAAACGCATACAAAAGTATAATTTACACAAAAATCCCTGAAAATCATGTTATTTCAGCGACATTTGTAAATCACTGGAGGTATCGAATTAGAAATAACCCAAATTTTAATTGTATTGAGGGGAGTGCAACTCCCCCCCCCCCCCCCATCAGTTCGCCAGTGTTCAGGGGCTCATATCTTCTCAAACCCCCCCCCCCCCCCCAACAAAAACAAAAACAAAAAAACGCACGCGCTTTACGCTTTCCCATCCTCTCACAATATTTCCACGATATGCGCGTGTGGCTATTATCAAATTCTACATCTTTAAAATGGGGGCATGCTGAATATTTAGGAATTTTAATTCCTGTTAACTCTCCCTTTTCTTTGAATGGAATATAATTGCTATTGTGATTCGATTATTATTTAGTTTTAATATCTTCTTTTTGGTTAAATATACAAACAATTTTTTTTACTCCTTTACTGCTGTTTTTTCTTGCGGGGGGCGAAAATGCTTACCCCCACCTCTCCACTTCCGACACCCCTGGGCCTACAGTTCGAAAAGACTATTCACCATTAATAATAATGATAATAATAATAATAATAGCCTAATAGTCCACTCCAAATTTTATTAAACCGAAACGGAAATTCTTTTTGCCCAATTGATCGTGAGCCCGGCAGCCACTGAGCAGCGCCAGATCGACGTTGCTCTATCCCTTATTGTTGAACGCCAAACAAGGTAGCAACAACTCCCATCTTTTAACGTCTTTTGGTATGACGCGGCCAGGGTTCGAACCCACGACCTCCCGGTTGTGAGGCGGACGCTCTACTGACTGAGCCAACACTCCGGTATTGAAGAAAATTTGAACACTTTATGACGAAATCTAGAATGAAATAGGTCTACCAATGCCAAATTTACGTGTTTTTAAGATTACTGAAAAACAGTTGTCAGAATAATCATTATTCAGTTGTAAGCCCGAAAGCTAGATTTGTTTTCCATTCTGTGAAGGCAGTGAGGAGGAGGGCACAAGGGGTCACTTTTTCATTTTGAAGGGCACCATTAAAATGTAGCTCAATTGTTTGTCTATGAGGGGCCATACAGCAACCGACTGAAATGTTGACTTTTCAAGCATTAAGAATTGTCTTTCTAATGTATTACAATCATGGGTGTCGATTTGTATCCGTGGTAGGGGGGATGATAGGTGCCACAATAAAATATTTTCGGCAATGGATCAAAGCAACCAAGAGGTAGAAGCATGTGGCAGGTTGCACCCCCTCCCTTCCAAGTTATTAACTTTTCCAAGCCACCCTCAATATGTACAGATAACATTTCAGAGAATATAAGAGTGGTAATAAAATTAATAACATGCTAAATGTTAGTCCTGACTCTTGCCTGCAGTGTAAGCCTTCCAGACTGATATCATCAATTATTAAACGAAATTTAGACATTACCCAAAAAAATCCAATGGTGAGGGATATCAACTTGTGAAAATAATATGTTACCAGTGGGCAAATGCATTAATAAGCAACCGGGAAAGGATCATGTAGACAGAAAATTCTTTATTTCCTGGTGATAGAAGCATACATTTTATGAATATTGATGTCTCCAAACAACATTCATCGTGAAAAATCCATTCCAATATTATGTGCAAGGAGATCAAAAAAAAACATAGTCCTCATTAGTAAATGAAAAACATATTGCTTTGGGTTCTTCATATGACTCTCTTCCTTCTTTAAATAAACCAACTGAATCCTCTCTGCGGGAAACTCAATTCAATGAAACAGAATATCACTGATGCAAAATTTGGTGGAAAAATGACAGTAAATGTCCACTCCTGATCTCATACAAACTGTTTGTTTCTTAAAAACATAATATAAAACTTACGTTCCAACTACCAAACAACAAACTTCCATTTCACCCAGATATACTTATCATACCAGATACGCTCTATATATAAGCATAATATTCCCCTAAGGCCCTGACCAGAGCATTATTTTTTTCTTCAAAACTTAACCAGTCTTAGAAGGTGCATTATTATTGGAAGGGTGTTATAAACAAAACTTCAAACTTAATAACATTCTAACCTTCAAAAACATCTTAACATCATTTGTTCAGGTGTCCATGGAAAATTGTTATTAAAAGATGCATGTGTTCATAATTTCTCTCGTAATTTAGGTTAATAATTTTGTTCAAGGTAAATAAAAGAAAATGTATATCATTATCTCCATTTGCTATCAAAAGATTTTGCTCCTTCCGGAAAATAGCTCTTCAAATGTTTTACATGTAGAGATATAAATAAACAAAGAAATGGATGAAATCAATAAAACAAAATAGATACCGAGTATGAATCAGGGAACAAACTGAAAGTTTCGTCTCCTACATGCTGCCATTCGGACAAAACCGTCTTTCTCTTTAATGATATTACTTTACTTGCATTATAGGGAAAAAACGTATCATCAACCCAACATAGATTTAAAACTCACTTCAGATTGAACTGGCCAAAAGTCATGTGATATTCTTGCTCAGATGCTTTCCTTTACCTTTAAGAGTTCTTTATATTGAGGAATTGGTTGATGTTTTTTTTCTTGGCAATAATGCCCAAATTAAAAGAGTTAAACAAATACACGACTGTAACTTTTAGCGCGTTTTGAAAAATGTTTTAGGAAATATCAGGAAATAAAATGAGTGAAAAAACAAACAAATAAAGATACAATGACGTGAATTTTTTAAAAAGGGTGAACGGAAGCAACATAACAACTAGTATAAGTCATATTTGGCGCACTACATTTCTATGATGCTGTTCATTGAATAAATTGATCAATTCCTGATGAAGCCGTATAAGCGAAAATTCAATTTATTCTTGTCTCATATACGGTTGTCTCATTTACTTCGTTTTCTATTTATATATGTATGTATTATGAAAATGAGATATCAAAATGTGTATATTGATGGTCATTTTGCGAGTAATAACCATTAACTACTCTCATCGGGCTCTCATCATTAATATTTCTCTTCATTTGTTTTTTATATATTTTTTATGGTGGATTATTGGGGGGATGATTGTACAGGCCATCCCCCACCTGAAATATTGGGGGGGGGGGATATATCCCCATCCCCCCTCCCCCCCCCCCGGATCAACACCCATGATTACAATGCTTTCCTCTGGTTTTAAACAAGAAATGTAACACGTGATGTGCTTGCACGTTTTATTGTATCATGAAGGGGTATATAGATAGTTTATTGGTTTCCACGATATCTCATTTACAAGAGTGTAACAACATATTGAAAAATGATTATAATCTACATGTAGATACAGTATCGGAACACACTAATCAGAAGAAGAGAAAATTGTCCTTCAGTTGAACTTAAGGGATATATCTATCCTGCTGACAACAAGTCTTCAATTAGTAATGCGTGACATTTTAATAATTGTCATTCTAATTTTGTTTTAATCTGATATGGTGACTTTCTGATCTCCGTTTCTCTTTTCCATTTTACTCTTACTATAGCAAATTTGTCATAGAAATTTGTTTTATGAAACAGGGCCTCTCTCTCTCTCTCTCTCTCTCTCTCTCTCTCTATCTCTCTCTCTATCTCTCTGTTTTGGTGATTTAACCAGTCTCCTTTCCCATATTGACTTCAAATTCATTATAATATAACAGAAAAAAACAGTCAAATATTCAGCTTAACTATTCAAATTGTCATATCGTTTTGAATTTTATTCAAAAACAGTGCGTTGGTTCATTGATATCAGGTGCATGCCAAATGTCAACAACCTGGTAAAAAAATGTTTGAAGCCATTTTTAAATCTGTTTCAGATACATTACTACTAAGAGAAGACCTTCATAAATAGGAGACACAATTGCTATAAAAATGAAATAAATAAAAAAAAATATATATATGTGTCTTGGACAAGTATATTCAAATTTTACACTGACAGATGTAATTCCATAACTTGAAGTTTTTGGTGCAAAAATCTAGTTATAGCCAGTATACTATTCCACCCAAATAGGATATTGTGCCCTAATTTTAGCTCATTATATATTTTTAATAAATAAAAGATATTTGTTTCTGCAAAAAAGGCAATGTATGTTTGATAATCATGTACATTTGGTTACAATGACACCGACTATTTAGTAATGAACAATAACAGAATGAGCAACTTTGTTGAAATCTTCTATTGGTCTAAGTCTTCAAGTAAAACAGAAAAATTATATCAAGGAAAATCTTGAAATTTGCAGTGATAAAAGCAATTCAACTTCATTTTGAAAACAAAATTAGGTTTGTCATAGCTAATAAAGACATCATGATTGAAACTTAATTGAATGAACACATTGCTTAAGAGCAATTAAAGTCATATATCAATTGTCTATATTTGAATAAAACATTCATCAAATCATAACATATCATTTCAACTACCGTAAACACCACTAAGGAGAGCAATATTAGTGACACATTGGCAATTCAATGAAGGATGATATCTTTTATTATCTAAAATGGCTGAAATTAAGGGGGAAATGAAAGAAAAGGAATCGTCTCATGAAAGTGAGTACATTGATGTGGAGACAGAAGATATATATGGTTTCGAAGTGTTAAAGATAGTGTCAAACGGAATTTCAGACAATAAAACAAATTCAGTTCACACTGTTACAGTATGTAAGATTAAGCAGGACATAACATATGTACATTTTTTGTTGAGGTATCAGTAATGAAATGAAAGTAATAGTGGGTATTCATAGTTTCACTTTCTGAGACAGTTAAAGAAATCTTACAAAAAATTTACTGTGAATACGTTCATTGACGTTCAAGTGATTGAGAACAAATGTATGAAATCACTTGACAGTCTATGATCCACTCCATACAGCTCACATTGCCTTGATTGTTATCCACCCCCTTGCCAAATAAACATGGAAGAGCATATAGTAATCTCCAACAGAATATTAATAGACCGCACAAAATGCACTCTTCAGCCTGCATTACACTGCCATTCACTTCAACACAGTTATTTAAGTTCTGTTCATATCTACAAATTACAATGTCCATCCATAGAAAGGTTAAAAGGATGATATGAGAAGGGCTTAACAGATGACTGAATATCATCACTGTTAAAAAGAATATCAGTGGTTCATTCTAAAGTCTGGCAAATGCAACATTTAAAAGATATGCACAAAACACCACTGCAAAAAAAAAAGGAATTCATGGGCAATTTCAAAAGCCAAGCATTCATTGCCTGTGGAAATGACCTTTCATATATTCCACACAAAATTTCTAAAAACAAATCAAGTGAGGTATTGCAATTGTCTTAGATTCGACTTCATAAAAGCATTCATGATTTTTTTTTTCTTAGCTAGGTATTTTTTGTATCTCCTTCAGGAAAATTAAGTTGCATGGAAACATCTATTGACAATCAGCTAGGATAGCCTACACATAATCTACACTAAGAATTAAAAAGAAGTCCCAAAAGATAATAATACGCAAATTAGTTTACCCAGTTGCATACTCAGTCAAAGGTAGCTTGGGATAATAACTATTGGAATTGCATGTTAAATAAAAATGAGGTCAAACAGGTTAAGCTTAGGAAAGAGAATACAGGAAGGTACGGAAATGATTATTTATAACGATGGATAAAAATATTGTTGAATAAAACAAGGTGACGAGGCCCATAGGGAAGGAGTGTTGAGTAGAGGATGAATCAGTTCTTCCCTGAGTCCTCCTTCAAGGCCACTGTTTTGTTGAAGACCAGCTGTATGAGAGATTAGAATCACAATGGAATATGTTATCAATACCTAGTCAATTACATGTGTAGACATGTGATGCATTTACTGCAATATGCAATCATCCTGAAGTAATTAAAAAAAAACTGAAATATTTGGAAATCTGCTTTCAAATATCTTATTCTAATGACAGTCACAAATTCAATAAGGGAGTATTAATATTACATATTTTTGTGCAACATTACAGTAGAGAAAAATTGATATAGCATGTGAAGTTAAAATGAATCAGAAGGAATACTGTATAACAAAAGCAACTTCTTTCTGAAACATAACAAGGCTTATAAATGATTCTATTAAAAATCACAACCTTTTCGACAGACATGCAAAAAAAAATATTGTGACATTTTTTTTAGCATGTATTGGTATACTATTCAGTTGTATAAACTAAAAATAATGAATGTACATCATCTTGGTACCATAAACACTCAATGATATTGGTATTTAGGGATATTTGAGCTAAAGGGGAGGAGCGTTAGAATACCTTATTAGCTGTGGTATCTGTATCTATGGAGAAGAAGCCAATCCTTTCAAACTGGAATCTATCGTAGATCTTTGCTCCTTTCACTGATTGGTCGATAAGTGTCTCATTCATCACAGTCAAAGTGTCCTTTAGAAATGAAATCAAAGTTAGGGGAAATGAATAAATGTATAGTGGCATAAACTGCTTCATTTACCAAAGACACTGGTATCAGCAAACCCAACAAGTGACAATAAGACATTAACAATCATTGTTTAATTTCTCACACAGACATAACTACTTTACAGAAGTAATGTAATTTCATCATTGATGCTTGCAGTTAATATAAGCAAATCTCATCACTGATTCCGTTAACATTAAATCAGCCTAAATACACAGTTAACATGCAAGGTTTCGGTGATCGAAGGATTTTTATTGAAAATATGATACATGCAACATGTTTATCAAAGTCTCTAAGTTGTCAAATTCAAGAATTAGTAAATTTTCACATTCAGAATTTACAATGATATGTGTGTAAATTGTAAAGGCCGGGTAATATGTCAAAGACACTACTTGTAAAAACTAGAAGTCCCAAAGTCATTTCCTCTCTATAGATATATTTACCTTATTGCAATCTGTGATGAAACCTCCTGGAACTTCTTCTGGGTCCTCAGGGTTCTTATGTCTGAATCTAGAAATTAATAGTCAAATATCTAATATGAACGCAAGAAAAACACAACACCGATTTTGAATAGGTAGTCAGATATCTTATATGACCATAAATAAAAATAACAGCTTTGAATCAAGAAAAAAAGGAGCATTGAGTAGAAGATCCGGGCCATCGTACACAAGAGTTTCAAGTGATTCACAGTGATGAGTAATTCTCAAATTAATTGCAAACTTACATTGCCCATTTCTGATAAACAAGAGTTGTGACTGATTCAGATTATTACAACACAGTATAAGACGGGGTCCTGATATCATACATGAACAGAGATATGGACAATAGATAATATTATCAACTGCAGATTGCCATGTATACATTTCATTATGCAGGGAGAAAATGAGACATGGTTAACTTCAAACGAACCTTAAATACAAACTCTCCTAAAGAACACACACTAGATGAACATAAGTTTGGCTGACCAATCATCAGTTAAATTGAAAAGAAGAACCCAAAGTTACATCTCAAATACAATTGTACGACGCTTGCACTTGCTTCAACAATTCCTCGGCGATCAAATTTTAAAACTTAATAAAATCCGAACCCCACCCCTGGACCAAAGCTTTACCTGATCCCAACCCCTACCTTGACCTTAAACCTATCACACAACCCAATTGCAACCTGGCCTTAACCCTACATTTTTTATGAAATAGCCCTGACCAACTGTTTGATGAAACAATGTTGCCAGAGCAAATGTTACATGTACAAGGCACACTGCACTCAGGAACATGCCATCCTTTGAACTTACAGTCTTTCATAGATGCGGACTTCACATGGGATGGGATTGGACACCCAGTGAATGAATGCCTTGGGTTTACTGGTCTCTTCAAGGTGTGTGATCCTAGCCTTGAGCTCAGTCACTTCTCCCCTGTTATCACACACCACTGATTCCACACTAAGGACATTGCCAGTGTATTTCAGACCAACAGGCTGGGAAGGAGTCAACCGTCTGTAGCCCTTCTCTGCTTTCTGATTTTCAACAGGTAAAAATTACATTACATTATTTCAATGTGCTAATTCATACATCCCCTATGATAAAACTGACATTTCATGTGAACTAGTGATTTTCTGGCTTTCTATTTCAAGAAAAAATATTGCAACTAATAAAGTCAATATATATAGTATTGTATAGTTTGCATTCGATCCCTTTATTCATTGTGACAAATCACTTTCAAACATAAACAAGATGAAAAGCTTTTAAAATTTCAAAATTATTGCTAGTTTCTGAAAAAGGTTCCTGATATAACTACCGGTAACACTTTGTTTCATGTAATGTTCTATAATCATCTGTTATTGTTGTTTCTGTAAGAAATAACCAAAATAAAGTTGATGGTACAAAAAGTGACAAATATTAGACAGTGACTATGCCAAGTAATGTCTAAAACAACCAGTTCCAATTATTTATAAAACTTTAACAAATACGGAGTGATATCCGTTCTACTAAACTTTACTGAACACATCTATGTGCTGTAAGACTCACACAAATATGAAGTGCAACATAAAATTGAATCTTTTTATTTTGCCACAGCTGTTTTCTTGAAGCATTTTCCCACTACATGCTACATGCCTTAATGGGCCTTGCTTGGACTGTCACAAATGGCAGAGATGTAGGGGCTGGATTCTTACCTGTTGGAAGTCTGATCGCTCGATGTAGATCACAGAAGAGAACGGGATGGAGTGAGTTCCTTGAGAGGGATCATGTGGGATGTTGGGTACATCCAGTAAGCGAGCCTGCAAGTAAACAAAGGAGAATGCATGAATTTGTTAAGGCATGTGTTAGGTCGGGGCAATCAACTCATATTGGCCCTTCCACAACTCTGGTTTACATTAATATATAAAGAAAATCAAGACGATTTGGTTACCTTCGATCCGTTTATTACTCTCAACTCGAGCAACAACTTGAGTTCGCATATCAATCATCCTCTCATTTGCATATATTCGTTACACATGTCAAACTCCACAAAATAAAGTGAATGGTATGTCTTTTGAATTACCAGTACATTTATATGGATTTATAGAAGAGTCATAAGTTACTTTGCAGATATTAAGCTAGATTAATTAATCCCCAATATCCTTTTTCTTTCTACCTATGTGACATCTGACTATCATGAATACATGTAATAAGTTTGAGAATGTTTTACATAAGATTTAACATCAAATGGGTAATTCTCACATTTGCGCTTTTATTTATCATAGTTTGATGGTATAATGTTGCATTTGCTACAGAGAAGCAAGGTCAGTCACTTTGATCACAGAATGTGAGAAACTAAAATAGCGAGACATGTTCAAGTATTATCTTAACCCCAGTTTATGCCTCCAAAGGACATCAAGTCCTTTCCTCGTTTCCAATTGGAGAGCAATATCATGCTTATATAGACTTAGTTCTGATAATTGTAGTCCACTGTGGAGGCTTAAACCATCATTTGAACCCAAGTTAAGATAACCTTCTTCAGTAAGTTCTGGTCTTTGAGTCTTGCAATGCTAATGTAACAGCATTTCAGTGAGTGCATACCTTGGCATCAGGGAAGTTTGATATGGTGACTTTGATGGGATCAAGAACAGCCATCACCCTCTTAGCAGTGTTGTTCAGAACCTCCCTCACACAGGCCTCCAGCATACTGGGGTCAAAGGCCACCTTCGACATGGTCACTCCAATCTACAGAACAAGCAGATAAATATCAAAGATAAGTAACAAGTAGATGCGTATAATTGCGTCTTCTCTGATATTTCTTGAAATAAAACTGTTTCATATTGTAACACCCAATCTCCTCTTTAAAGAAACCAACTACATCATGGAATGTAAATAGTACATCTCTGTGTCTACTACAGGATTAAAGTGGACTTGATGCTCTAGGAAAGCAATGGTTTACCTCTGCAGGAAAGCTATTGGTATTAAAGAGATAAACAGTCAAGTTGTGCAATTAGCATTATAGATTTAAAGAACATTTGTGCATACCGTTCTCAGATGCACATTTTATCACCTTATACATAACTCTATTGTATGAAGAAAAACAAAATTGGAAATAGGAAAACACAAAAAGGTGTTTGACAAATGTCTTTTGTTCTTAGTCATGCATCACAACTTCAAACATTCAACAGTTAAAATCTATGAATAGATGGTCAAACTCATGATAAGAATCTGGTTTTAACACCCCCCCCCCAAAAAAAAAAAAAAAAAAATACCAAAAAAAATACCAAAAAAAAATACAAAAAATACAAAAATACAAAAAAAAAAAAAGTCCAATGACAAACCACTTACCTTTGCACAGAACATATTGATAGCTTCAGGTGGGAAGCCTCTGCGTTTGAGTGCTGTGAGGGTGAACAACCTTGGATCATCCCAGTCTCTGGAAAAACAACCAAGGAAATCAGAATACACAGTTAATTGCATTCCTTTAAACCAATGAATTTGTCTACTCATCTAATGTCCAAGGTGATAATAAAACCTTGTACTTCTATTCAATGATGCACATCTTGAAATCGTATATTGCATAATATTTACAAGTGAATGCATTTCATGGAAATATGTGACAAAAAATTTGTTGATCTACAAAATAATAATGATTTTTTTTTTTTAAGTCAATATGAAAAAGCTCACTCATTCGGCCTCTTAATCAATCTTCTAGTGTCTGAAAGAAAATTTTGGCTGAAGTTAGAGAATGGTGAAACCAACCTGACAATGCCGGCTGAAATAAGCTTGCCAATCTTCCTCTTAGAGACGACAGTATAGTGCATGTTAAGCCGACCATACTCCCACTGTACAGGGCAGTACAAATCCACAGCGTTGCATAACCAGTAGTAGGAAGAGCGTCTGAAAGGAATGCAACACATAAACAGAGCTCAATATTGAAAAGCACTGGGCTGACAGAATTCAATTTGACAACTTCCATATGCCTCATTCGAACATGACACCACAAATTGCCTTAAAAATTACATCATGGCAAATAAATTATCGTAATGCTCTTTAAATTTCTGTATATAATCATCCACATATTTGTTACTTAGCTTTAGGGACTTTGTTACACAATTAGTTTGTTTCATCCATCCTTGCCATATATTTACACATAATAATACAAATTTACAAAAACAAATATAGAGAGATAATAAACATTATTAACCAGACTATAAGGTAACGGACAGCTCAAATATTTTTCAATATTCCAACATTTATCGGCTCTTTCAAAATGAAGTTGCCCAAGGAGAGAGCTACTCGATCTGATTGTAAAGAGGATCTTACCTGGACTGAAACTCCTTAGTGCATAGTGAATGGGTGATGTGCTCAATAGAGTCGCATAGACAATGGGTGTAGTCGTATGTTGGGTATATACACCTGTCAGAAGGCAACGGATGATAAATCAATGATATCAAAAGGTATAGATGACCAAACAGCTTTAAAAAGAATTCTGCCATGTTTGCCTGGGGTAAAAAGCTATTGATAAATGTTTTTGACCCGTTCCCTGGACTGCTTTCATCTCTCACAGGTGGAATCATTGGACGGATGGTTCAGAGTAATGCATTACAAAGCAATAAAGAATGAATGAACTGATAGAAACATAGCAAGACCTATTAAATGTCCATAGTGTAATTGCACAATAAATTTTCAAGATTTAAGAGGATAATTTCCTCTTAAACAGAATTCTGTAGAGATTAAGTCAAAATTCCTAATGAAATTGCTCAAGCATGTCCAGGGTATCATCGTTAGCCAGAGAGAGAGAGAGAGAAAGAGAGAAAGAGAGAGAGAGAGAAAGAGATGAATGAGGGAAAAAAGAATTATGTTTCAGTTCAACAACATTTACTGAATTTCACAAAATATTTCAAACATGGCTTTCACAATTATAATACATAATAATTTTGTTAAAAACTATGAGAACCTTTCATATGATTAAACATCCATAGAGTACTAACCATTGGTCTTTGGACCTGTGATGGGGAGTATACTTGATACGGTAAGCCACTGGATCCTTCTTACCCTCCTCTAGAGTAGTCTTCATACGCAGTGTTACCTCTCCCTCTTCAAACTTGCCTTTCTTCATATCCTGGTGAAATAATAAATAAATACTTTGGAACTGATACCTTAGCTTCTTAGTATTCTCCCCCCCCCCCCATGTAATTATTTAGATCCCTATTTTATCTTCATGTTTCTTTTTATCAACCAAACTTGTGGTTTAAAAACAAATCCAATTCTGATACCAATGTTAAATACATAAATTTGATTGGATTTTGCTACTTTTGTTTGTCTCAGTCTCATAGATGACCAAAGGTTAGTAAATGATTAAACTTTATGAATGGAAGACTGGACAAGGATAGAAATGCTGTACACCTAAATGGAGAGTTTTATGACTGAAGTCAATGCGTGATATGGACTGGAATGTTGAACAAAATGGGGAAAACATAATTTGCTTTCCCCTTATGCGTGCATTTTCTGTTAAAGAATATAAGGTGATCTTTTTTTAAAGTACCCCATCTTTATTAACTAATTTTCTTACTTTGCATTTCTAGCAACATAATAAAATATATATACAAATGATAACATATGGGTTGACTTGTCCTATTTGCTTTGTTTGCGAAGTAGAGAACATAGTGTGAAATTATGATGCAAGCAAAGGATGATGAAGGATATCTCATTATGTGTTTGTCCTCATCAGACTTCTTCAGAAATCAATTATGTTTAAGTCAGATCATGTACTTAAATTATTGCATATTTTAAATTACACGAATAACACATATGATTTGGGTGAAATTTGAATGAAATACATTGTTTAATCAGAAAACTCAACCTCTTATAATTTCACTATTTCTATTGATCCTAGCTATAAACTAACACATGGGGATACTTCTACTTCTACGACGATACTCAGCAGGATCCATAAGTCAGGATGTAGTGCTGAGGATATAATCAAACTTACCTCAAAGAGTCTAAGGCTTTCTTCTATTGGTCTATCCCTCCATGGTGAATCTTGTACATTGAAGCCTTTCAAGTCCTCTGACTTCATATGACACGCATACGCAAGATTGCTACAAAATGAACAAGATAATATTACAGCAATGGAATTTGAACTGAATAAAATACAAACAATGAAATGAACAATACAAAAAACAGCACAGAAGGATTGCATATGACATGAAATCTTATTAGCTGCAATATTTAATGTACTGACATCCCAATTGAATGATTGAAATATTGCTGTGGACTTCTGAACTGAATGCAAACGGGAAATGAAACTATTGATGCAGCCATCTTTTAAAATAATAATTCCTGTCTATCTCAATTTTCTTTTTTTAATGAAATTCACCATTAATCTTCCAAACATGAATTTCAATCAAAAGCTATATCTTTGTCATTTAAACATATCAAACAATCACTTGATTCATGAAAGTCATTTACTATTAATATAAATTCATTTATTCCAAGATGAAGGGAAAGAACTGCTTCAGTTCAAATGCATCCACTAAATATACAGCCACTAAAGGTCACAAACTTGTTCTAAGTTGGACCAAGATTTAGCCTTTAAAGGAAATTTCATTGATCTCATTGAATTTACATAATATGACCCATATTAAGGAAAGTGAGGATAGTTGATTAATCCTTCATTAAGGCCCACACAAGAGGCTTTTGTCTGCCTATGAGTCAACCCAGTGACAATGAACAGGATGTTAATAGAAATCCCATCCTGAGGCATACAATGCATCACATACATACAAGACACAGGCCCTTCTGTCTACAGGGGGTTTGGTTATCTTACATCCTTGTTACCTACAGGATAACTACAGGACAGGATACTTCCTTGTTGGTGGGAATGATCAACAAAGGACTTCCCGTGTTCAACGTTTCATTTTCATTAATTTCCTAAATTAACACAAGTACCCTACAGGAAATAGGGATTTGTAACAAGCTCTAAACCTGGTAATGGGAGTACAAGACAAAAAGCGCTTCTTTCCTCAGGCATGCTTGGTGATCAAAGCATGGACCTATCCATGATCAAAGCCAGGCATCATGTTGCCTACACAACGACTTTGTGACAGGATACACATCTTGATGTGCATGATACCCAAAGGACTTATCCCGCATTCCAGGTTCAGCCCATATCCATAATATTCATTCCCTTGACCAGTTGCTGCGAACGCACCTTGTAATTCATGAATAATATTCTACACGGGCTCGGTTGAGAGTCGGTCAAATGAGGTGCACATCATACTATTTCTAATTCCTTGTATGTTTGATCTCATTTTATAATTATATATACATCATTTTTTGAAAAAAGAACAGATTTATAATTTGTGTGATCATTATAAGTTTTGGTTGGTAACTTGTAGACAGACAATAGTGCGCTTTAAAACAACCGTATTAAGTGCCTTATAAATGTTGTGTATTTACTTTTTAGCCTAGTTTTCATTAAATTTGCAAGTCAATGAAAAGTATCCCTGCAGGATATGGGGTATCTGATAAGCCTTACAATCATAAAATGCTGTTACATACAAATAATTGGTGTTTTTTCAATAGAATTATTAAATCATGTTCTATATGAGATGACAGACAGGGCTCTGTCTCATGTAGGGTTGATATTAAGCAAATTTGATTTCATATCCTCCAAATAGTCTTGACTTCATATACATTAATCCTCTATTCCCTATTTTCTTATAAAATATTTCCATCTGTAGAGCCATCCTTTGCATCTCATGTCACATGCAACCCATCAAATTCAATATAAAAGTCTAATTCACATGTATGCAGTGAACTACCTAAGAAAGAGGGTGCAGCAAAATGAAATGACATGAGAGTATTGCGGCACACTCTTCTATTTTTGCAACACTTTGGATCCTTTGCTGTGCTCAAGTACTTAATTTCACCCTACTTGCCACTTTGTTTTCAGGCAGTTTACTGCATCTTGCCTGAACAAGGTTGAAGAATAGCTTGAGATCAGGCCTAAAAAAAAAGATGTTGTATTGCCCTTTGCGACCGACCCAAAAATCTTGAAATCTAGAAAAAAATTATATTAAAGCATTCAAACTGAGAAATATCAGCCCACAGAGGGAGAAAAAGAAAGAAAACAAAATGAAAAAAATTATATATTTCCGACCGACCAACCCATGTTTCGGCACCTAAAGGGCAATACAATATCTTTTTTCCATAGGCCTCAGTAAACATCCGTACCTTTTGATGAGCTCCACAGCCAGCTCATAGAGATTCTGGAAGTAGTCTGATGCATGCGTGACCTTGTAGGGTGTGTAACCGAGCCAGGTCACCATGTCGTAGATGGCCGTGAAGAACTTCTCCTCTTCCTTCTCGGGGTTGGTGTCATCGTAGCGCAGGAAAGTGATGCCTCCCATGGCCTTCGGAATCCAAACAAGAAGTCAACCAGAAATAGTTAAGGTTTCCAAATACATTGTGCAATACATCCCTCATAAGTCATTTGTGATAAGTGAGATACTTGTCAATACCCAAGAGATTGGGAGTTATCACCTTAAATCCAGAAACATATGTGCATGAAATATTCACAAATTTTACCAGAGTTAAGATTCATAAAAGTATCATACCATGAATAATCAAATAACAACCGACATAACGCTGAATTTTTGTCATATTGAAAGTTTCTTGCTGTTGTTTACAATTCAGAAAAGTGTCATGTCATAAAAGTTTCTTGTTATAGATTAATAGAGTTTTTTCATCCAATCACATCATCAGCTATATGGCCATTCATAACACTGTCCAATGCTAACACAGCAATACGTACATGTCATTAGATCAAGGAATGACTGACGAAGAGAAACCGACTCCATAATTTGATAGAAAGAGAGAGGTGAGAGAGAAATAGGGAAAATGTAGTAAAGAAATATAAATATATACATATTTTTCTTACCCTTGCATAACCGAAGTTGAAGTTGATGGCCTTTGCGTGTCCAATGTGAAGAATACCATTGGGTTCTGGAGGAAAGCGAGTGCGAACCTAGAAAAAAATATGACAAAGTTATCATGATGACCTCTCATATCTTGTTAAAAATCTCTGAAGTAAAATGCATTGAATACAGCATATGATGACGGGTTGCTCTTGATAGGACTGCTGAATGACTTAGTTCACTTTTATATGCAATGGATACATAGACAGTACAGGAACAGCAATGTGATATCATGAACACTGATGTGAATGTCTGAGTGATACTAAAACGCTTTATATGACAATCAGATTCCCACGATCCACATTTTAGGCAAATGTGTACTTCCTCAAATATTGTTTTAAATCTCTATGAATAATTCCTAATGGTTGTCAGCCTTCTCAATATAAAGTTGTTTATCCTTCATCAAAATGGAACGGAAAGGTCTTGCAGCAACCTGAGAGGATCAATTCTGCATTGACATATTCATTACCCTTGTTACCATTTCTTGGAAAATTTGCTCTGGGTATCTTTTGCCTGTAATTCCCTGCATTTTGGGATTTGAACCAATCAACCAAGGATAATATGCACAGGGCAAGAACCCTACAAGTTGACAGCTTTGCCGTTTTCATTCCTACTCAAAATGGATTTAGTCAGGTTGTAAAGTTTCAAGTAGGCATTCGTGCTTCCTAACATTTCAAACTTGAAAATGATGACTATACCTGGCCTCCGGTGAGTTTCAAGTGCTGTTGAAGTAGTTCCATGGTCTTGGATGTGATGACATAGCCATCGGTCTTGTAATTATCACCTGGTGGGCAAAATCATGTAAATATATTGCAGGTTAAAAGATGCAGAGCCGACATTCAATCCAGCAACATTTATACCGGCTGAACATGGCGATAGGTCTGTTATTTGGATTTTCAGTTAGGATTGTGGTTAGGATTATGTATAGTGTCGAGTCCAGGGTTGAAGTTTGGACTGTGGTTAGCACAGGGAATGGACTATGGAGCAACTTTTGGTGGAGCCATGTTGAAGAACCTGTTACACTAAGTTGCATCATTTTTCTGCTTAAAACTTCACAGTAAGAATGTCTCGTACAGATGTTTTCGGGGGTAACTTCTTATTACTATGAACATATATTCTTCTAATGAATATAGCTTCTTTTCTTTTTCATGATAATTTTTTTAACCATAATAATTAACTACGGAATACACAATATCATCTTATTCTCTGCAAATATTTCAGTACATAAATGTACAGACTGATATTCATACAATTTAATTTCAGTGTTTGATCATAAATTCTGATTTTTCATCAATTTTCTGTTCTTTGATGAAACCAAGATTTCAAGGAACACCACAAGGATCAGTCAACAAGAGAAGATTTAAGATGTTCTCCTAAGGAGCAGAAATGCCTAGAAAGTAACCCACCTGGCTTGTGAAACCTGACAGCATCACCCATCAGCTGACTGATGGAGGAGAATGACTTAGGTTCAGCTGGAGATTCTAAATCCTTCTCAGGTTCAGACTTTCTCTGTTCCTCTTTGGACTTCTTGGCTGATTTGCCTTTGGCTTCACCACCAGATTTTTCTTTCTTTCCATCCTACATAGGAGTAAAGAGATTTTAAAGCCCCACTGCACTACTTATAGCTACTTGCACCCTCTATATAGCAAACAATGCCTAATTGGTGACTGCTGGTCCCCCATGATCCCCTTTTTCTTATGTTAATTGAGAGCTGATTCGATGAGATAACCACCTGTCAGTGACCACGCTGGGTGGTCTAATTTTTGCCAAACTAGTGCAGACCGGCTTTAATCAATGAAAATAATCACAAAATTATTTTAAGGCTGGTCACATATCACTCATTAGGTACCGGACCTGAGAAAATGATGGTGAAAGCTATTAGCATAGATAAGTGAACATCACTTAATTCATTGTTATCATTATCATCTTATATTTTCTACATAGACTCAAGTTTATTGTTATCATTATTGTTGATGCATGACCAGGCCTTTAATCTTATGAAATAAGGATAGGCAATTAGTTTTCATTATAAATAAATTTTACCTCTTTGATAAGGTATACATGTTCAACTATTACATCTCTTGTATTTTTTAGTTCTTCACCCATATTCATATTTTGAATTTTGAAATAGATTTTGTTAACATACACATCATGTACATCAGTTGTTCAGAATGTCGGTTCTCCTTTCCTTGAAAATGGAACCTTTCAAGGACTAAATAACAAAGGGCAACAAGCCACTGCCCTAAGGGTATTTTAAACATCATAACATGAGAAACCCCTTGTTCAGCAGTTTCTAAGCAACTTCAAGAAATCTAAATTGTTTTTTTGGTCATTACCTTGCTTGGTTTCACCATGTCTGCCTCTGTTTTTGGTCCAAGAAGAATGGTTACTTGCATGTCCATCTCTGTCTTGATGGCCTTGCCATCAGCCCACTTTAGCTTCTGACGAACTTCACCTGAAATAAACAAACACACATGATATGAAATGAAGGCTCCTTCACATAGGGTATAGTAAGTGCAAGGTTCGACAGGGGCCAGGTTCACATAGACAACACCCCCCCCCCCCCCACACTATTTTACTCCTGACCCCCAAAGTGTCAAAATATTTTACAAGTGCAAGGTGCACATGTCACTGACCCCAAATATTTCACTACAGGGCCCTGTATTAGAAAGAGTTGCGATTGATTCAAATCAATCTGACTTAAACTTAATCAGAACTGTTTACTTAGAGCCTATCTGCACTGGTTTGGCCAGGATGGATTACATCTCCCTGCAAGGTCACTAGCAGGTGGTTATCTCATCAAATCAGCTCTCAATTAACATAAGAAAAAGGGGACCATGGGCAATTAAAGGGTACCGCTTAGGTATTGTTGGGTGAATAGAGGGCGCAAGTAGCTACATGTAGTGCAGTGGGGCTTTAAAAATCTCTTTACTCTTTAAGAGACAGGAGTTGCGATTAATTTCAAGTTGTGATTGATTTCAATCAATCGCAACTCTCAATAAGACAAGGCCCATAATTATTTGTCTGTTCTTTCTGATAACCTTAATCAATAACAACAATAAATGACAGTGTCACTTATGTTTGAGATGTTTGCTATCACGAATGTCTGATTGTATAAGGTCACCTTTCAATTTTTCAAGCGCTGATCACAATAATGACATTTTAATAACTTTCAACCTAAACAACTATGTCCTACTTGGATATTTGACAAATAATGTATGAGTTTCTTAATCTCTGGAGCGTACACAACAATAAAGTCTCATGCTTCAAATGAAATCTGAAATATGATATACTTAGGGAAACATGAAGATTTGTAACAAAAGCCCTTAAGTGATGTGTACTCACTTGTCTATGAGTTAAAGGATACAGAAATGTGAAGTGCTAAGCTCATGTTATTTTATTTTTATTTTTCAATTTGGTTTACAGCAACCATTGTGAATGAGGCCTTAGGGTGGAGGAATAAGGTTGGATTAATTCAAAGAAAATTTAAGAATAAGAAGATTATCAAGAAAATGACTTACTGATAACCGGACCCATGTTGTAATGATACCTCTTCTCCATAAGTCCTTCTTTGTGATTGCCAATGGCTTGTTCCACCTATGACACAAAGGGTTTGAATGGTGTGAGAGACAGACGGATGGGGAGGAGTGGATATGAGCAGAGTGCCGGGTGAGGAAAAGGGAAGGATGAATGCAAGCATTACATTTAGGGCTTCCCAAATGAGTAGAACAATGTACCCGAAGCTTTCAAATGATATCACATGAAAACATCTTTACATTCATATGATTTTTAAATCATTGACAAAAATACAATTGAAAGGGTAACTTTTGAAAAGTGAACATCTCATTTTGCCTATTTCACCAAGATATCAATGGCAACAGTAAACATTTTGCATGACAGTATAAAGCTTTTACAACAATCACAGAAGAAACTGGCAGTATGTTGTTTATTATCGTCACATACTACATTTTTTGAGCTAGGACTGTGCAACGTATTTGTTCAAAAGTCCTCCTGTGACTGGGGAATTGCAAGTGGCACAAACCCTTATTGGTCTTTATCAATAATTCCAAGTATGATTTGTCTACTCAAACACAAACCCATTTGTCACCAACAAATATTATGGTGGCTAAAGCTCAATTCAAAATCATTCTCAAGACCTTTTTGTTTTGTTTCGTTTGTTTGTCTGTTTTTTTTTGCTTTTTTTTAGTTTGTTTCGTGTGTTTTTTTGTCCAAAGAAAACTTTTGTGACTATCTTTAAAGTTTAAATTTGTAAGCGTTTATTAAAACAATTAAATTGTAACAATTTCAAAACGTTTTTGACAGATTCCTGCACGCGAATTGGGCTCTGCTTCTCATGACACAAAACAATGAATGTATGTATAGAAATGAGCTGCCTACCTCATCCTCAATATCCTCTGGGTCTACGACTACTCCTACTCCACAAGCCTTCTCTAACTCAGCTACATTGATAGGGTCCAATGGATGAGACTTCAGATACTCTAAGGCAGCTGTAATGAGAACCACATAAATAACATCAAACATGGTGCAGACAGTAACATCTAAAACACAAAGAGTATAAGTTATGGAAACAGAACAGTGTTCGAAGAGACATTTTATATAACCTATAATCCTACAGTTTTGGGTGTGCGTATTTTCATCTGCAGGATTATGAACTCCTTTCTTATTTGTTTTTCTCTCTCCTTGACCTTATTATCCTTATATGGTAATCAATTAGTCAATGCAAAAAGAAATAACGGTCTCAGTCTGGGTGTATTCAATTCCTTATTAAACATATATTTATTAACAGAAAAAAAAGATTAAATAGTGTTTTAATTGTCAATGCCTTACTGATAATCCTGCCCCCTCCCCCATTAAAAAGGAGATCACAGCTAGCAAAAAATTGTGATTTTAAAGTAAATTTTGCTATGAAACCAACCTGTGAGCTGCGGTTCTGAGTTGATCTTTTTGGAGGTAATGTAGCCGATGATGAAATCTGTTCTCTTCTTATCCTTTAGCCTGGTGCTAACATGGTATAGTAGATTACCAACAGTCTTGTCTAATTCTCCTCCGCCGTTGGCTTGCTTGGCCTGAGAATAAATATGAAGTATGAAAATATTCTAGTCTTTAGTCTTTTATCAAAAAATTATAACGAAAGTAATAACAAATAATGAAGAATAGAAACTCAGGCAAATAATTAGATCAAATCCATATCCTTTATTGAATCATATAAAATAACAAAGAAAACAATGCTTACCTCACAAATTAGACAGAAATAACTTTCTGATATATACATGTACATGTATGTCAACCTTCCTCATACACAGACAGCAACCCTTGCCCCACGCACATGGGGGTGGGGGATTAAATAGCCAAATTTCACCAGAATCGGGAGAAAGTTTCCCTTCAGTATTTACAAGGATTTACTTTCAGCAATTAATTGCTTTCAGTCTGCTCACAATATCTTTTTTCTTCATATTGAGTGGAATGCAGCAAAATGCAAAGAATCTGGGCTAAATCGGACCTTGGGCGAACTCGGCCTCGCTGTAAGAACAATCATTTTGTGGTCATTTTACCCTAACCCTTCACCTAAACCTGCAAAAACTGACCGTTTTTACACCGTTTTTACACCGTTTTTACAGCGAGGCCGAGTTGGCATGATCCGAAAGCAAATGTGTACACATGCAACTACAAATAGACCTACAATGCAAGTATGATTTTAAAAATATCAAAATCTAAAAAATTTGATGACTGCAGTCTAAAAGGATTGACATGCCATGAAAACTGCAGAATGTTTCCCTCCAGCTCCACGATCCCGTACACTGTCCATGGCTCATCAGTTAAAAGAGTGGCCATTTGGGACAACAAACTTCAATTGTCATTTTCTTATCTCGACTTGTTCTTGCATCATAATATTCAGATTGGGGTGAAGTTTCATCATACACCTATTATTAAATCTAATACCTAACAGGTTAAACAAGCAGTTTAATGTTCATGCATATATAGAAAGAATAGATCAAATAGAGAAACAAAAATCAAAATACAAAAATGATGCAACAAAATTGCCAACTGCAAGTGTAAAACAAAATATACTGTGCACAGACTAAACACAATGCATATATATTATGAACGTGCTGCCGCAAGTCTCTGAATGCGGAGTGTTCGTTTCTTGGAAATACATTTTCATCCAAAACATTTACCTTTTCAATGTTGTTCTTAAACTCTTTCGCCAAAATTTCATTTTTAGCTGTTTCCTTTGCCTTTTGAGCACTTAAGCCAGCAGCAACAAAGAGATTTATCAACGCATCTGCCATTCTGATCGTTAAAAGCGTAGCACACGATCACTCATAATCAGCAATCTTCGACGAGAAAGAAACAACACGTTTGTACATTCAAAAATGAACTCCTTTCTCAATAGCGTAACTGTGTACGCCCAGCGGGCATGTATTTTAAAGATAAGAGCACAGTCTCCATCTAAGGGTGGAGCCACCATACCTCTATGGGAGCCACTGATCTTTTAATTACCTACGTAGACAGTATTAGTGGGTGGGGCCGGGGTTGGGCCCTTTGCGCGTGAATGTTGACCATGGGATGGGATGAAGTCATGGATCAAAAGCCAATTAAAGCCGGTGGTGGGGGGGGGGGGGGGGGCGTAGGGGAAGAAGAGGTAGCCTATAGGCAGTTGACATCACGAGACATGGGTGGGGGAGGCAAGGGCCTTTTGCCCCCCCCCCCACCGATCCACAACTTGTTGGCGGGAAAACGGATATCCTCCTTCTTTTCTTTTCTTCTTCCTCTTTTTTTTCCTTCCCTTTATCTCCTCTTTTCCTTTTTTTTCTTCCTTTCCCTTTCCTTCCCTTTTTGTGATTGGAGGGGGAGGCAACAGCCTGGGAGACAATTAGGCCCTTCCCCCCTCCCCCCGATCTCCTTCTTCCCCCTTTTCCAGTTTCTTCTTCCTCTTCTTTCTTTCTCTCCTCTTTCCCCTGCCCCTTCTTTTCCTTCTCTCTCTGTCGCTTCTCTGTCGCTTCTCGGCCCCCCTGCATCCGCGCCTGGTATGGCCGCCGCATAGCCCGCCTGTCAGCAAATATTATTGAGGCTAAGCATTGAATACATCAGGGGGAAAACACGGATGGACCTCATCGGGAGATTAGAAAAGGAGCCGAATTTGTGCACAAAATCCAAGAGTTACAAGAGTTTTTAAGTTAGTCAGGTTGAGTGCGATTTTTAGCCTGCTTGCTTTAGATACCCCTAAAGGGCCCCACCCCTTTTTTTGTTTACATAAGAAAGGTGCCAACTTTTCAAATTTGTAGAGGTGCTCATTTTACTTTAACAAGTGCCCTTTTCTTTTGTAATAAGTGCCCCTTACCCTTCTGATAAGTGCAGTATCTTAGATACTGATCTTGTAATGTTAATTGTTATTGTATAATTGTTTCGATTGGGGGCACGCTACAAGAGCCCTATCTCGCACCCGGGGCAACGTGTCTGACACGGCCGGTTGTAGCAACTACTCCGAAGATCAACGAGTATCTTAGATCATGTATATGATTTCATAACTTCGCATTACCTAAGGGTCAAACGAATAATATTATGAAATAAGGAGTTTAAGTTATAGAGGGGCGAAATGCTGAAACACTTGAACTGAAAACCATAGAGAAAAAAATGTTTTTAAAAAAACACATCATGTCACCACCTAGATTATACACGATGCGGGGGTGGGGGGGGGGGGCTGACCCTTGGGACCATTATTCATAGGGACCACTATTCATAGAAGAGGTCATCTAACTACAGTCATCTAATCAAAGAAGAGGACCGGGGAAGAGGGTGCTATTCACAATATGAGAAGACGGTTGCTATTCATAATACACAGTCGGGGTCTTTATTAATAGGGGTCCCTATTTATAACACAAAAAGAGGGTCGCTATTCACAATACGACCCCTGTATAAATTATGAATACCCCCCTTCCTTTTATGCATATAGACCCCCTTTGCGTTTTATGAAAAGCGGTCCTTAACGCATAGTTTCGTGTTATGAATACCGGTAAGGGTCTTTATGAATAGCGGTCCTCACGAATAGCGGTCCTTACGAATAGCGGTCCGTATGACCAGCGAGGTTACCCTGTACCAGGCGTATACTTGGATTATTTAATAAAAATACCACTACAAAAATTTGAATTAAATGCTCTTAAAATTGTTACTACTGAAGTTGAATAACATAACGAGTTACTTTAACATATCCATAGACCTATGTTGAAAGGGTCACATCGTGTGACCACGCCTATATAAAATGATATATTACATATATCATAATTTTCTTGGCATTTCTTTCAATGATTTCTCACTAAACACATCAGTAAAATCACATTGCGTGACTGTTAATGTTGGAAAGGAATAAACTTTTTTGTAATTCCTGGAAGAGAAGGAAATAAAATACCAGAAATTTACGCCATACGACTTTTAATACCAATTGCAATTTGTTAACATGAAAAACGAATTGTTTCCTTCTTTTTAGTGGGAAACAAGTTTCAGTTTCAGCTTATTGATTCCATATTTCACACGTCGATACAAATATTACAATATGTAACGATTCTTTGTAAATTATAATCACACTAAAAGAACTAGAAACATGTTACAAATTCAGTTATTGATCGAGTTATTTGAAGAGGGTGTATGGCATGGCAAATACTGGTTAAGCCATGTCCCATTTCAAAACTACATTTAATGCTTGTTTGCACTAGTTCGGCCTGGGGGGATTAGACCTCCCTGCAAGGTCACTGACAGGTGGTTATCTCATCAAATATGCTCTCAGTATTATTAAGAAAAGAAAAAGGGATCATGGGGGACCAACAGGCACCGATTAATAATTGTTTGCTGTATATAGGGCGCAAGTAGCTATAGGTAGTGCAGTTGGGCTTTAAGAGTCCCGTATTGCCAGGTTTAAAAAGTTTTTTTTATATTTCCAATTTTACTTTCCTCGTTTTATTCACTTTCTACAGTCCCATTCTATCATTTCCAGTCTGTAAACAACTAAGCTGGGAGTCGTCAGCTCCCAAACCTGTTTTTTCTTTTTAATTCGATACAAGACGATTCACAAATGTTGTTTAATGATTTTCCCGATTTTTTTCTCTTAGTTCATTTGGAAATAATACTTTTGTATGCGTTTGTTGGAAAATTACATATTCCCCAATTTACAGTTAGGCTAAAAATATGCTAATTTAGAAGCCTTCAAGTCAGGGCCTGCATAACAGCAGGACTGAAGAGTTTAAGCCTTGAGAAAGTATGTTAAAGAGAAAATTGAAGAAAGAGAGAAATAAAGAATGGTTGGCCTTCCAGTGTAACAAAATGAGGTACTAAAATAATTATGCTCATCTGACCGTAATCAAACTACCCAAAACCCATAAGCTTCCGGGGGCTCAGCCCCTGGATCCTCGCCAATCAGTAACCTGCCAGTGTCACAAATAAGGTATCAAAATATGCTCATCTGACCCATATTACATGCTTAAAACCCCTGAGCTTCATGGGGCTCAGCCCCATGGAGCCCACGCCAATTATAGTGACCTATATATGTCTCAAATAACGTATGCTAAATAAATTATGCTCATCTGACCGAAATGACATGCCTAAAACCCCTGAGCTTCCGGAGCTCTGCCCCCTGGACACCAGGGGCCTTAAGACGGCCCCTGAATGCTCATCTAATCGTATTTAAATACCTAAAACCCCTGAATTACGGGGGTTCCACCCCTGGGCCGCAAGGTCCCCAAGGCAGGCCCATGGATGCTCATTTAACCGTCATATCTAAAACCCCTATAACTTTCGGACACCAAGGGCCCAAGGGGAGCTCCTGGATGCTCTTCTGACCGTAATTAAATGCCTAATCCCCTGAGCTTCCGGGGGCTCCGGCCCCTGGGCCCCCACCAGGGGCCCTAAGACGGGCCCCTGAATATTCATCTCTTATCATTAAAGGGATCCGGTAACTTTGTCTTAGATTCTGACAAAAAATTCTGGATTTAGCTCATGATGCATTGATAATTATAAACCTTTAGATCAGTCAGGAACCCCATGACTTTTACAAGCCGATCGCCTGTCTGATTATCTTGATATTTATGATTGGAATTACAAATTTTGAAAACCGTTCGCCTGACGGTTTTCATAACACTACAGTCTATTGGGGAAAACGAGTATGGTAAAACCGGTCACTCAAAGATTTTTACTTTTTTGAGGCACTTCTTAATCATTTTGAAGCGCAATTTTGTTAGAGCTTCAATATTACACCATATCACAGACACTGTTAACACGTAGGGCCGTGTATCTCAGATTTAACATTGTTAAACGATCCCTTTAAAGGCGTCATTACTGTCAAGCGACTAAGAGCAACTTCCCTAAAGTTCGCTCGCTACGCTCACTCGCATTTATAGATGATTGTTATTTACCAAAGGTTCTTTCAGTCTTCCACTCCGTCGCTCCACCGCCCCTGCACCTGGTATGGTATGGGCCATGGGCGGAGAATTGTTTTCAACATTTCATCAAACCTAGATGAAAATAGTGATGAGGGGCATCTGAAAGTTAAAGATATATTGCAAAATGAAAAAGAAATTACTCTTTTTTTCTTTCTTTTTTTTCTTCTTTTTTGTCATGCATGTGATAACAAAATTGTAAATGCTTTTGATCTGCTTGGATAACTTTTTTTTTCAGAGCCTGAGAGGGGAAAACAAAGACTGCTACGCATTTATGAAAAACCGTCATCTACAGATATTCCTATATTATTCGGCCTAGACCCTTATATTCTAAATGGGCTCTTTAATTCCTAAGGAACGAAACGTTAACTTTTACCTTTCGCCCCTGAGCTGAGGAGAAGTCACTCATATTTTATATTCGTGGCAAAATCTCAAGACAGTATCCCCGGAAGAAAAAGAAAAATTTGATAAATTTTTGATAGATGAAAAAACTATGGTTGCCGATGTCATGTCGGCATATACATCTTCAAGCACTAGAGGGTGTCGCCGTTTTAGCACGGTCGAAATGTGACGTCATCAGCTCAGCCGGTCATAATTTCGACCTCGCCCTGTGCATTGGCCAGTACATGTATGCGCTGTCGACAGAACTAGCCTGAAAAGTACCGATTTTTGTTACAAATCTTTCCTATTTTGTGCTAATAGTAGTAAGTATTTACGTAGATTTTAATATTTGTAGTACATTTAATGAAATCATGATTAAAGAATATGTTGCAATCGCTTGAATTATTGTTTCTTATTGACTGCATTTTGAATGGTGGGCCGAAATGCTCTCTCCAGTCGCAGAACACCCTCGACACGCTATTTATATCCCATAGCTCTGGCGAGAGTTGCAAAGCATTTCCGCTCGTTTTTGATCATGTTGATAGACCGATTTAATATGGTGCATGATCAGATGTGGACTTTTTGTTCTTGAGACTGGAGAATATGATTACATGCACATCACGATTGTATTTCAAAATGATGTCGATATTTTTAAGTTTAGAGATTAGTTTTAATTTGGACACAGTAAAAACAAGAGAAATAAGAAATCTAAATTCTAAATCTAATCGGAACAGAATTCAGAAAAAGCGTGTCTTGTGAATTGTGTCAAACTCAAAATTTCATGAATGATGATGCAAAGAAAATTGATTGATGTTCACATTGATTGAAAATGTGTGGACTGTCACCTTGCCTCGACATTGTGAATCTTCTGAAATTGTGTGGTGGTGCAGAATGTTATGGTGTTATTAAGTAGGTTAATTGTAAGGGATTAAGCTAAGTCTTGTACTTGTGGAGTTGTGTGCCAATGGCAATGCCAATGCCAACTTTGCGTTCTAGGATGATTTTGACACAAACGATTGAATTAAAATTAAAATGTAGATTGTTAGAACACTTTTTTTAATGTTTTTTTTTAAATTTCTTGTTGGCACATTTTGAATTTGAGACAGTGTAGACAAATCTGAGTCAATCCAGGCAGGGGTCTATGCCAATAAAGAAGGGATCCTAAACCTTTAGTTTACCTTTGTTCATATCACTAGATCTAGTGTTCTGAAATTGCATTTTCATATATTTTGTCTTTGTTATTTTGGAGAATCCATGTACCTACAATACAGCCAGCACTCGCATCTTTGGTCAAGAAATTAATCCACAGATTTGCCCACACATTCATACAAAGTAGCAGCATTAGTATACTTTTTGTGTATTAAGAACTGTTGAAGACGACTGAATAGTTGAAGAAAGGGAAAAATGAAGTCGGAGAGTCCAGCCGTAAATGAAGATATTAAGCTGTGAAGCTTATTTATTCAATCTGTAAAGACAGATAAAATAACAATGACAGATTTAGTATCATTCATGTTACACAAGAATGCAATATATAATCCAAATTATCTGAACAAACCAAGTAACTGTATCTATAAAGATTCATTTAAACACATTTGCTTTTGTTCTATAAACTCTCAATCTTGACCTCGTCCTTTAACTAACAAAAATCCAGAGTAACCAATGGTTACAAAACCTTATGCATTTTCTAATATGCATTACTTTCAAATACTCATACTTTCAGAGTTTCTCAAACCAACCTGACTTTCCTTTAAACAGATTACTGTCAATTTGCATGAACCAAAATAACTGTAAACATCTTTATCTTGCATCCATACACAAGCTTGATAATTTTCATCTATCTTCCAGGCCTTAAATTTCGTCATTTTTAGGGCAAGGCCAGTTTGGCCTCGAGTACCTCATATTTTTAAGGGCACCAAGGCCAAAATATTTTTACAAAAAGGGCATCGAGGCCAAAATATTTTACAAAAAGGGCATCGAGTATGAGGCCAAAAAAATTGATTCTATTTTTGTTAGATGTCATGTGTATTTTATGAAACTTGTGCAGGATCAATTTCCCATGACTTTTAGCACCAGCTTCTTCACAGAATGTATAGAGGTCTACGGTACATACAAACAAGCAGGCGCGTAGCCAGGGGGGGGGGCACGGGGGGCCCTAAAATTTCCAGGACCGGTTGAAATTTTGTAGACCCCTTTTTTTGACCTCGATCAATTACATGTATGTGCCCCCCCAAACACCAAACTCTGGCTACGCGCCTGCAAACAAGGCGGCGGCCCGCAAGCCTTAGATTTAGCAGCCAGGAGCAAGGGGCAATTTTTTTTTAAAGTTGCCCTTTGCCACGGGAATTTACCAGAGCAAGGGGCAATTTTCCAAAAACAGATAGGCCGCTTATCTAATCATAAGTTCAAAGAGAGTCTACAAATGTTAATTTCATAATGTGAATAGATCGAACGATCAATTTAATAACTTTTTAATCTTAACAATATGAACAGGAAAGATTGATTAAGAACATCAAACTTGCACATTAAACAGTATTTTAAAGTAACTAAAAATATTGATGAGCAAATGAATAAATAAATTGTCAATTTCACAAACATCGAAAGTCAGAAGGACTTAATTGGCAAGTTTACCTGGCCGGGTATTCCAAATCAAAATCGCACCTCACACACAAACCTTACGCCACTCTCTCGGTAGTAGGAGCAAATTTGAAGAAATTATCTTTTTAACTGTTGTATAGAAAGGTCTACATAGGCCTAACTAATGAAATAAGATGTAAAAATGTCCTTATAGACATTCGACAGCTGAAAGTGACACGCTCAGCTCAGTTGCGTAACGTGCATTCACGAAACCAAAATCGTTCCTCGCACACACACTCTCGCCACTTTTGGTGGGAAGCTGTCGGGCTGGAAGTTTGCCAGCGAAACCGATGCACCCTCGGAATTTTACCGGGACTCGAAACGTTCGTCTTGGGAAGCTGGCGGGGTAGCTTTTTGAAGCGAGGTCGGCTGGTGGCAAAATGAGAGTAACTACGATCGAGAACATCGAAGGTGTTCTTAACTTATTAATAAGATAATTCTAAATTCTATTTGAGATAAAATAATAAACTAGGCCTACAAACAAACCTCGACAGATCTCTAATGACTATTTGAATGCTTGTTTATTTCTCCATTTGACGATTTGTTTTCTTGATCCTGGCCGTCCTTCGATTTGTACGTACGTGCGTGCGTCAACAGCATGCACCATATGCATATCATGCGATCGCATAACATGAACGTACGTACGTACGTGCGCTAGCGCATTGCCTATATAATAACAAAGGGCGCATTTTCACGGTACTTGCGCCTTATTAAAGCACTAAATACGAAGCTAGAAGAGAGCTCGTGGGCGGCAAACTGTTCGTGATTCGTGTATTTTTACTGTTCTAATAATTTATGGGCGCATTTTCACGGAAAAACACTTGCGCCTTGCCGTCTAGTTTTAGATGATTATGGGCGCTTTTATGGGTGGTTTTATGTGCGCAAATTTAAAATAAAAAGGGCACGTCCAGTTGGAAAAAAAGGCACGTCGGCCAGTTTGAAAAAAAGGGCACGGCCTTTTTGGCCGTGAATATATCTTTTTTTGGGAGGGCACCGCGGCCAGTCATAGGGGCATCGACGGCCTGGCCGTCGATGGCCGTCGATTAATTTAAGGCCTGATCTTCATAGTTTAAATTCCTTCTAAAAACCTCAACAATGGATTGTCACTTTAAATATACTATATGACCTTCGACTGACTTTGACAGGCGCTTAATTTGCATATTTATGCTCGCCTAAGAAAAACTGTCTTATAAAATGACTTCATACAATTTAAATCTGTTTGATGAATTAAACTTAAATATCTGACTTGCATAAAACTTCCCAGTAATAATCTAGAGATAACACTTCAATACAAAGTAAACTATCTGGCATAACTTGTAATTTACACCTGTAATTTACATCTGTAATCTACTCCTGTAATCTGTAATCACTACAGCAAGCCTTCAAGTTACATTATTAACTCTTAAAAATGATTAAACACCGTCTTCAATTCTGACTCTAAATACCATGCCAGAGGTGCAAAGCTTAACCTTTCACCAAGTCAATAAATGGTGTCTTGCAACTTTTAAGCAAGCTAAATCAAATTCCACAGACTAACTTTTGTCACCCAAACAAACTGCATAAAATCCAAGATTCTAGCATGCACAAATATAAACATCCTTTATCTTTAGGACTTCTACATATATACACTGTTTACTCTATAAATGACATAAAACAATATTTGCCTAATATTGTAATTCTGTTTTGACAATTATCATTTAACTGGAAAAATACATGACGAAAAGTGCGTGTCATGGGCGCGGCCATTTTAGGTGCAGCAATCTTGGAATTAATGCCACACGTGCATTATGCAAATGAGTTAATTACAGTTCTTTAGAGTCCGTTTTACAGTTCAACTTGAATCTATCTTATTTTCCGTTTTAAGAGTTCACATTCCCGTTTATATTAATCTAAACACTCACTTCTGTGGCGGGACAAAACTTCGTCGGGAATACTTCTATGACAACTGATGGGTTAACTGGGAAACTAGTCAAACTTGACTACATTTCTGACTGCGTTCTGTGCTGACTGAAGAACATGGCGACAGTGCCGAACCTAACCTATAGTAGCTTATAAGAGCAAAAAAAGAAAAAAAGAGAAAATCTAAACCAGGCAAAAATCATCGCTCGGCGAAACAACGACCTCTGTTGATTCTCACCATTTCAAACACCACTGTACAAAACCCAAGTGAACCGAGTTCACTCAAAATCGGTACTTTAGTGACAATTGATAACACCTAAATAGCAGTAAAATATAATCTTTTCGTGGAAATGTCCTTGTAAAATAACAGTAGGCTTCCGGTAATGAAAAACAAAGAACAAACAAACAAACACACATACAAAAAAACCGAATACAACATCATGATGGGGGAACATCACTCTTAAATTTACAATTTCAAAAAGAGCTCCTGTAAACAGGAAAAAACAACAATTATACTTTGTGTGAGACGTACATTGCCCACGCTTGTAAGATTATCCAGATATCATACCAGCATGTTTATGCGGCTGCAGTTCAGTAGGCCATCGTTAGAATAAAACAGGATTTCAGGGTCTTGGAGAGATTACTAATTAATGTATATATGTACATGCAGGCCTACCTACATGTACTTGTAATACTGTATGTACATGTACCGGTATACGGTACATACTTAAAGGGATTGGGTATCTTCATCTCAGATTCTATTTAAAATCTTGGATTTAGCTCATGCTGCAATCATAATTATAAACCTTTAGTTCAGTCAGAGATCCCATGACTTTTACAAGCAGATCACCTGTCTGATCATCATGATATTTATGATCGGAATTTGAAATTTCAAAAACTGTGTTCCTAACGGTTTTTATTATTTATTACACTACAGTCTAATGGGGTAAATGAGTACCAGTATGGTAAAACTTGTCACTCAAAGATTTTTACTTTTTTGAAGCACTTCATGATCATTTTGAAGCACAATTTTTTCAAGGCTTCAATATTTGAACACAATATCACAGACACTAATACACACGAAGGGCCATACATCTCAGATTTGTAAAACTGGAAACATTGTTAAACAATGCCGTTACCAATGAGCAAGATTTTCATTTTTTTTTTTTTTTTTACTGTTCTGAAATGTTCTTTCAGATGGCTCCATTTATAGCTATTTGTAGGCCTACAGAAACTGTATTTATTTATTTATGTAATGTTTTATTGTTTAATTAACATAATTTTTCTTTTCTTTTCTTTTCAGGTCTAATTGGTCTAATTTCCTAGACATAGCATCTAATTTTCACACACAATGAGGGAATACAAGCTTGTGGTTTTGGGCTCTGGTGGTGTGGGCAAGAGTGCTTTGGTAAGTTGAAATTAAAATTATTTCCTCCTTTGCCAGTTATTACTGGATGGTGTAGATTACACGTTTATCATTGAGTTTCTAGAATGGTAATATATTTCAATGGATTCATCATTTCTTCCAAATCATATAGTGAATTAGCGATATTGTTTTTAACTACCAGTATTTACAATATAATCCTCCCAATCCCATAGGCTTAATACATGTACCATCTGGTAGCCATTACCCTGTATCATGGATGTGCAAATTCAATTTTAGACACTCTATTTTAGCTATTTATTAACAATCATGGACAACTATTTACTCAGCACTTGCATGGCACTGGACATACCTTCTTCAAAATCGTCCTAAACGTTTAAAATTGAATTGAAAACTTATTTGCCATTTTAGGGTTTCTTCGGTGAACAATGTATTTTATGCAAATTTTGTATTTTGTCATATGATACCTGTTGAAAAAAGAACATAACAAATGACGTATGAGGACACTACACTTGGAGACAGTACACAAACTGAACAATGCTGTCAGTAGCCCCCATAAACAATGCTTTCCCTTTCAACTACATTCCAGTATAATTTCTAAAGCTGGTGAATCACCCCTGTGAGGGCACATAGAATCACAATGACACATACCCTCCAAGACCTACTTGTGTGTGTGGGAGGACCAGCTTGTAGTGAGAAACCTTTCACGCATGTCCATAATCCTTTCCATTTAGCTAAAGTGGGAGCTTTTGTTTTGCCGGTCTTAGGGCAGAAACTGTTTTTGATGAGTAGGTTTACTAAATATTTAACTTTCATTTTCAATCAGCCCACATTTAAAAGAGATGCTTCTTCTTTTATTATAATGTTAAACCGATGAATCATATTCAGGCAAATAACAGCTATTGCTCAAGCAACAATCTTACTTGCATGTTCACATTGTGGAAAAGATTTACCTGTTTGGCAGATCATATTTCTGGCCCACTGTGCAAATGCAGTGTTACTGTATGTATCAAGTGTACATGTAGGTTGGCCTTTGTGTACATGCATGCCCAGTACACGTAGTGCATTTTCTGTTTCCTGCTCAGCCAACAAGTTGGCAACGTCAATACATGTGGACTGCATGACCTACATTACATGTACGTCTACGTGTATTTCTCATTTTCTCTACATTTGGTATAAAAAGCCATGCCGTTTTTTGTAATTGTAAAATGTTCACATTTTGTCATGAAAGTCTACATGCAATTGGTCAGCCCAAATCATGCAACAGGGGTCATTCATTGTGTTACGTTACGTACATGTAGGCCTATACAATGGAGCTTTCACTTGTTTACTACATGTACATGTACATACTGGCATATACGGGCATAGACCTAGAGTTTTATTAAGTCCATTGACCCAGGCAGCATTTGTACCTTTAACCCTGACAGCATTGATTTCTCAAAACCAAAGAAATGCATCAAGTTTGTTTGTCATGTCCAAGAGAATAAGCTTTTCATCAACCTTCCACACCCAACCTATCCACAGTAGTGTGAGTGACCCTGATAAATACTAATCCGAAATCAATCTACCCTAGCTTTCCTGTCCATCACACCTCAGCATTACGGTAGCCTGCCAAACACCGGGACAGCATTGTGTGACTGTTAGGTTTTCATTTCACATATTCATTCTCTTACATGTAATCTAAAATCTACTACCGGTATGTAGATCTGTACAGCATGTATTCACAATCACAGGAGTGCTGGTATTAAAACAGTGGTATTGGAAAAAAACAAGATTTTTGTCATGTTTGGTCTACATAATATATAATTCATGCAAGATGTGTGGATATTGGTACAAGTGCACTACTACCGGTATTTTTGATAATAAAGAATGTTCAAGCAATCAACCATCATAGCCTGTTCATACATAATATAGTTTTATTAGTTTATAAGCAATTAATAGGTTGCTGCAATTGTTTTATTTCCTCTTGTGCACTCATTGGCCTACATGTGTACATACATGTACAGTAGGTTCATGACATCACAAAAATGTGGTATCTAATTTTTCATAGAAATCAAAATAGACATTTAGACTTAATATAGCATCATGTCATGTGTATTGTGTTTAAGAATGTTATTCAATATACATTATCAACAGGGTATAAAGTAATATTATTTGTTTTTGCATATAAATTAGATCAGTCATCAATCAATTGCATTTGGCCCCCCAAAAATTAAAAATTCATGGTTAGATCATCTGCATCTTTTGCAGGCCTATTTGGCTCTATTTTTGTGCATTGTTTAAAGAGTTTCTGGGGGCAAAGTGATGGAAACCCTCATCTGTCTTTTCCAAAAAAAAATAACAATTAACATGAATCAAATTGAAATGAAGGCTAACTCTAAATTCTCATTCTGTAGATAGAAACCTATTGGAAATGCACATGGTATAAAAGATGACACCTACTTACATGTACATTGTGAGGTAACAGAAGCACTGTAAATTTTATAATTAACTGGGCTAATCCACATGAATAATTCACATGAATAATTCAAGCTGCTTATTTTAGCTTCTATAATCACATGTTGAATCTGTTAAATCTCAGATATCCGAGTGGTTTTGTGTGTAATTCCAAAGGCTTTGTGTGGGAGAGGTCTTATTGTTGCAAAGATAAGGCTTAGCCGACACATGTACTAGTACGTCATACATTGTACATGTACATGTATGCAGGGCTGTCAACTTTGGGGAAATGCTACGAGGGAGATCGCATGCAATTTTTTTTGGGCTCAACAGGGAAGGGGGGGGGGGCAGGGGTGTTGAGTAAGAAAGAAGAAAAAAAATTGAAGTACTCACTACCCCACCCCCTTCCATTGTAAACATGTACAGTATATATTGTTCATGTTTACTGCCACACAATCACACATACTGTACACACACATGTATACATTTTATGTACATGAACATGTACATGTAGCTACAAAAATGCACTTGTAGTAGTACTTGTGCATGTAGGCCTACATAATAAAATTCAATTGGCTCCATTTACATACAGTATGTACTGTACATGCACAGTGTAGCAAAAGGCCTTTATGTGTACAGTTTGTACATGTTGGCTTACTTCATAAATGTATGTTTACAATTACATATACAGTGCCATGTCAATGTTGGCCCCTATCTCCAACACCAAAAGTCACATTTGGTAGATGGACTACTATCATAGAACCTGTAAACTGATTCAGTCTACCATACCTGTATGTCCATACAACATATTTCACCACTCACTATTTATTTGATTACAATGTAGCCTGGCTACAGCTTGCTTGATGGGAAGTATTGTGCAGTAATGGTTCTGGGATCAGTGGAATGTACTTTGGAATTTGAATGATGATCGTAAATTCACTTCATGTTTTGTCACAAACTACTACAAAGAGAAAATGTATTTACCAGTATACTTAAATATGAAGTGGGTGTTTTCCAAGAATTATTATGAATAAAAAGAAAGAAGTATTGGGGGCTTTGTATGGGTGGAGTGGGAATAAAAAATGTGATTTTGAAATATAGAAATTAGTACACTACTGTACACGCAGCATTGGTACAGACATCTGTTATGAAACGGAATGGCATGCTGGCCAAATTTATGTTGATGTGATGATTTCTATTTTTGTAATAAAAAGTAAACTTGAGAACTTGATGTGCTTATAAACTAGCTCTTCAGTCAGCAAATACATGCCAAACAACTTTCAGTTTAGTATTGATTAAAACATGTAGAATTTACATGTCGGAAAGGATGAGAAAAACAATTCTGATTATTGATGCAGCATTGTTCTGTCCTAGATTTGAAAGTATCCTTCTAAAATCTAAATCCAAACTTTAACAGGAAATCTTATGGTTGTTTTGAAGCACTTGATGGTATTGTTCAACAAAACTTAGCAGTAATCTTATCCTTCCCCCTTCTTAAAATGACAGGTCACCCTAATACTAATAGAAACAATGGTGATGTCAGATTGCCAGTTGAGTAAAAGATAATGGATCCTTTGAGGTAAGAAAGGAAACCGATAATGTGTATCTCCCAATAGATCCCTGGATTCTCAAACGACTTCAAAGATTCAACGCCAAGGCTAAATCCTCCATCCCGGCCAGCACTGGAAAAGGGAGTAGTGACGCAAGAAGATGAACAAGACAATAATACATATCATATCACCTTACAATAACATTTTTTTATTTTTCTATTTGTTTCTTGCAGACAGTACAATTCGTTCAAGGAATCTTTGTTGAAAAATATGACCCCACAATCGAAGACAGTTACAGAAAGGTAAGTCAAACTCATTGTTTGTTTTCTGTTGTTACTAAAATGATTTATCTGCATGTGTTGTACAAATAAATATTTCCACTATCATCAAATAGCAAGAGGCTTTGAAAATTGAAATGGCCATTTAAGTATAAATCTTTGACTTTTCAATTTCTTTCTCGATAGATAGTTCCTACCGTAATTAACGGTGTATTAACCGCACCTTTTTGCCGCCGAAAAAAAATTCAAAGTCGGGGGTGCGGTTTATACACAGTACACCAATTTTTTTTTTTTTTTTTTTTTTTTAAGTTTCGATTTATGGCCCTCCACCTGGTGCTATGCCTGGCACTCTGAAACTAGAACAACATTCAAATTTGTCTGTCATCTTGGTTTGAAAGTAATCTTTCTGATAGATTTCAATATGTAGTTGATAAAAATAATTCCTCCAATTTTTCTTCTATTACACGGCGTACCACAAGGTTCTATCCTAGGTCCTCTACTGTTTTTTAAGTCAGCAAAAAAAAAGTCGGCAAAAAAAAAAGTCTGCCAAAAAAAGAAAAAAAGAAAGAAAAAAAAACTTTTTAAATTTTTTTTTTTTTTTTTTAGGGCGAAAAAGAGGGGTGCGGTTAATGCACGAGGGCGGTTTATACAACGTTAATTACGGTAGTCTATCAACATGTGCCACTATGCTATTTGCACTGCTTCAAATGTAAATGAACAATTTTGAATTATGTCTTACATATTCTCATTCAAATTAAAATCAACTCTTCTTTAGAATGTACCGTAGATGTCTGCTCACTTAAATTTCATATATCATCACAGACACCGTCATGGCAGTCTGTGTTTATGCTTGTTATATAGCCTTGAGTGCTTAGAGTGAATGTTTTTATCAGAGCTTTCATAAAAACCAACATAAAATACCCATAAAGCCTGTCTTCATCAGCTCAAGTTGGCCGAATAGCCCGCTATATCTGATTCGGGAAATTAGCCCGAAATTACAAAATCGCATCTTCATCAGCTCAAAACTCGAGCTAGAGAAATTTGCTCAGTGTTCACGCATAGTGCAAATCTTCGGGCTGGTAAAGACAGACAGGACAAATAGCAGGCTATTTTGCAAACTCGCCCAAGATATCTTGTGAAGATTTCCTGAGCAAATAGCCCGCTACTTGTCTCTTCACCTGCCACATAGCCTGCTATTTCATGATCAGGCTAATTTTACCGATTCAGAAATAGTGGGCTATTTGGCCAAGTCGAGCTGATGAAAACAGGCCTATAATAAAAATGTGCCATGTAGCACTTGAGGTTGTTTACTCCACCAGTGAAGGAGATCCTAAGGCCCGTCTGGATGGCATGGTTGCATCAAATAAAAGAGGCAGCAGCAAAGCAAAAAATGTAATATCAATTTCATCATTCATTGCGGTTGAAGCAGACATTTGCCTGAGCCCCGAGAATATCAATAACAGAATCTAAAATTGATCATGAGGTTGAATAAATCCCGTCCCGTTGCCTGCCTGTGATTGTACCGCAGTCTCACTGCCACCCTAAAAAAGAGATGTTGGCAAATACATTGTTATAGCGCTTAGAGACTTCGGTGGTAAGCGCTTTATAAGTAAAGTTTTTATTATTATTATTATTATTATTATTATTATTATTATTATTATTATTATTATTATAACTCTACATGTACATACCTACAATGTAAGTACATGTACATGTAGTTTAAATATTGCACTACATCTAAAAAAATGAATTACATATTTGGATACTGTTGAGGTTAACCCTGTAAGTTGGGCTTGGGGCTTTGATTGGATCAGAAGATCAGAGCGGCAAAAATATTGGTAAAAATGCATAAAATGGTATGTTAGGCGTTTAAAATTGATCCCCCTCCCCCAAAAAAAATGAATTAAAAAAAAAAAAATATGAGCGACTAGAAAATGACGAGCGGGCGGTGAAGGACAACCAAATGAATTTTTTTTTTGGCCCATTAAAGTGTAGACTGATTTTCTTGTTTTTTATTAGGTTTTTATGGTTGCTATCTTTTTCACTAAGAAGCTATTCATTATTCAATGTACAGTGTACATGTAGGTGGTCATGGAAATTCAACCAGGAAAGTATTTTAATAAGAAAAAACACCCAACATGTATATCTCAGTTTGAAAGCCAAGGTGTTATCATTTGACAAATAATGACACAATGCCAATTGCCAAGGTCATTCTGGTTTGGTTTTGTTTTGTTGCTGGAGTGTCAAAACTCAAAAATTGAAATAAATGACCGTGAATGAACAAAGAGCTGCTTTTGAGAGGAAAAGGAGAAGCAAAGAAGGTGTGTTTGAGCTCCTCACCCTGTTTCAGCAAGTATACATGTGTTGTATGACCAAAACATTTGAACAATTTGTTCAAGGGAAGAATATACATGCATGCACTATTGCACTTACACATGTACATGTACCGGTACTAGTAGGTGCAATTTTATTGAGTAATATTATTGAGTAATTATATTGAGTAAGTGATTGTTAGGAAATATCTAGGGCTTATATGTCAGATAATTTTTGTTGACATGCTGCAAAGTTATTTGCAGATCTATAAAAGGTAGAATAGATACATGAACAGTTGTACATGCATCTACATGTACAACATATGCGGGCATATCTTGATCAAATTCAAGATGGTACATGTACATTATTTTGTCTGTGGTTTTTCTCCCCATTGTTTTTACATGTACATTCTATTTAGAAGATCTGAGTTCATATACTTTTTATATGACTGATAACTACTTGGTGATCACTAGAATTTAAGTAAACAATGTAAAACTACCATTGTACACTCATCTTTTTATTGAAATTGAAAAACAAAAACAAAAACACTTTAACCGTACAGCTACATGTAGCATATCACATCAAAGAGAAGCGCGAGGCATCTCACACATGTGTGGATGCAATTTATGCGAAGATGCTATTTAAAGCTGTGATATCGATTACATGGCTGGTGTTGAGAGAGAAGAGAGATATGGAAGGACACGTCATACTGACTGTCCATCCAGGCAAGATCTCTTGTAGACTATCATGTTGTCTCCTTGTAGCAATATGTAGGTCTATATGTATGTTTTATTACTTTCAAGTAAACATGTTTGCTTCATGATAATAACATTTAAGCATACAGGTTCTGAGGAAATTTATTCCAAATCACACATTTCAGCATAAAATGCATAAAGTAGAAAAAGGGATGTCTGATCAAGACATCCCTTTTTCTACTTTATGCATTTTATGCTGAAATGAAAGGCATTACCGGTATATGCATGTACCTGAGGGAATGCCTTTAACTCTCTGCACATGAATCTACTTTAATTTTGGGCCTTTTTTCCTGAAGATTATCAATTTCCAGACATACAGTACATGTACGTGTACATTGGTTGAAAGTCCACAAAGCAGAGGGCAAAATACCTCTTGAAATGATTGTGGGAAGGGAAACTATCAAAATAGGTAATATCTTGCTACATAAGATAGGAGTAATTTGTATATTTATTGCATCGCATACTCTTTGGCTTTTATGGATGTATGGTACATGTACATTTAATCATAAATATTTTGTTCAGTTTTGTTTTCCCTTAATAAATTATTTAAGAAGCAAAAGTTTTGATCCCCTATGGTAATTACAAAAAATATCTTCCTTTTATGAGCCTCTGAAAGTTTTCCTGTTAAAGTTTTCCTCCAAAATCATGAAATGATCCCCCTTGATGTATTTGACTTCATCTGAAGTTATATCAAGGAGATGTTCACTCCTTGCAAAAGGCCAACCTGGCCATCAGCCACTTTCATCCATTTCTGCCAAGATTGGAGTTTACTAATTCAGGAGATGACTGATTAATCTGTCCAAGTGTTTTCTACTCCATCATGAACGATGCAGATGATAAACGTTCTCTTAAAATAATCTTTGACGTCATTCATTCCGCCTCCTTGTCTCCTGCAACCCTGTAAGACTGATTGGAGTAAATTTGTCTTAATTAATTGATGAAGTGAAGGATATCCCTGGAAGTATTTATCTTTTCATGGCTTGCCCCCTCCCATGCCCCCTCCTCTATTTAGCACCTTGACTGATGCGGGTGTTTTTGTAGGGTGCGGCAGTCCTACAATATGCACCATGCCGCTGGCCACTGAAAAACAGATATTTTTTAGGATTCTGTATTTTCGAAAGTAACCATTAGTCTTACATTCTACCTTTGGTTTCATGTTACAGTATGGTTTTCAAATATTTCAAGTTTGTACCCCAAGGCAAACAAACAAATGTTGAATTATTTTGTTGGTTGATATTTTTGGAGTTGACCTCTATTTGACTGGGCACACCCAGTTATTGCATGTTTATGAACTTTGTTATTTGCAGACATACAGGATTTTGCTGTATACTTTCTCTCCACCCCACACTCTGTGCTAAAAATGCAATATCACCAGGGGATGTACACCCTCCGTTAGTCTGGTGCTTCAAGACTCGCTGAAAATATCAGAATTTTTCAGTGATGACTTAATTTCTTTTTTTCTTCACACAGATCAGGTTATTTGAGTAGTCTGTGGTACACTTTCCATTCTGCAAAAAATCTGCGAAAGTATATTATTCATCAGCTTTCTGTACATATCCATCCTTCCTAAATACATGCAAGTCTAGGAAATAGAAATGAGAGAGGCGGTTTTAATAAACGGCATATGCCCAACTACAAGTATTCTGTGTTTGTATAAAGATAAATTGTACATTCAAATAAAATGCAATTTTTGTGCAATGAAACTCAGGATCCTAGTTTATGCCACAACAACAAACAAAAAAATACAAAAAGAGGAAAATTCTGATTTCCTTTGAATTGAAACTGAAAATTGGCCGGTTGATTGCAAACCCACATCACATGTGATAGATTCACAGGTTGCTTGTTTGTGAAAATCCAGAAGCCATCGTGTCTGAAAGTTGAGACTGCTAGAGGATAGTAACCAATAGCTGCCTATCCAATATTGATATGAAATATCATTTGTGTTCTCTTTCTGAAGCCTGCTGAGGTGGCAGGCTCTTGTGAGGTGAGAGAGGATGGGCTGTGACAGATGGTTGTTTTAGGGATAGGCGTAGGAGGGAGGGAAATTGGAGAGGCTGGCTTTGGACAAGCAATATTGTCTGTTTGGAGCCAGAAGGATGTTAACTCATATATTCCTATACGGTTAATGCCTGTCTGGCTCCAACAGATAATATTGGATCTGAATCGTCTCTCTTCCCGGTGGCCTTTTGTTTCTTCCTGCTGGAGACTACCGGGTATATCTTGGGAGACTGGTATGCTTGAGATAATAAACAAGACTGAGTAGAGATTATTTGATGATAAAGATGAAGATTTTGTCACCAAAATTGACAAATCAGTGTGAGTCTATGTGTCCAATATGCATGAGAGCGCACAGAAGCGAGGAGGTTCATGTGATGAAAAACAGAAATCATTCACAGATGTTTCGAGAGTGGACGCAAGTCTGGAACGACAACATTTCTTCCGGAGTTTAAAAAAAAACACACTCAAGAGGTGGATTTTTTAAATTCATTTTTTGGTCCTTACGAAACACCGGAATGTGAGAAAAATTGATGATTTTTGTGTGCAGTGTAAATGCAGCTCAATGAGCTCATGAAGCCCATCTCTCTCACAAGATCTTGTCCTTGTTGATTCCCATTAGAGCAGCTGATCAAGATGTAATTTGCCTTCATTTCAAGATCATTTGAGGCCTTTGTGGAATGATAAATTGGGTCCCTGATTTATAGACATGTCCTACTGTAGTTTGCAGGCACAAACCCCTAGTCGCTGTGCAGAACAGTGTCTGCACTTCGAGACTATGCTGATGCATACTGCTATAGGCTCTGTACTTTAGACAGAGTTGTTGTTGTTTTAGTTTTTATGGCATGTATCATTCATTTTTGAATATTTACGCCGAATTCAAATTAAATGGAGGATTAGAGAAGGGGGTGGGGGGGGGGGGGGGGGGGGGAGAGGGAGGGAAGGAATATAAGATAGGTACAGAGATATTCTACATTATAATATATGAAATTACATGAAATGGTCTGCTGAGAGCCAGAAGAGTGTTACCCTTCTGGCTTTTATTTACCAGACAAAATGCAAATTTGGAATGGTCTATCTGTACCTTCTATTGCCTTAGAGCAACACCTTAGAGCAACAGGTCAGCACTCCACATCCACATCGGAGAAAAATTTAAAAGCCAGGCCCTCGTCTGTCAGGAGACAAGATGCTCTCGGCCAATGTGTGGTCAAAATCAATGAACTCACTCTCCAAACAAACAGCCTCTGGATTGACACATCAAGTTAGCGCAATTCTGGCTGTTTGGAGAGTGTTGACCAAATGCCTGGTTCACTCCAGGGCAAGGAGTTAATTTCTCTCCTCGTTTCATCCCTTAGGGTCGCTATGACATTTGTGTAATGAGACTGGATGAGGCAGAAAAAGATGTAAAACAAGAGAAATTAATGCTGGAAATTCAAATTATGCATATAATGGAATTTAATGGAAAGAGGAGGAAGTGAATGAAATAACATGATCAGGAACTCAACTAAAATCTCAAAACAATACAATTTCCCTCATAAAGTTTGATGAATTGATTTTAACCCCACCTGCATTTCCCCATTCTTCTAATTTTACATTATATTTTTATCTCTTTATTGTTTAACAATTGTAGCATGGTTTGAAACTTTGTCTGATATTAGTCATCAAACAATAGATTAAATTCAACAAATGAAAGATTTTTTTCCATTTTACAAGGGCAATGCTTAAATGGCTCACATCAATTACACAAAGGATGAAGTCAGTCAGTGAGTCATGGTTTTGTGATATATACATACAACAACAATTGACTTGTGCAGATTTCGATCACAATTTGGAAGTATTTCAAGGATGAATTGGCTATAAATATAAAGAATTTGAAGTAACAAAAAAGTATCAATCCATTCCATACCCTTTCTTCTTTCTTTCTTCTTGAATGTACAGTTTAGAACTGCTCCAGAATTATCAATAAAATTATCAATAAAAAGGTAAATTAAGGCAGGTCTATTTTTCATTGAGTGAATACAAACTGTTTCATATTTGGACTAAAACGACGCTCCATCTCTCTCTTCATTATGATTTTGAGCGATACATCAGTCCGTAGATGTTACATCTGAAAATATACCCAAATAAATAGGCCTAGATGTAGATGTTTTGCCATGGAAATTGGAGATACTATCAAGAGCATAAGAAAGATGCTTTTCTCCTTAGCGGCTTCATAGCCTCCTCAGATAAGATCTTTTCTAATTGATTCTGATAAAACAGGAGAAAAACATATCACATGGCTGTTTTCCATCTCTTGCAATCTGATTCAATTTGTCTATGGTAGAATGCGCTAATGGTTCTGCATGCAGGCAGTCCCAGAGCAATTAGTGCATTTAATTAGCAAGCATTTATAATGTATGTTGGATGCGGACATCATTTATAATAGCAACAGCACCTGCCTGCATGTACATGTAGCTGGTCTTCCAGACTCAAGTGCACTATTGTACAAGTCTGATATCCTGCGATGCAGTGTTTATATGTTGTAGTACTTGCATACTGTACACTAGTTGGAATGGTGAATCAATGGGCTTCGTACCATCAACACAGGGTACATGGAGATGAACATGGGTTTCATAGGGCAATAGAAATAAATTAAAAAAACAATAGAAGAATAGAAGATAATTAGAAATGCCTAGGACAGCATTTGAGTTTGAGTTTATTGGTTTCACATTTCACATGCAGATACATGTATAATACAGATAACAAAATATACATAAAAGACATATTGTTTCATAATTAAAAAAAATGATTATATAAGGCATTCTTTTTCTTCTCTTGCATTTCTTTAAGATATTTTCATTTCATTTAAAAAAAACAGTCCACGAAAGCTTATGGTTAAGCAAGATGGTACAATTAGTTGACAAAAGTATGGCTTCTGGAATTCCTTGTAATTATGTAATATTCCTAGGCTTCTAGATGTTTGTAGCAACTGAAGCAAAATTCTTGTTCTTACTGGTAATGAATGGTAACATTGAACAAATTTCTCTTGAAATACCTTGTAATTTCTGTGAATGTTGATGTGTACAGACTGTACTATATGTACATGTAGAAAGAATGTACATTGTAGGTCTACGTATTTCATGATCATATGCCTATTGTTGACATGACAGGCTCTATGAATGTAGTGACGTTTAGTCAAATATGTTTAACAGTGTTGACACAGTAATGTACACCATAGCTTCTTTTAAACAGTGATATGGCTATATACAGTGTATATATCAAGATATGGTATTTCTTGGAAATAACCTCTGTCATAATATATACCACAGTAGCATCCTGCTTCCTGTGTGGCATGTGTAGGCCTACCTACAAGAATATCATATACCGGAATCCAAATTGATATTGTAGTGTTTACTACATGTATGCTACCATTGTTCATGTCAGTGATGGCCTGAGCTGTAACCTTGGTATCTCTCGGTATTAAAGCCCCTGTCAAGTTGCCAATTTAGATGACAGTCATTTTACAGATGAATGAAGCATGCTTTGCGGTGAGTCATGATACCATCTGACCCACCAAGCGTGCTGAAATGTCACGCCTGTGTTGATTATTATGCAACGGGACCCCCTTCACACTCTGCGAAAGTAGCAAGAGTTAGTCATGAATGAACTAAACATGTCATTGTGCACTACAATACAACAGGACCCTCTTTCATACTACATGTACATGTGCTAAGGGGCCAGGATCAGGAGTTGATTTTGAATAAAACAAATATTTACTTTTAGTGAGCACTATGTCAATGTTTGGTAATTTAGAAATTGCCCAACTGTGGTGGAATCAGTCCTTAGTGACTGACCACCAGAACATCACCGTCCCAGCGTACATCTATTGATTGTGACTTGTGATACCTAATGGAAAAAACAATGCTCAGGAGGTGTGAGCAATTTACTTCTGAAAGCTGTAAAAGAGCTCAATTTTAAATACTGTAACAACAATAATGCTACCACAACAACCACCCCCACCTTCAACAAAAACAAGCAATAGAAAATAACAACAACAAGCATTATATATAAATATGTGAAAATGGCAACGAGGAAAATCTGACTTTTCAAATCATGAAATAGCTCTTATAAACAAAAAGGGCCTTATTTACACTGGTAATTTTCATGTAAATTTCCAACAGTAGATGTTCTTTTTACTGTTTATTCGCCTGTGTAATTAATGTGTTTTATATTTTTACTCAGTATTCTTTGTAGTCTGTCTAACGTAGTTGATACACTTCAATTAGTTTGTTATCACAAAATTCTTGCATGCGGTACTTATCCAAATTGAAATGCGTACTCCAACACAACACTGGGGATGTGTGTGTGTGTGTGTGTGTGTGTGTCTCGTAACATGGTGTGTGATTAATCATGCAAAAGTGATAGCAATGATGCATACACATTTAGGTCAAACAAGTGCGACATTGCTTCGTCAAAATCTGAGAGTCGCTTTGTCCAGAAACAATGCTCATGTACATGTACATTGTTAGTTTAATTCGGTGTTCAAAGCGTCATTTTCATAATTTACCTGTAGTCTTTCTGGACCAAAACACCATCAGAATCTGTCTTTTTGTCTAGAAAACAATAATGTACAGTACATGTACTTTTTATTCATTCAGTGCCTTTAGTGGAGCAATATAGATATAATTTCAGAATTAAAGTTGTGATTGAAACATATCTTAGCCTTTCTTGACCAAGACATTTAAGAGTGTTGTGTTGTGTTGTTGGTGCCATAGCATCTTGTGTGTGACTCATAATAATTGCTTTATGGGTCAGCCCACCCCACATGCCTGAAATACTTGAGCTTTGTCTGCAAGAAAAATACTTTACTAGGTCTTCTCCTTTCTCCTGAACTCATACATATATTGTATGAGGGTGGTATTTTTCTTTTTCACTTTGATTATACATGTGCTAATTCATACACCCTGTATTGGGAAGATAACAACTTTCACAGAAAAGCCTCCATGCATGTGTACTGCTATCTACATATGCAATGAATGTTTTTCTCCATGTACAGTTGTACTGTATGTGCATACAGTTATTTATTCATATTTCATTGATATGTACATGTACATACACCAAAGCATAATATGTTTCAGTAATGTAATTACGTACATGTACAGTATGATTGCATGTAAGTTATTATTGTAGGCCTACATGGATTTAGCCTACATGTACATGTACATACATGTAGTCATGTACTAAGCGCTTGGACATGGATATGCTAAAGTACTGCATGTGTTTCCTAGTACCATTATAGGGAAGCCTGCACGTATCCATTGTACGCATTTATATAGGGATATGGCATATGTGCATACATTTTGTTACTGGTTACTGGTTAGGCACTTAGTAGTATTATTGTGCTGGTATTTAGATCTACGTTTATTTTGCACTTCCATGTACCTGCTCTCTCAGCTGAGTCAGCTCTGGCTTCTGTGCATTTCTGTTTCTTTTAAATTTATAGATAAAGTCCTTTTTTTTTGTTACTAACTACATGTACATGTACATATATATATTGTATGTGATGTTTATTGGACAAAGGGGCTTTATACAGTGAACATGAATTTCAATGGATTTATGTTCAGTTTAAATTACATAGTCCGACTAGGTGGGCCTTATTAGATTTAAGTCATTTAACTTGACCCCCCCTCCGCCGTCCCACTATTCTAAGGCCTATGTTTCAGAGAAAGGCTACAACCATAAATGGAAAAATTAATAGAAACAAGAGAAGGGGGCTGGGTGGAAAATGCAAGTGCAAGCAATTGCACACTTTCTTCTTTCTGTTCAAGTATGGAATTGATATTCCAAGGAAAAAAAGGGAAATCCCCTACTCCACACCCATACATCATGGTGCCTTCTCATGAAATGATGAGGGTTGCAGTGGGTCCTGGAGGAATCCATTATTCATTTCAATATCCTCTAATTTTAAGTGAGAAGTAGTAATTAAATAAATAGATAATACAAATTGTATATATTGTTATCATACATACACCTGACTTTCTTCATTATTCATGTACTTTAATTTAATGTGTTTGTCTAAACAAATGGTTTTGCTTGAAAATACTTTGAAACTGTGAGATAGAATGATGAACATGTAATTTGATGCTATCTTTTAGCACTTGAGTGTGAATTTTTAATCAAATGAAAATACCCACGAGTAAAAACTAAACAAGAGTTTGTGAAGTACAAGTACTTGTACATTTGGTTTCATATCAAATGTGATCGTGGAGGAATAAAAAGTTATTGAATAAAATGTGTAGTTTCAAAAGGGTTATAATGTGTTTATAATATAAACACATATTCATTCTGTTGAATCGCTCCCTCTCTCTTTCTCTCTCTCTCTCTCTCTCTCATTCTCTCCTTCCTTTTTAAAATTGTCCTTTAAAGAAATTTATCTCTAATTTTAATATACCGGTAGCCGTATTGAATTATCAATGAGCTGTGAAAGCAAATGCAGGACCTTCACTGCATGCATAGTGGTTTGTGGTTCCATTTCATTACGGAAGATAGTCAGTTTCTTGTGATTTTTTTCGAAGGAAGTAAAGTTGTTGAAGTTATAATTCAAGATAAACTTGAGTGCTTTCCGACTACATATACATGTATGCATGTATGAAACCATATTGATTACCCTGAAATGATATGTGATACTTGGATAAAATGTGTTGTTGGAAAGAAAGTTGATATGTATCAGATATGTGGATGCATATGTTGGCAGTTTTTCACTGGGTCTACATTGTACATGTATTTTGTTGCTGTAATATGTTGCAATCTGACATGCATTTCTGTTTTGTGGGTGAATCTAATCACTAATATTACATATGTACACATATACATGTAATGATATAACGTGCAGGTAGACAGAACTCGTACATATTGAAAACACTGTTGTGGCTTTTTCAAATAATAATGATAACAGTTGTAACTTGTACATATACAATCAAGCCACTTTCATAGAGTTAGCTTGAATTTAAGGCTGAATGATCCTTTTTTTTACCCTCTTTTTTTTACCCTTTTTTTAGTAGATGAACCCCTTTCTCTGTATACACAAATCATAGGGCCTACATGTACCTTTCTTAAATGTACATGTACATGCTGTGTTAATAGACAGTCCATAGTACACCATACTCATCACATTATCACTGAAAATAAGAAACATTATTTCTGCCTTGAAGCCAGACTACTTGAGAACAGAGTGGAGTTAATGTTATAATTCAAGGCTTTGATCTCAGATGAGGGCATGTATTCCACTGAAAGGATCTCAACACTTTGTTGAACCATAGAATGGGGATAGAACAGAAAGGAAATGGATAATTGATGCAACTTCCCCTAGTGCCAAGAGAGTGGAGAGGGATATGAAGGATAATAGAGAGGGATGAAGGAAGTTTAAGGGGAAACTCATAAATCTTTATTTATAAAAGGGTATAGCAGTCACAAAGCAGGAAGGACCAACTAATTAATGTGTTATCGTTCATCGGGATGATCTATTCATTCATCCCCCCCCCCTGAACAATAGGTAAATGTAAGGATCGACGCCAATGGCCCAGTGCTATGAACTGTGGATTCAAAATTTTAAATACCTTTTTTTTGTATTACCGGTACATGTTCCAAGTATTTTGTGTTTATGCATACAGTAGTATAATGTCAGTGTTTTATGCGCAGCAAGATACATACAGTTAGCAACTAAATTATTCATGCCCTTACCAAGTTTTGCAATTTTTTAACTTTTTAAGTATGTGGAAAATTGATTTATGTTTCTTGATAATGTTACATAATAAAGCTTACATGTACAAGATGTCAACAAAGGCCCTCATTCAACGGGTTCACCTTTCATTCATGAGTTACAAAAAACACAAAAACCAACAAGGGTATGAATAATTCAGTTTTTAACTGTACATATACGTACATAGTATACAGGTAAATGTCCCACATACATCATCAGTAAAAGAAATGAAGGGGGGGGGGGGGGTTGAAATCAATTTTGTGTTAAATTTGAACCCATTCCCGGTTTAAGCTAATGGAATGGAGGGAAGTCCATAGTCAATGAGTTTAGAAGTGAGGTGTGCATTTTTTTAATGAAATAGGAATACACATACCTCATTTTGAAGTAATGATTCAACAGATAACACAATACTGGTTTTATCAGGTTAATTTCATCACAACAATTTAGATGTTATCAGTTATTTAAAGGTAAAGACCAGTATTGGAAACGCCCCAATTTCAAAAAATGAAATGGAAGCTCTCATTACCAATCATGTGAAAGAATATGTTTTGACTAATACATGATGATAAAAAATTTGCCGGGAAACCACCTACTAATTCATATATTTGGTAAATTTGTTTCTCTCCATGGTCTGTGAGGGATATAGGGTAGTCCCATATACATCTTTCTGTGTATAGTGCTTGTAACTTTACGAAAAATGGGCCAAATTTCTTATCATTTTGATGATTCCAGAACCTTGCAGATGCTAGATGCTAGATGATCAACCTTTTCTGATCGATTCCACAACGTTTCTTTCACAATGCAATCGCATGACCATAACTGGTCTTTACCTTTAATGAAATATGTGCAAATTTTGCATATATTTTGACATTTTTCATCAAAATAATAGAAGTTTAAGTTTATTTTGTTCTCAGTTCAGCTTACATCTTTTGATTATTAACAGGTACAGAATGCAAAATTTTACCCTATTTTTTTTCCTTTTTTTCCCCTTCTTTTTATCTTTTAGCAAGTTGAGGTGGACGGACAACAATGCATGCTGGAGATCTTGGACACAGCAGGCACAGTAAGTTAAAAGTAGCAACAAACATGCAAATAAATCATGATCCATAGGGTTATCTGATGTTCATTACGGAATCTATTTTTCAAAGAGGATTAGAGTTATTGTTGTTGATTGGAGAAGGTTTAAGGTTAGGATTAGGGTTAGTGTTTGGTCCAAGGATGAAGTCAGGAATTTGAAAGATTGACTGCTATTCACGAAGGTCGAATGTATTTTGTATATTAATATACATACACTGTACTAGAGCTGTTTTTATAATTCTATCCTAATAAAAAGCAACCATAAAAAAAAGAACCATGATTTGACTATGACAACTTTCAAACTTGTTGCTTCCTAGCATAACATTCATTTCCAAATCCTTAAAAGGAAAAAAAAACCTCTGAAAGATAGGTCATATATCCAGTCACGTTAAGGTAATATTTTTTTCTGTTTGTTGAAAAAGAAAGTCAAATGGCTATTATGAAAAGGAAGTAAAGGATATCGGATATCCATTAACCGTAGGCTCTCCTCTTGTAACGAACTCACACCCGCCCACATGCAACTTCAATGGTGCATGGACCTACAAACATATAATGTACATATAGGATGAACACCATCAGATCAAGCGGATGTGTGTTGGACATGTATTGCTATATATTGCTACTCGTTTCCTGACTTTGTTTTTTGTTTTGTACTTTTGGGGGTTGTTGAAAAGTAAAATATGAATAAAAGGCTGCCAACCTTGAAATCAGTATTATTGTTGGTCACACCAGATTATTTCATCATGGTATTTGTATTATTTATTTGGTGGTGGTGAGAATATGGTTGAGCAGTAATTGAGAAACCATTTTAATCAAAAGCAAATACTTTTCTAATTTTAGCTTTAAAAAAACATTGGGGGAAATGACACACACACAAAATAAATAATTATCATCTGAACTACATGTACCAAATCATTAAAACAAATATAGTTCTGGAGAAGATGGGTATGTATTTGTCAGTAACCTTTGAATTGCCAACCACAAAAATCATGCCAAAAATAGGAATTAACTATATACATGTACATGTACAAGAAACAGAAAGTACATATATTGAAAGTAAATGATAAAAACATATTGATGAAAAGTGCATGGATAGAAGTACCAGCATTTTTGCAATGATTTTACCCTGAAGTGTTGACCGGTGTTGCTGTTTGTCTGCAAGCAAAGAGTCAAAGACTCACAAAGAGTCAAAGAGTCAAATTTGATATGAAGTTTATTGTCTGTTCAGAGCCAGAATAACAGTAACTCGGGCGATTGAAAATTTGAAATAAAAGACAATGTTTAAAAGATAAACTATTTGTGTCTTGACTCTTGAGTGAATCCTAAGCTAGGTTTACAAAAGGCAAGCGCACCTGTAATGCATGGTGTGGTAGTCTACAGCCTGAACAGTTCATTCAGACTTTGCAATGAAAACAACCAACATGGGTCCTTGGTTGCAAACTATATCTACATGTAGCTGTATTAGTATACATAACAGGCCAACTTCTGGGAACACTATCAAGAACTTAATATAATTCAAATTACTCAGCCAAAGAAACTAACTTTTGTATTTAGACAACTGTCCTAATAAATCAATATTAAAAAGGCTACTAAGGCTTGAAGGATTATGCATTGAGAAAGAAAGAAAGAAAGAAAAAAAAGTACAATTACTAATAGGGACTGAAGGTCTCCCAATCTCTTTATTGAATGCTTTAATTTGTGGAAATGAATAGATGTTGTCCTTATCAAGCCTGCCTGTCTGCCTGCCTGCCTTTCATACAGTATAATGAGAGATTCTATTAGAGGACCTTGGCTTATATTGCCTTGTAAAAGCACCCAAGCCACGTATGTCTCTGATTTCATGTACATGTACTTGCAGGCTTCCAGAAATATATCAACAATGTGGTAGAAAATAGAGAAAACATGTTTGTGTGAACATTTGATGACCCCCCCCCCCCTTCATTGATTTAAAAAAAAAGGGGGGGGGCATGTTAATTATATATGTTATAGTTTTTTTTGGATATAATTTGGACATCAAGTAAAAGGTTGAATTATATAGTCGGGGAGCACCTTTTATTCTCAAACCATGCTCAATTTATCTTATATAATACGTTTTTAGTTTGATGAGAAATAACTTTTAAAACTTTTTACTTCTTCTTCTCTCCAGGAACAATTTACAGCCATGAGAGATCTGTACATGAAGAATGGCCAGGGCTTCGTCCTTGTGTACTCCATCACAGCGCAGTCTACCTTCAATGATCTCCATGATTTACGAGAGCAGATCCTTCGTGTCAAAGACACAGATAACGTGAGTACCTAACAGTATCTCTTCAGCAGTGCTCAAGCTGAGGGATTGGTTGATCTTTTCTTTTTTTTAGAAAGTCCCAGTGTATATTTACTATCTTCCTCAAATGTTATCTTTCAGAGGAATCACAATATACCTCTTGAAGCAAAAGTTCATATATTTAATGCTTTTTATTATTTTGTTGATACAATGATCTAGATTTACTGTACAGGCTGACAGAAACGTGTGCTACAGTCTAGAGACCAGGGGACTCTTTTCTTTGGTATAGTAGCATTGTAAAGTTATGTAAGCAAGAAGAAAGGTTATCTTAGAACATGGTAATACTGGTAACTGTTTATTGTCGTATAGTTATTCCAATTTGTCAGTTACAGTGTACATGTACCTTGGTGTAAATAAATGATCTGGCACATAGCTTATAAATTATTTATGTTATGAAACCTCTCTGTAACTGCTATTAAAGAGGATTAGATCTTTTATGAATTGAATGGGATATAAAAACTATTACCTATGCTTGTCTAGACACTGTAGAGTTAACATAAAGGCCTATATTTTTGTAATAGAAATACCCTCTGCAGACTTAGTACAACACAGATTCAATGGAGCAGAGATACACCCTTCCTTTCTAGGATACCTTTACGGGGTATATCAATGTTGATTGTGGAAAGGGAATGGGATTAGCAAAGCGTTTTTAAAAGGGAGAAGAGAGCTGAGCATGCAAAGAAGTATATGATTTTATTGTAATACTGCAGTATTGTACAGGTCTTGTGGGTTGCACCCCCCCCCCCCCCATTTCTACAGCCCCTGCATAAAGCCTGTCTGTGCAGACTAATAGCTGTTTACCTGAATGCATTCTGCTAAACTTTTGATGCACTATACAATATGACCTTGTGGAGAATAATGCAGGTACAGCACTTATCCTATGATAAAAAGCTTGTAATGAGAGATTCTGAGGGCCATGTAAGAGCTTGGCTCCTGCTGGAAAATATTTGATTATAAACAAATCAAGCATTTGAATGTATTTTTAGTATTTTATTACATTGCTGAAGGAAAGACTTGCTAGCTCATGCATGTACGTGTGAGATACATGGAGGTCATGCTATACCAAGTTTACAAACCTGTCTCACAAGAATGATTTTTTTTTTTAAATCGACCATTCATCTTGATATGGAGAGTATTCTATATCTAACTTCACAATTAACGAACTTGTTAAGAATTTTTTTAAAGTGCAAGATTTTTGTGTTTATCATTTATCAATTGATTTTATAGCACTGAAAGGGTCAACCATTTATGATATCCATTTATATCAATAAGGCAAATAGGCCATTTTGTAATGTACTCAAATTTTAATGCACAAATCTTTGTTAAGTGCCTTGTTACAAATTATTTCATTCACCTGTTGCGAATAATTGTATTTCACTAGTCAGGAAGCAAATTGCATATGTTGCGTGTTGTTAGGTAGGGCAAGCCATACTGTTTGTCCTACCTAACAAAAATTAATTTACCGATATGCAATTTGCATTCTGAATAATGAAATACAATTATCCATTACAGGTGATTGAAATAATTTGTAAGGATTTGTTTGTGGTTCAAGCATGCGTTGTGGCACTAATATTCTGTGTCAAGACATTAATCTACACTGTACGGTTGCTACTCTCAACCTAAGTGTAATTAATGGTCAGTACCAGGTAGGGAGAAATGCTTTATAAAGCTTGGCTAAAGCCAGGGAAATAAACATGGGTCTCTTGGGATGGATGTGTGCTGTAACACGTATCTTCTCTTGTTCTCCCTCCCTGCCCCCTCCCTGCCCCCTCCCTGCCCCCTCCCTTTCAGGTTCCCATGGTACTTGTAGGCAACAAATGTGACTTGGAAGACGAGAGAGTAGTAGGCAAGGATCAAGGAGCTAGCTTAGCAAGGCAGTTCAACGGCTGGTAAGTAGACTCATCATCTAAAACAATCATTGGACCAGTGTGTATAGCTAGCTGGTAGTAAATCAAACCTTAAGTTTTCACCTGGCATCTATGGGTTAATAGTTGAAGAGTATGAAAAAAAAATGAAGGATAGCATAAAAAACATAAAAGCAGAACCCAAGTCAGATATTGGATCTGTTCTACACTGTAGTGTGTTCACATATGGGTGTACCGGTATTGGCTAGTCTACTCAAACATCACTTTAACTTTCATTAATAATGTATTTCCATTTTCTTCACCAATAGTCATATAGGAACCTAAAACATTGATGATTGGTGATTGGCCGTCTGCATTTCTCAGTCTGGGTATTGTTCATACCGTATTCTAGTAAACATGCATATATTTCATTATACAAGACTCCAGCTAAAATTTGTTGAGCAGTCCAATACTCCACCTTAACTTTTATGTGGGGGGGGGGGGGGGCAATTTTGTGGCTATTCATATTTTAAAAATGGACCCTTGTTTAATATTTGGGGGTCATGTTGAATTTTTAAAGGTTGTCTGCCATTGAGTTGCTGGTCATGTAGAGCCTTGAGTATACTTCTATTATGCTTTTGGTAATGTTTGCATGTAGCTGCCATTCTCCAGAGGACAAGACTATTTAGGATATCACAAAAAAACTATTAAGAAGGGTGGTTTATAAAGTTCTTCATGTTGGCAGGACACCCCTCTACTCATTGCACTGAACCCTTATTGGCACAAACCCAGAATCAAAGATTGTTCTATGTTCACCAACAGTAATAAGTCATGGTGTAAACCACAGCTGTGACTTAATGGGGTAATCATTGTATCAAGGATATGCCTGCTAGGTGGGGCATGCAGGGAAAATATGCATCTACTATTTTACAAATACCATACACAATGTAATTTAACATAAGAAGGGGTACATTTTTTAATTTTTTTATGTCCTTGCCTTTTGCAAACCAAGCAAATGACACAACCATTATGCTATTGTTGTGTAATGAGTAATGATAACAGTGATCCTACGAATGCATATATGAAACCAAACATATCCAAGACTATCTAGTCTACGCAATAGGAAGTGCCATAATTTGTTGTCAGGTTGTACTCGTGTATGTACATGTAGGTCTGAAACATTGCCCTAACATTTTCTCACGGTATCTTAGAATCATTATGGGGATGATGTTGAGATGCGATAGTACTGTTATGCGTCAGAGGGAGATGAACTGATTAGGTTTTGAGGTCAATGTGCCAAATGATGATGTAAACAGAGGCTCCTTGGTGTTGATTTGCTGCATTCCTCCAGTTATGTATGTTTACAAAATAGGCACATGACTTTTAAACACCTTCTGAAGAATAGAAAGTCCAGTTGTCTGATGACTTGATACACTTTTGATTTGCAGAATTTCTCAGCGATTACTAGCGTAGCCCAATAAGATATCACAATTTGAATCAACTAAAAATACTTGTCATTAATCGTGCACATAATAGCCAAATTCACAATAGGAGGTTTATCTTAAACCATGGACTATGGTTTAAGATAAACCTCCTTAGTATACTGTTTAGGTCTCAATGGAAGTTTAAAATATGACTTAGACCTCCTTTGTGGATTTAGACTAATATTATAATATTATAATAATAATAATAATATTTAATTTTTATATAGCGCTTAATACAAATGTCTCTAAGCGCTTTACAAATATACTATTACCCTGGTCATTGGATTCAGTGCTTGCCTGCACATAATGTGTGCACGATCTCCACTCCTGGGGAGCATTCCAGCCGGGCGTTACTTGACGCTCACGAACTGTTTGACCAACAATGACAGCCGCATCCTACCGGGTACCCATTTGACACCTGGGTGGAGAGTAGCATGTGCAGGTTAATATCTTGCCAAAGGATATTAGTGCCGTGTCGGGATTCAAACTCTCGACCTTCGCATCCCCAGTCAAGCGCCTTAAACCACTCGACCACGACACTCCCGACACTCACGACATTATGGCATGCCAGGGAAGGCTTTCATCAACTTCTTACAATACAATACCTATTACTGTTGTGTGATCTCTCTCTCTCTCTCTGTCCAACATTGATTTTAAAATGTGTCTAGTATACTAGTACCGGTACTTGATTATTAAATCATGTTCTTTTTCTACAATTTGTGCTTTTCCCTTATCATGTGCAGTACATTCTTGGAGACCTCAGCTAAAGCTAAGATCAACGTCAATGACCTCTTCTACGACCTAGTCCGACAGATCAACCGTCTAACACCGGAGTCGCGGAAGAAGCCCAAAAGAGGCAAGGAGTCAAAGAAATGCATAATTGTGTAATTAAGGTTGATTTGGGTTAAAAGATATGTTTGGTGGGATGAGAAAGGGGCTAAAATGAGATGAGGATTTTGTTAGAGAGCTTAAAGCGACCCATTGGCTTTGTGGATATGGCAAATTCTGTACAGCTCATAGGGTGACTCTGTGAAAATGGAACATGCAATATACACTTTTCATCTTACAGGTAGCCCTTGTGGTGATTCATGCTCGCTCTCCATATGTGTATGGAGCAGAAAAGTTGATATCAAATTCTACTTCATAAAAACTGAATTCTTCACAATGAACAAATTTATCTCATGTTTTTGTAGTTGTAAGTTGGCATTTACGAATCAACGGTGCTTACTTGTTGTAGAACCGTAAAAGGCTTTTGAAAATTTGTAGCTCTGAAATCTCTAAAGGATATCCAGGGTATATTCTTGCAGATGCAAACATTAGGGGACAACGATGTAACAAGATTCCCCCTTTACAAATGCCATTATAATGTTGCTGGAAGCAGAGATCAATTGATAGCAAAGAGCTGAGCTGAGCTGCAAGAGGAAATTTGTGTGTAATAACCCTCATCTTGTAAAGAGGAATGAACTTTTCACGCATTTGTGATGTAAGCTTTGATAACAGCAGGTAGAGAAAACATTGGGAGAGTGCTGGGGGAAGAGTAGATTAAGTAAAAGAGGAAATTGCCCAGGGAACTGAAGAAAAAAAAGTGTAAAGGAGATTTTCGTAAGTGATGTGTTATTGTACATGGGACCAGTATTACTGGGGTAATTTTTTCTATGTTCGGAAAAAACAAAAACAAGCAAAAGCCTTCAACTCTGCTGTGTTTTGTAAAGTTAAATTTGTACACATTTTGGTACATGTAATTGCTTAGAATATAGTATGTACGGTATCTCTTGTTCACTACATTGTAGATGTATAGAAGTGATACAAGATAGACCATTTTTTAAAACTGTAATTGACATATCAAGGAGTGTGTGTTTTATGCTCAATCATTTGTAAACCCTTGATCAGACATGATTTGGTAAACCACCTAAAAAGATGACTGCAGCAAAACTTTGTAAACTAATTTAGTGTGGCAATATCTCGGGGAAGAGGATTAAGAAGGAATGGGGAGGGGGGGGGGCCGCCTTTACCGGTACTCAACAATAGCCCCTTAACGCAGTCACTTCTCACTGATCTGTGTTGTAAAATAGAGAAATGCATAGCATAGTATGCTTACCGTTACCTCATTCAGCTTCCCTGCAGTGGTGTTTGTTATGCATCATGTCTGAATAAGCTTTTAGTCAACTCCATAGCTGGTTGGGAGCAGTAGTTATGTCACAGGAGGTTGCTTCTCATTGGTCAGTCAATTCACAGAGCCTCAAATAGTTCCCTCCCATGCAGATTGTATAGAGGATGGAAATGTTTGGCACCCCATGATTTCACCTATGACTGTGTATATGTTCATATTTCACAACTATATCTCTCTGCATGCTATGGTCAACTCTATGTTCTTGCTAATTTGTGTGCATATTGTTTGATTTTTCTTCTTCTTTCACCCTTAACAGGTGTATTCATTAAAACAAAATAATCAAACTCACATACATTTTTGTTTAACATATTGTTACAATACTTTACACATACATTTCTATCAATTTAGGTAAATTATAAATTTCTTTTCTTTTCCTTTTCTAACAGCTTGTTTGATTCTGTGACTTTTTTCTCTATCTGCTGGCTGTCAGTGTTGCATGAAGAATAAATGATGCATGATGATCTCTGCATTCAGTTATATCCTCTGTGGTAATATGCAAGTAATATAGTCAACTGGTAGAATAGAAGTATACTAACTTTCCCTTCACACACCCCTTTTTTAAAAGCTTTGAGTAGGAAAGAGGGAATTCTCTTTCCCCATGGCCATCCACTGACCCTCACTGACCCCCACTGACCCCCACTGACCCATCTGCACATATTCCCCTTTATAAAAGAAATCTCTTTTGGGGGGAGGAGGGGTGATTGATGATTATTTGTAATTCAGATAAGAGGGATTATAGTGTAGGTACGATAGCACATTCTAGCTTTCAAATGATCACAAGTCTGTGAAGTCTATTCAATTCTCTGATGTACTAACAAAAGTATGTATACTTTGGGGATGGCAACAAATGGTATTCCTAGTTTATTACTGGGCAGCTCAACACAAAGCACATCACAATATAACTCTCACAATAGCATTGATAAAACACACTATTTACTCATCCCTAAATTGATGTACATGTAGCAGTGTTTGTGCATTTTAGAAACCTATACGTCTGCATGCTCTTCCAATTGTAATTAAATATGTCTCTCAATGAATTTTGCATTATTTAAATTGCTATAGGTCTTATTTATCTGGAACTGTGATATATGTATACTTTGTTATAATCTTAATTATTATTGATATACGTAAGTCAGTTACAACTGTTTTTATTATACTTTGTAGACAAGTAGTATAAGCAATAGATATTTTAACACCTAATACTAGACTTGTTTGCATAATTTACAAACATTTTACAGGTAAACATTCATTGTAAAAGCCAATATTGTTGCAAAATATGATTGTCTTTTTATCTGTTATCCAATCCTCTCACAGCTCACATGTTATCACGAAAAAAAAAGCTTAGAGTTTGTCGGGAAATAATGATGAATTTGCACTCATGCATCAAGGAACAATGAACTGAAGTTGTTTTTATAAAACAGTTCAGGAATAGCCAACACCTCAGAAAACAATGAAAATATTGTCTTGAACTAGCAGAGCAGCTTTAAAAAAAATTATGCGAGGAATCTGTGATGTTAAGCTTGCCAATAAAAATATGGGATGATTGTGTTTTTACTTTGATACTTAGTTCATTGTGTAACCTCCTCAGTTGGTTCATGGTATTTTGGAGTAGGGAAATATGGCAAGTACTTGAAATGCCGTGATTTGTGAGCTTTGCTGTAATTTGATCAGTTTAATTTTTTTGAAATCATGGATATAACCATCAGTGCTTGAGCAGCGAGCAGAATAATAATAGAAATAAAGAAGGTTTCAAAAAACAAAAAAAATAACTACCATATACTTGAGTGCAAGTCTCAGTGTACCTACATGTATGTTCGCTATAAAATGTAGAGTTCATTCATGTGCATGTTCTTGCGTTATCTTTGAAAAGTTTTCTTGTAAATATTGGAGAGGTTTAAGGGTTCATTTGCAAAACCAGAGCTGTCTTTTGTGACAGCTTAAAGTCTTAAAAGGTTGTACATGTAGCTTAATTATCTCTGTACACTATGTAGGCCTGCTTGTTGCAGCAATTCTATCTGGTACTCCATATTCTTTGTAACAAGCCGAGATGATACAACATGTGCAAGAAGATGTATATCTTCTTCATACACATATAATATATAACATTATTATTTATATAAGGCTTCCATGTGGTACAATAAATCAGCGTATTCAATATCTGTAGCGCAGTACCCGGCTGACTGACCAATATGGTTTTCGTACTGCTCAGTCATCCGGGAACTTCCAACTATTGATATCGATATCATACAAAAACAAAGCCATATTTACCGAGGTAAGTCAAATTTTGTTATTTCGCTAGTCAGAATAATAATATTGTATGGCTTTGTTTTTGTGTGATACAAACATATATTGCTCTCGCTAAGACAATATTAGACTCATCTGTGACTCGTCAAATATTGTCATAGCTCAAGCAATATATTCTTGTGTCATACTCAAAGCCATCCAATATTATATAAATACTGTCATGAATAACACAGTTATTGTTATATATTTGAAAGGTTTTTTATTTTGTACTTGCACTAGTGAGTCTGTATCCAAGATAATCTCACACAAACTTTTAATAGCTGAGCTACTTTTTTTTTCTTCAGAATATCACTGTCTTAAAAAATCTCAATGTTTGATGACATGCATGATCCCTTATAAAAGAGAGAAGTTGTCATGAAGCTCAATCTAACATACTCTGATATCAGTTCATAGTTCAATAGGAAAAGATACACAAATTTTGTACATGTATGTCGATAAGAATTGCCTTGCGTTAAAATTTTATGAATAAATATCTCTTCTATTTTATTGTAATTTCATTTCTTTACTTGATGAGTTTTATCAGTAGTTATTACAATTATTTTAGTGATCATCATGCAGTAGGCTTTTCTTGCATTTGTACGTTTGTAAATTGTGATGCCATTTAAATAATTTTTATGTTGGTTGTCAGGGCTTGCATTGTGAGGAAGCCTTAATCAATAAAATATGCTTTACTGTACAGTATACAAGTTTGTCTTTTGTTTAATTCATGCTTCATTGACTTCGCAACATGCACATTTTCAAAATTCCCAACTTCATCCCTAGATCACTCCTCACTAAACCTCACTAATTTTTGACAAAATAAGAGCAAATATCGTTGGAACAAGGGTTAGGTCTCCCTCTAAAACCCTCTCTTGTCAATAATACTGATAATGATGTCACTTATGAATATAAATGCATTATAAATAATGAACAGGTGGAGAGGTGCATTCAGGTATGAGAAGTCTTTTAATTTACAGCTTTTATCATAAATAGGAATTTTCTAACATTCACAAATTATATTTACAAATGAATACACTCAATTTTCTTTACAAAATTTGCTGTGATCAAAATATACACATAATTGATTCTACTGTCTCAAGATGAATGGTCACATACAATAAAGTATCTACTAGCAAACAGTACATCTTAAGGTCTTTGAAGTACTTTCAACAGAGTAGTGAGAACTATAAAAATGTTTGTATTCAAGGTTTCCATATAACTTTAACATAGTACATGTACTATTTACATCAGATCTGCAAAACCAGTGGGAGTACCTTTATCTCTGAACTGATATTCAAATCAGTTTCATAGGGGTGGGCCACCATTCTGATTCATTCATAAAATATTGGAATCTTTATTTCAAAAGCACAAACAAAAAAAGGGGTGGGGGGGGGGGGGAGAAATGACATATATATATATATATATATATATATATATATATATATATTTCTATGCTTGCAGTGATGTAGCAAATAAGTGAACAAGTCACCCGTCCAACAATGACCTCATTCCCAACCAACCATTGGTGTAGATATTTCCTAAATTATTTTCATCATTTTGCCATCTTATTTTTGAGAGTATTTAAACATAAATGAAAAATTTAGCTTGGCATATTTGCGCTTTACTCACATAGTTTAGGTGTACCGGGTACTAATTTTTTTAAACATATATTATTAAATTCAAATTTCTCTTACTATGATTGCAGGAGAATACAAGGTAATTGTAGTCATGACAATTTCTGATTTATTTTTTTCTCCTTTAAACTGATTAGTTACCTAACCGCAACCCTTCAAACAAATAAGAGAACTATTTGAAAAACAATATCAACATTAATTCCATATACCTCTATTTTAACAATACATTACACTGCATCATGCTTCACAGATCATGAGATTAGTAGGGTAAAATTCCTGTTTAAGATTCCTACAGGTTTTCTTTATTTGCATTAATTATCAAAGATCTATTTGGATTCCAGCTGCAGTATTTGGTTTTGACTTTAAATACACAGTCATATGAATACATATTGTCTTTCTTACTATACATAAATCACACACATTGATGAATGAAATAATATTACATTGAATAGATCTTGAGATGTCATCAGATCAGATAGTGGTTTTTCCTGCCTTTTTAAACATTTTTATGAAGAAGAACTTCAGTCTAAAGCCTTTAAGACGCACATAAGTTCATAAGGTTTGTGCAGTATACATACATTTCAGCATTCATACATTAAGTGGAAGTTTAGACATGATCCTTTCTTGAAATCGTGAATAGTTAACAAAAAAGTGTAAAAAGAATCAAGAAGTGATTCAAACAGGTAATTAAAATATCTTTGGGAAAGAGTTTTAAATGTAGATCGCAATCCTCATTTGCTCTTGTAAAATGAAGATTGTCAGTAAACGAAATGACATCAACGTTCCCCCCCAAAAAAAAAAAAATTTAAAAAATATATATATATATATATATATATATTAAGACAGGAAAAGTAAAAATTAAAATTAAATAAACAAGAAAAATTAAAATAAATAGAAGAGCACTTTGGAAAAAGAGTTTTGGAGCATTGGAGAAATTAGAACAAACTCAAGGCAATGGAACTATATATAGAAATGGTGTTGTGGTCAAATCATGATGATGATAGCTGTAGAATAAATATAGCTGTAGAATAAATGTAGCTTCCTTGAGCAGTGAACAGACATATAAGACCTTGTTTACACATGTAAACTACCTACAATTTCTTTTTAATTTTACCAATACGAAATAAATGGAAGGCAGATGGAGATGAAATAGGCAGCAGAGTGCAACAAAGGCCCAGAGGCGGACCTACTTTAAGTGTGTTATACAAGATGCAGAAATGTTTAGTAATGCTACTTCTCTGCATTAGGTGTAAACAAGGCTGTAGAATATTAGAGCCTGCTAGTGTCTGTTGATACTGATACAAGTGGACGGTATCAATGATGATCAGATTCAGGTTTCTGTAGCTTCTGGTACAGCCTTGCGACAGAATGGACAGTGATTTTTCTGAAGGACTTGGATCTCATACTCATCGGTGTGAAACAGCTGCAAGACAAGAAAAGAAGAGAAGATAAAAACAAATTAGAAAGATTTATCAGTCATAGGAAAACTAATGAAACTGTACAAGTGGAAGCTTTCAAGTTATATAGATAAGACATACAACGTGAGAAGGGACAAAGACATATAAGAATGAATCCAATCATATGACTTAGGAAGGGTATTGAAAAATTAAATTAAATTAAACGAATGAAATGAAATGAAAAATCACATAGCTTCCATATTCCAGTAAGGATCATGTCATCATTGTTAGCGATCTTCCTTACGACAAGTTTAGAGACCCTATCATTTTTTCAACCTACCATTTCTCTAGTTGTTTTGATCTTGATGTTTGCTAAATCCAGCATGCAAAGGCTCAGTGGTTTAACGTTAATCAGTGTTTCTAAACCTACGAGACCCCAGGTAAACAGTACATTAGATGTGTTGGTGCCCTATGGTATGATGAGTCACACTGCTGAACCATTTCCAAACCACATGATTCCTGGTCATTCAGGGTAATATCATTTTGTTGTTGAGTCTGTAATCAGTGTGGTGCGAGTCTCACTGCTGTGACTAGGGTATTAGAATCCATTCAGACAAGGCTCTTTTCTATAATCCAAGAAAACTCAGATCCTGCAACCACAACCACCACTCCTCACCTGGTTACATGAAGCACATACAGTGACCGATACATCAGGCATGATGGACTTGAAGTACTGATAGCGTAGAGGAGCTGGCCATCTCTTGACCACCACATGACTCCGGTCAAGAGTCTTCAAGACTGCTCGATTGACCACCACCGGGACAAACTCGTTTCCTCCTTGCTGCAATGGAAAATGATGAAGGTATCATAGAAATAGAGTTCAACTTGAAGAGCTTCAGTCAAAGTCATGCATCCTTTTTTTTCCAATAAAAAAGACAACAAATTTTTACCAACCAAAAGTGGGGTTATACAGTATATCAACTCCTGATCTGATATGTTGTATTTAAAATAAATTTTGAGTGCATCTACAAATTTCAAAATTTGCACATTTTTACGACATATTTCAAAACTATTCTCATTATGTAACGGACATTAAGAAGCGCATTATCAGAAACACTTAGATTTATTAATGATTTTTATTTCTTTGACTTTGCTTATAGTATCCCTACACAGCACCATATCAGCACTATACTCTTAAAATTCTAAAAAATACAAACATTCCTCTTGGGGAGGAGGGGATGGGGTCTCACCTAGATAGTAGTCTATTAGCACTGGGTCAAAATACCCTAGAAAGTTCAACAAAATTCCAGACATTCCTCTTTTTTTTTTGGGGGGGGGGGGTGGGGGTGGGGGCTTACCTCAAAGCTGAGCAGTCGAGCAGTGAATGGGTCTTCCTGAACGTCATCTGAATCATTCCCTCCATACTCATCCAGCCTCATAGACTGGACGTTGCCTGTGTTAGATTCATTCCACTTATCAGCTCCACCTCGGCCCTTCCTGAGTGGCTCCACCTGGATCAGCTGGACTGCCTCCTCATCAGGGATCCCCTCCTCCAGGTGGAACTCTACCAGAGGGAGCACCTCTGCATGTGCATGGAGTCAATATAGCTTCACTTTATCACAGGTACTTGTATATTAAGTCAAGTGTGGACATGTAACTCTATTCGATTTCAAATTTTCGTATCTACTGCATTGAAGAGCAATTAAATTTGCACAAATTTTAAACAATACTAGGTTTATTTCAATTATGAGTGTATGGATACTAGAACTTTCGCATGTATGGAATGTTCACCAATTTTTATGAGTTGTCAAGGTTCGCAAAAGTTTCATGCCGTGAAATAATTCAATTACAACTGATGCCACACTGAATTTTTGCAATACAATAAAAACAAATCTTCTGTAAATTACAAATAGCAAAAGATTTTTGTCATAAAAATCTATGATTGTAAAGTAGTAAAGAGGAACAAAGAACCAGTGTACAAAATATATATATTCCTAAAACACTGGAATCAGCTTAATGTCACTTTCTCAACTTCAGGTCACCTACATGAGGCTTTTCCTTAAAATAATATGAAAATGATAGAAAGTGTATTCAAAGGTTTGAGATAGAGGTTGTCCTGATGAAAATAATAGGGAGAAAAAAAAACTGCCATTTACTTTTTGCATTCACTCTTTGATTGTGATGGTGTTTTTTGATTTGATTTGATTTTGATTTATTTATTTCTGTTTGATTTTCTTTTTCTTTTGCATTTTTACAAATATATAACAAACAAATATTGCAAATTTACACATGACAAAAGAATATATGTAGAATAAGGTAAGGTAAGAATCCATTTGCTGGTACAAAGTATGCCCATATTCCATATATATATATAATAGTGGCAGAAAAGTGAAGACGTATATATGAAATGGCAGCCACAGTCGTCATTATTGTTAACAGGTGACATTTTCATACAAGTATGTCACGGGAAGCAATCATGTTCATTCATGATACTCCAGTGGATAACATAAGATTTACAATCAATGTCTACTCACCAAAGGATGCAAAGGAGTGGACGAAAGGTTGACTGCAGTTGATACATTGATTCCCTTGGTTGTTGAGCAGGGGGTTGGTGGTAGAGCAGCGATAACACATCGGTAGAACATCCTACAAAGAGAGAAAGATATTCATTGGAAAACATCAAACATCGGTAGAACATCCTACACACAGAGAAAGATATTCATTGGAAAACATAACACATCGGTAGAACATCCTACAAAGAGAGAAAGATATTCATTGGAAAACATCAAACATCGGTAGAACATCCTACACACAGAGAAAGATATTCATTGGAAAACATCAAACATCGGTAGAACATCCTACACACAGAGAAAGATATTCATTGGAAAACATCAAACATCGGTAGAACATCCTCAACATAGAGAAAGATATTCATTGGAAAACATCAAACATCGGTAGAACATCCTACACACAGAGAAAGATATTCATTGGAAAACATCAAACATCGGTAGAACATCCTACACACAGAGAAAGATATTCATTGGAAAACATCAAACATCGGTAGAACATCCTACACACAGAGAAAGATATTCATTGGAAAACATCAAACATCGGTAGAACATCCTACACACAGAGAAAGATATTCATTGGAAAACATCAAACATCGGTAGAACATCCTACACACAGAGAAAGATATTCATTGGAAAACATCAAACATCGGTAGAACATCCTACACACAGAGAAAGATATTCATTGGAAAACATCAAACATCGGTAGAACATCCTACACACAGAGAAAGATATTCATTGGAAAACATCAAACATCGGTAGAACATCCTACACACAGAGAAAGATATTCATTGGAAAACATCAAACATCGGTAGAACATCCTACACACAGAGAAAGATATTCATTGGAAAACATCAAACATCGGTAGAACATCCTACACACAGAGAAAGATATTCATTGGAAAACATCAAACATCGGTAGAACATCCTACACACAGAGAAAGATATTCATTGGAAAACATCAAACATCGGTAGAACATCCTACACACAGAGAAAGATATTCATTGGAAAACATCAAACATCGGTAGAACATCCTATAAAGAGAGAAAGATATTCATTGGAAAACATCAAACATTAAAGATACCAATTTGAAGAAGAAAAGCTGATCCATTCAATCCTTCAGAATTCAATTAGGTTACTATAATAACAAACTGATGTTTTCCTGCGGTACTTGACTTTTGTGTAGTTGTGTATCTTTGTTATATTCATGAAGAGCAATACAAGACCTATTCAAAGGTACAGAGTACCGGTACTGTACAAGACCTAGGCATTGTCTACAAACATCCCACTGGAAAGTATAAATTTCATTATACGTATTTAATGATGATATCACTTTACGCTCTACATAGTACAACTATATAACAGCTTTTACTAAATAGATACCAGTAAAAAATAATATTGAAATGAAATTGACATTCGTACAAAGTTTGATAGGATAGACAAGGGTTTTAACTATTCTGCAGAGAGATATGTGTCAATGGGGTGTCAGTGAACTTGTGCTTAAGTTATGATAGGTTTTACGAGACACTGCCCCGTTCTATCTGATCCCTCTAGGACATTACCTCAGCATCATGGAAAGGCTTGGACCTGATGGTGATACTGCCAAGGTCAATGGATTCCTGGAACCTCAGAGGAATCCTCAAAGACTGCAGCTTCTCAAAGGCAAAGCGAGCCAGCTTGAAGGCCCCTAAGTTACGGCTCTGCTTGGCTAGGGCATACAGGGTGTTCCTGAAGCATCAGGGTGTTAAGGAAAGCACAGATTCTATAGCACATACATACTCCAGTCATAATTGTCCTAGTAACATTTGCTCCATAATGAATTTTAATACACTAACTAAACATTATACCTAACCGTGCCATTATTTAAATAATAATAATATTTATAGTATTTAGCTTTTGTATAGCGCTTAATACAATGTCTCTTTATACCGTATTTGCCTGCAATATCTCTTTATAGAAGTAATATTTGGAGCTCATATTTTAAATAAAGTACATTGACTTGGAACCCCTTACATCAAGATCAAAACATGTTCAGGTACTGGTATACTTGAAACTATAGCACCCTTCAGGAATTCAGGCTATAGAGTGGACATTTAATAACAATCCAAGGATACACTTTACTGATGCCATGTGGTATGTCGTTGAGAATGGCATGCCACAAGTATCGAGACATGTTAAACAGAGCATCTGGGAGATGAGACGTGAACGGTTCATCGGTGTAGCGCTGGATGGAATGATAGACGTAGTACATTTCAGCTTTAGCTTGGAACTCCTGGAACTTGCTTAGCATGTCCCGTCTCTTGTCTGTGTCAGCTGTGTAGATGAAATACAAGAGGAATAAAAAATAGTAATGATAAAACTTTCTTTTAAAGTGCATGATATAAAAAACTGCCTCTATGTAATTTACATAGAATTGCATTTGACATAGGGATACTCTTGATGTAATACATCAAAACTGTTTTTTACCTGGTATTTAAATAAATAGAGGGAAATACTTGTAAAAACCTTGAAAAATTCTTTGAGAATATTTGTTAATACACATAAACCTAAATGTACAGAAGGAATCAATATAATGTGTTTGGGGGTAATGAATTACATGTGCACTTTGGTAATCATTTAAAGGAAAGGGATGATTCGTGATAGGAAGGACAAGACTATGATGAGGCCTGAAAGCATGATGTCCACTTCATAATGCCACTCTACTAACCTCCTGCTATGTCCAAGCACTGCATGGACAGCATCCAGAAGTAGTATCCCGCATCGTTGAACCGACTCTCAAGAACTGCATTGTGGGTAAGCTGTTCCAACACTCTGACAGCCTCGTCCTGTCGACCGGCCTTGTGGAATGCTACAAATGAAAGGAATAAGATTTTTAAAGGAATGGTCGATCATGCTCAATATTAAATCAATTATCAGGAAGGCTTCATTCCCATTAAGCTGGTTTAACTAGCTGGCCATGATCCTAACAGGGATGATACCAAGGCTAACATCATGAAGGATCGCGCATGGGGGAACCCTATTTCAGCCCCAGGAATTAAGAGGCTATACTTCTCCTAGTAATACTTGGCTTGGGTGAAGCTGCTCAATTGATCCCATCTCCTCTAGCATCTTCCTGGACTACTTTTCATTTCCCGATAGTTAAAATTAGGTCCATGGAATCCATTAAAAATAGTTTTAAAAAGAAATCTAAACGTATTCAGTGTCTTAAAATATCATCATACAAACCTCTCTGTGCTTCCTCAAATCTGTCATTCTCTGCTAGCCATTGAGCGTATGGGACATAGACATCATCCTGAGATGGGAAAAGTAAGAAAACAAAAGATACCTTCAAAGTGACATATAAAACTTTCACTTCTTGGGCCAGTAAAAAAAAAGAAAAAGATAATAAGACTCTCTCAAGTAAAATATTTTGTATACATTTATGCAAAAGTTTTTAGAAGAAAAAAAAAACTCTAGTGAAGATTAATTTATAGAGGTTTGACTGTTTGACCTTGAACTCTGGATGTTTGTCGACCAGACGGAAGGCAGCATCCCAGTGACGAGACTCTACATGAAGCATGACAAGGTTCTTAGTGTCACCCATCTTGGTGTAAGTCTCAGCAGCATAGGCAAACTGCTCCATCTTCTTGAAGTACTGGGCGCACTTCCCAAGGGGCTCCCTCTCTGCCTTGTCCAACTTTCGAGCAACATCAATGAGCCTGAAAAGACCAAAAATGTGGGATGGATATTTGAAGGAAGTTTGTAGGTCATACAATGAGAAGAAAAAGGTACAGCAAATAGGTTACTGCATGTCCACCAAGATTGAAGGAAAGAGAAATTTAAGGGAAACAGCCTACTGTAAAGATGACAAGATATCAAAGTAGATTATAACAGTCTTTATCACCCATGTCTTTGACAGATGAGCATTTACAAAATAGTTACATAAAGAAAAAACACAAAGTTGGCAGGTTCTTGTTGTGAATCTGACAGCTAGATCATTGTATACAGGGTAGGCTACAGTTGAAAAAGTATACACATCATTTCAGATGAAAAGATTTAAACTTGACTGTATTATCACTTAGCAATCAACTACATATTCATATGCAGGGTATATGGAATGTTATATATCAAACCATTCTGCCACCTAGGAAAACAAGGAGTTAGAGAAAAGATCTCACATGTCAGCCCATCCATGGTCTCCTATGATCTCTATAGCCTTGAGATGTTCTCCAGCTGATAGATACATCTCAGCAGCAGCTCTAGGTTCATTGATGTTCTTAGCCCAGTCTGCTTGCTTGGTGATTAAGAGCTTCTTGTCTTGGGGGTCACCAGATCCAATGAATTCCTGAATTAAGCAAGGGAACAAATGATAAAAGCAATTATTTTCCTAACACCGATTTCCACTTTGCTTTAAATATGTTCTACTTTTAAAGAACAAGTTCAGTATTTTCAAGCCCCAGCTTATATGACTCTTCATAATTGTAATCAGGAGCTTCTTGCCTTGTGAGTCTCCAGAGCCAATGAATCAGGATTGTTGGTAATTAGAGACCATCTTGTATCATGATCAGCTAATTGAGTATATATATGCCACTTTCAAGCCTAAGTATAGTAGTTTTCAGCTACCAAGACACATATCTCGGTTTCCTTGTGTGGTACTTGTAATACATTCTATCAGCCCAGCTCATGCAGCAAATGAAAGGGTCTGACAATATTGCAATGAAACACCATATCATTAAAACTAAACTTTAAAAAAATCACAACTTGCCACTATTTTGTTTCCAATGCATTTCATTGCTCAAATAATGTAATATTGACATCAAGAATAATTGATGAAGCTCGTTGATTACCTTGGCATGGTCAAACATACGCAGGTCCGTGTACATGTTCATAGCTCTCTGCTCCTGGCCAGCTCTCTTGTATAGTTTGGCTGCTTCACCAAACTTGCCCTGGTAGGCATAGATGTCGGCCAAGAACAGCTGATCGTCCACCTCCCCACGACGCTTACGCTCCTGTGCGGATCAAGGTTAAAGTGTAAAGCATCAACAAAAATTGAGAACAAAATTTGCTACAAAAAAACTCTATACGTAACCCACCATTTAAAAATTCTACTGAATTTTGATGGATTCATTTCTATCTATAACTGAACTGGCCTACCTCTAAGTCAACATAGCAGTTAAGGCATGTCCATACATGATGCAATATACTGCCTATTTAGCAGTAAAATTTGAAACATATTATGTCTCAATCAATGGCAGATCAATGTGATATAAGAGAAGCTGGGAGCAACAAAGGCCCCAAGGGTACTTTCTTGTGTAATCATAAGATTGATAAATAAATGTGAAGATTGATCTCTATATGCTAATTATATTTACCATTTCAAGATTTGGGTGGAAAGAAAGGACATGAGATTGGAAAGATACTGACCTCTCTATTATGTATAGTTCCAGATATCCCTAATCATAATCCTACTACTGAAATAAAATCAACATGTACCATGCTCCATCTTGGTTTCAAACAAAAAAGTGAGTGGCAGGCAATAAAGAGAGAGAGAGAGAGAGACAGAGAGACAGACAGACAGAGAGAGAGAGAGAGAGAAAGAGAAAGAGAAAAAGAGAGAGATATATATAGAGAAAGAGAGAGAGAGAGAGAGAGAGAGAGAGAGAGATAAAGAGAGGGAGAGAGAGAGAGAGAGAGAGAGAGAGAGAGAGAAAGAGATAGAAACTGACCTCTATGCTGTGTATAAGTTCCAGATAGCGTAGGTCTCTAACCCTTGTAAAAGCCTTCTTGGCAGTGTCAAAGTCCAGGCCTTGTATAGCATCATGGGCGAGGGCAGTCCAGTCCTTGACCGTCACTCCTAGGCATGCCACTTTGTATGCATCTCTGAAATATCACCAAAAATGTCAAAATTTAACCAAAATCACTAAAAATTCATAGAATGTCTGATATCACTTTACCAATAAGGGATGATATTTGTTAAAATTGTTTTAATCTTAATTCAAATTTTGGGCTTTCGGGTTTTTGTCAAAAATTTCATATGTAAAAAAAACAAAAGAACAGTGTTTCTTGTACCTTCCGATTGATTTATTTTATTTAATATTTATATCCAATTTTGGTTTGGTGACAAAGTTAACTTTTCTCACCAAGGCTTTCAAGTAATCAACAAATTTACAATTTTTTTTGTGGCCGAGATCACCACCAGGCAACACTGATGGTGGGTCGAGTGAAAATCTTGAGACAAATTTTTTTTCCACTGAGGATATAAATCCTTCCACAATTCCCATTGATTTTTTTTCCTTACATTATATCAATCCATGTAATATATATTAATGTAATAGCATTATTGTATAAAAAACTCTCATGGTGGGATAGCGCATGTAGGATTTCTCACTTGAATTGCTTGCGTTCCAGGTACTGATACATGCCAGAGGACTGGGGTACCTCTACAGTGGTCATAGCGTAGATGTGCAAACAGAAGATCTTAGACCCAGTGAACCCGACCACGAAACCCTGGAGCTTCTGTTGCTTGACAGGGAAGGTACTAGCCTTGATGTTTAGGGTTCCGTTCCCGGAGAAGCACAGCATGTCCTCGTACTGGGTGTTCCAGGCTACGCTGTTGGCGTTTGGCTCCTGAGATGATTAGAAAGAAGGTTTAATGAGGCAGGGCTCGATCGGGACACTAAGAGACCCTTGATACACGGCCCCTAAATTCTAACTCTTCTAGATGACCGATGCATACAGACCACAATAGTTCCAATCTGGACCTGTAAAACTTATATGTGGAACCCTACATCAGGCTAGTTGTCTCTATAACTGTGAGGTTAAGCCTTGTAAGGCTTATTAAAATCTTCACAATTTTACTTAGTTATACACCCTCAAAACTTAATGATGAACATTTCCCTAAACATCAACTTTATCTAAGTCCCTTCAGTGAAACCTGCTTCTGTGACTTTTGTGGATAGATATAGACCACATATGTCTATAAAAGCACTTTTTTTTTTCTTCTCTTGAAACTTTTTTCACATAGATATCTGTACTTAAATAACCTATACATACATAATCATTGCCTGTATAGACCACTGTTCTTGTGTCCTATGAGCGGTCTTTATATAATGGTTTGACTTGACCATACCTGGAAGAGAAGTTCTTTTGTATTGATATCATAGACCATGCAGGTGTTGTGTTCATCGACCACGGCTAGTTTCTTTCGAGACGAGCTGATGTCCAGACATCTGACAGAAGTCTGCTGCTTCAGAATCAGGATGGGGAAAGGGTTGTCCACAAACACCTTGAAGATCTGAAGAGAATGAATCGAACAATTCAAGAGCTACATAATATGGGAAGAGATATTCATGCAAATTCAGAGTCTTGTTTAGCCCCTTTTAAAAGCTTTTCATCAGATTTCTTGGAATTTATTTATTTGATAAACAATTCTATACTTTTACTTTTAGCTGCTGTAAATATCGTTTTTCTTCTGGTTTAGTGAAATCTTAAAGAAATACAACAAGCAGGCAATAGGTAGTATTCAGGTATATCAGGTACCCATTTACATCTGGGTGGACACAGCCAAATTCAGATTTATGTCTTTGCCAAAGACATAATTGTCTGACTGGGATTGATTCAAACACATAATCTACAGATTGAAAGGCAAGAGAATGAACCATTAAATTATGGCATTTGTACAGACAAATGACTCGGGAAATTTTAACAGATCTTTTTTATATTGAGGTCAAGAGTAGTGATAGCAATGACACAGGTATCATCATGTGCAAGAAAAATAAACATTTTGTGAAAAACAAAAGCAAGCACTGAAATGGGTTTTCCTCTATATGAAGATAAATCTTTTTCACTTTGCTGATGTTGTTATCAAGTTAAACAAACAAAAAGACACATTACCTGGCCATTCTTAAGACCAACCAGTAGACCCTCTCTGCCTTCAGCGCCACCAATGACTTTAATGTACCTGATCAAAGCCTCCATTACCCATTCTCTGTCTTTCACACCTTTGAAGGTCAGACTTGTCAAACGACGCTCCTGGAAATCATTCAAGATAAGGATAAAATTCTTACTTAATTCTGTTAATCAAGGTAAATCTATCCCCAGAATATACAAGGATATACTGGTGCATGTACACCTGTAGGCTAAAAATAACATGTATAAACTTAAATTATACAGCGTATTTGCTACAGTATTGCATGGCATGGATAAATGTTATTTTCCAACAGATCTGTGAAACCATTGCAGGGTATATACATCTGTTACCATATTAAAAATCTACAAACCATTTGTAATACATGGTAATGCTCAAACATCACAAGAATGTAAGACAAGAAACTACTCAGAAAAGTTGCAGAATTATGTGTTTAAAACTTGCAAAAAGACCTACTTCTAAATTCCCAATATTTCAGCCCATGAAGTTACTGAAAGATTGTGCTCTGCACTGTGTGATGATCACATATGTGTTGCAACAACAAAATATCATAGTACTAATATACTACTAGAATTAAACATAAAATTGGGTAATTCATCAGCATGTGAAATTCCCTAAAAGTTGGACAAAATACTGACCTGGCACAGGATAATGTGTTCAGCACAGACGACCAGAAGGTTGCAATCAAACTTCTTATTGATTTTCTCTTTGACTCTGTAGTGCATGTCAGAGGCATCGTCAGAGTACTGCTCATAGACTACAATCCGGTCTGATAACTGCACCTGGAGGACCATAAACACAAGTAGTAATCAAGACGCTGCTACTAAATATAATTTATCACTGATTTCTGATATGTTACTGTCTATTTACCTTGAAATTCCTATATATCAGAGACAAATTCAAAGAAGTAACCTTATTAATGATAATGGTGGTTATGGTAATAATAGTAATGACAAGTATTAGTAATTAGGATAATGTAGATCTATTCAATAACAATGATAAGCACATGTATTTTGCTAATCATCATGAAATAATTAAGAAATGAAAATGAGTTCACAATGACATGACTTTTTGTTCATTTGGTTAAATAACAAATGTAATTTCACAGAATGGAGAGAATGACACTTTACACTGCATCTGAGGAATATCTATACCTATTCCGTCTAGGACTAACCTTAGTATGCTTTAAAAAATTCTTGATTCTAAATATAACCTCCGTCAACCCCTCCCCAAAATGATTTACAGCAACTCAAGCAAGCCAACTCACTGCAAGACGATTCTTGAAGATGGCGATCTTCTTGACCAGGTCGCGGCACTTGATGCGGACCTTCTGGTCAGTGAGGAGATGCTGAATGATGATGTCAGTCATGTTCTCCCGGAAGGCATAGCGGTCCCTGTAGAGACCGTGAACTGTGCTGAAGATGAGTTGGTAGTGAGCGATGGTTCCATCTTGGCAACCAACAGCCTGGAGAGAGAGAGAGAGACAGAGAGGGAGAGAGACAGACAGACAGAGAGAGAGAGAGACACACAGAGAGAGAGAGAGAGAGAGAGAGAGAGAGAGGGAGAGAGGGAGAGAGACAGAGAGAGAGAGAGACAGAGAGAGAGAGAGAGAGATGGCAGAAGGAGAAGGAAGATGAGTGAGATGACTTCAGGTTGCATTCATGAACAAACAAATGGTTATATCCCACACATGTACTATAATTATTGCTAAAGATGGATTTTGTCTTGTTGTTGAAAGCACATGTATTTTAAAATGATAATACTAGTTCAAATTTGACTAATCAACATAGAGCTTCTTCCCTGAAGATACAAAGCACTGAATACCCTTTATCAACCCCTTCTTGCCGAGCTGACATGATGAAACAACCAAGCATTCAAGGCATTTCTTCCTACCAAATATCCATTTACTAATTAACCTGGGTGAAGAGTGGCAAATGAAGATAACATCCAACTGAAAGATACTAGTGCTCGCCTGTGATCTATAATTGCATAAATCATCTATGTGAACATGACACTTCTTACAAACATGCTTTCTAACTAAGGTAATCACGTGACCTTCCTGGACCACACCCACCCACTTACCACATGATTCTGGTCTGGTCTGACCTTGGCACACCACACCCATGAGTTCTGCTCCCCAACGACCCCAAGCTGCACCCCATCCTTGGTGTGAAGGGTCACCTGTTTGTTTGCCCCTCCGATGATCAAGTACTCTCCTCGAGAGAAGTAGCTCAGACAGCAGGGGTCATAGTTCAAATTACGATCCTTGCTGATCTGATCAGAAGTAACAACATATTTGATAAAAGGTTATTTTTCAAGCATTAATGCACTAATTTAATTGAACAGCAAACTGCTTAAAATATATGTATATGGATCAATTCTTTTCTCCATGACTGTATGAATAGTACTTTTTTTCTTTCTCCAAAGTTCTGTATTTCAAATGAAACATAACATTAACATATACCGAAACTTTGATTAGAATTTCAATTACAGGATTGGAAGCCATGCATGCATCCAAGCCAATGCAATCTACCTAGAGAATTCTGGAGCAACAATATCTACCGGTAGTTGCATACATAAAGGTGCTGATGAAACTCATGTACTGTACATGTACCAGTAAAGCTCCTAGCTAAAACAAATCTATTCCAGTGCAATATTTTTCATTTTAAATTAAAGGGATAAGTCCCTGTAAGCTACCATACCTGTGATCCAGAGATATTGTAGAAAGACAACTTTTGGCCCCAATCCAGGACAGCTAGATTGTCGGTAGATTCCTCCCTTAAAGGGTAATAATGAAAGAGAAAATGAAGTTAATACAAGTTAAATTGACAAGTCTATTTATCCAGAGGCCATGGAGTACTATGCCGTGAAGCAATCCTCAAAATAACAAATTATAGGGACACTTTGACCAAGTCCTTTTCGCTATCAAATAATGCAGTCAGAATATTTGGCTCCTAAGACTAACTAAAAGTGACCTCAGTGCTCCTGAAACTGACAACATTCAAAGCATTTCACTGTTCCTCAAGAACACAAAATAATGCTAAGTTTCAAGTACATCGGTATGTAAAAACATTTCACAATTGAACTGCACTTTTTTTAAAATGAAAAATAGCTGTGACCAATTCCATCAATAAATTGATTTGTATATTGAAAGGGCAGGCACATGGTTCTTACATCACTAAAGGCAATTTTAATCAATCTTTATAAATTGATAGACACAATAAGAGGATATAACTGCAAATATCACATCATACTCTCACATTCTCATCAAATTGAATTTACTTCTCTCAAATTCCTCCATGACCCCTTAATTCAACTTCAAATAAATACCTACTTACATACACATTTTTGTATAATTATTAGTTTAAGCAACTCAAAATAAAAAACAAACAAAAATCGCAGAGTCCATCATCAGGCCCAACACAAATTCTGCACATCGTTGCAACAATCAAATGTGTGAGGCTGATATTTCAACCTAATTAACATTGCTACAGAATCAAAACACTCCAAAACGAACCCCAAAAGTTCTCTACAACCAAGCATATAAAATTGATGTCAAATATCTAGACTCACCCGAAGAAAAAGACTGATCTGTGTAAATATCAGTAATAAAAAGACAACTAGATCAATGGGACAGAGTCTCCAATATGCCTTTATTTTCAACTGTCAATCAGCTTTTGCTGCTACATTCAAATTATTTCCACTCAACTAAAATAATGATCACACCCTTAACCTTAACAATATCTAATCATATTCATATGTTCATGTTTATTCATACTAGAATGAAGTATCAAGGTATGTGTATTCTGATATTGTATGCACTATGAAGTCATTATAGTTTTAAATATATAATTCACAATATTTAGAAAAATTTTTCTACACCTAATTAGTCTTACATTAATAAAAAATTTACCATGAATTAACCATTTTCATTCAATGAACTTGATCTTTAGGGCCCATTCGAGAAACTTGACAATTAATTTTTTTTTTTAAATATATCGAAAGAGTCCTCTGATAATATGAAGAGAATCAAAGGGCCAAGTCAGTAATCTCCTGCTTGCCACAAATGCAGCAATGGTATTGAGTAGTGCTGATTGATTGCAGTACAATGACTTACTTTGATGGATTCCATTGTAAACTCCAGATAGGACTCAGACCACCACCAGGCCTCTCAATCTTGAGCTTCTCTTCACCATTCTGTCAACAACAAAAACATTCACGTTAGCTACATAATACTGCTAATAGGCTTTTTTTTAAACTAAGTGTATTCTGTAAGAAATATAAAGATTCAGTATAGCTTTGCAAAACCCCTGGTAAAATTGTTCTTATTCATGAGTGATTAGCACAATGAAGAAAACAAAATGTAAGCCTACTTTGTTTACATACACACGTTGAGGCATAGTGAATAAATGATTATGCAATGACTATGTTTTACAATTATACACAAATAATTACTGATGTGTACAGACATTGAATAAGAAGTATGCAAATTAAGGTACACAACATTTAATCTTTTTAACTTTATCTTTTTGAACTATTACAAAAGATATATCAAATTATAAAAGTTATGAGTTGAAAGGTGAAAAAAATGGAAGCACCCTAAATGACACTACAATAGATTTAGAATATATTTTGTTTCTGTCTCGTATGTTGTATAATATAGTACAAGTATTAGAATTACATATAAGGGGGATTACATATTTTGACTGCTATATGTATGTTCCGTTTAGTTCACTTCAGTCTTTATTCATTTTGCAGTTTAAAAAACTCGTCGGCGAGGGGATAATAAAAGAGACAATCATTAAAAACCAATTGCAGCTTGACAGGTTGACGGCTCCAAGAATTGGCAAGAAATAACATAAATACTTTGGCCGAAGAGAAAGGTGAAACAAAGGTGTTGGGGTATTAATTTAGAAAATTTAATATTTGCCTGATGTAAAAAAACAGGTCTGTACTTAGTTTTACCTTTGTTCTGATAATGATACATCCGTTGTACAGTCCTAGAGCTAGGTATTGGCCATCATTAGTCCAGGAGCAGCATGTGATGCGACTTGTCACCTTGTGTTTGGATACAGATTTTTGCTCCATGGACCATAATCCTTTAAAAAAATGAAACAAAATTGTAGATCAAACAATCTTTCTAATATTTATCTGGTATTCTCCCCTTGAAGATTTCCAGGAAAGCAACAAACAGTACATGAATTTGATTGTCATTAACAGTAAGATAAATAAAATGCATTTCCCGTAATACATGTTAAGTAGATTCTCTATGTTGGTCTTATGTTACTCCACAGCAAAGCCCCTTTATATCTATGTGAGATAATCCATCCTTATGTTCCTGCCCGCACTCTCCGATCTCAGCAACAAAGTCTCCTACAAGTCCCACGCACCCATACCTAATTCTACGGCGAAAGATCCCTCAGCTACTATGGACCCACCCTATGGAACAACCTCCCCCTCAATATTCGTAACGCCCTGACGGTCGACTCATTCAAATCACTTCTGAAGACATTTATGATCACTCAATAGTCTGTAATTATATATATGCTAGTTTATGTCAAATTATGTTATTTCCTTACAATAAAAGATCGTAATTATTTAACCATTATAATTGTGTTCATAAGTTTATATCATTTATATTATATCTTATTTTGTCATCCTGTATACGATATATATTTCTGTTAATTTATGCATAATTAAATCTTTAGATTAATCATGTAATTTATTGTATAATTGATTGTTGTAAAGCGCATGGAGAATTTATTATTAAGCGCTATATAAAAATTACTTTATTATTATTATTATTCTCTACTCTAAAATTAATCAATTGTTTTTAACAAAATTTAAAAAGAAAATGCACATGATATACATCATCAAAGGCACTACCAAAATCAAGGTCCTAAAGGTTAAGCATATTTCATCTGTTTGGAGCCAGAAGGGCACCAACTCTCTTAACAACATTATGAAAAAGAGTTGTATACCTTCACATCTATAGCTCCAAGATTTGTAGCTACTTCTGCGACTGCCTTTATACCAAATGCTTCTGTCTGTAGTGCAAACAGTGTCAACCCTTGTGTTTACCACAAACCCTGTAGTCTTAGAATGATTTCTAGCTATGGTACTCTCAATGGGTTCATACTCACCAAAGTCACTGAATGCACAGCTAGCCAGCTGGTGTGTGATGGGGTTGAACCCAAGGCACTGGATTGCATCATTGTGTCTGGTGACAATAACACATATATTATTATCACATCTGGATAATGTGACAAGCTTCAGTTTAGGAGCTCAGTTATAGGGAGTCATATGCCAAAGGGTTTGAAATTTATTAATTGTATTAATTTACCAATAACAACTTACCATCACAATATTATGGTATTATTGTAATGGTACAAGGAATGATGTCAAACATGTCATAAAGACAGAGATCAAAAAAGATCCATTCCGATTGCTCATTCTGTCAAGGAACAGAAACAAAGTTCATAGTCTGATTATTTCAAAAGAATGACATGCCAAACCTCATGTGAAATACTGTTCTATTCCATGCATTATTATTATATATTATATCAAATACTCCTCCTCTTCTCCTCACTATCATCATCATCATCATCAATTCATCATCATCCTCACCACCACCACCACCACCACCAACACCACCACCACCAACACCACCATCATCATCATCCTCATCATCATTATCATCATCATCATCATCATCATCATCATCACCACTACCACCATCATCATCATCATGTTTTACCGTCATGTATTCATTGCATGTCAATCTCAAGCCTGCATATATAATTTTTCCAAAGATCCTCTTTCAATCTAAGTCACTCCCTGACTGACGATGCCTTACGTGTATTTAAGGATTCCTTCTAGTTTGGCTGTCCAGATGATGACCGTCTTGTCGGCTGACCCTGACGCAAACCTCTTACCGTCCTTAGCATAAGCCACAGCATACACAGTGTCTTTGTGGCCTTTCAGGGGTTGCATAAGTGTGCCATCATTGGTGTCATACACCTGTAATAAAGAACACAATGTATCGATGGGTTGAGAGAAGATAATCAGGACCACCATCTATAAACCTTTAATATAAGAAACAAGCTACAAGGAGTGATACTGGCATAATAAAATTTAAAATGTTTATCAATTTTCTTTTACTTGTGTCTTGTCCATTCAATTCCAAAGAGAGGGCAAGCTAAAATAATTGGTATGCTTTCTTTGATAACATGACATTGATTTGGGTGCAGACGAGTGTGTGTGTGTGTGTATTGGGTTTTCACAGATGTGTATCAATCAGATATGAATATTTACGTCTGGGGACCGACCTTTAAACATCACCGTCCGAAAGACGTGACTCAGTTTCAAACCTGCGTCTTTGGCTGAATCAGTTTGTTACCTTCACTGTTAGCTGGATTACATGTGCACGGGCAGGTCCAAGCTATTTGTAATGAGTGTAATTAATGTGCTGCGTGACGTACGGGACGCTCCCGTACGTCACGCAGCACATTAATTACAATAAAAATTAATTAAAAAATTGGTCAGAACTAAAACTTTCCACAAATGAACTAGCCCATAATAGCCACAAACTCATACCAAAAGATAGCCATATAAATAATTTCATCTGTTGTTATTTCTTGTTTAAAGTCTCTAAATGTCCCGTACGTCACAATCCAAATAGCTTGGACCTGCCCGCACGCTACAACAAGTGTAAGTGAGTGTATATATTGTATAACTTTAATTCTGTGCAGTTGATAAAATGGAGGAGGTTCGAAACAGTTGATGAGAGAGAGCCTGTATGGTTTGTTGTAGAATGATATTGATATTGTATTCAGCATTATAAGCAAATTCTCCATGCAGCGACAACTTTCAGACATTTTAAAGTGAATAAATGAATTTCATGAAATATGAAGAAAAAATTTCCAAGCTAGGATCTTGATTTGACTACATAGTAGATACCAACACAAGTCTTGAGCAGATATTCTATGCTATGAAAGTGTTAAACAACGCTAGTTCATCAATTATTGTGAATTCCTTAGTTACTTGAATAGGAGGAAGAATAAGAGGATGAAAAAGAGGAAGAGGAGTAAGAGAAAGAAGGAAGAGGAAGACGGAGAAGGGGAGGATGAAAAAGAGGAAGAGGAAGAAGACGAGGAGGAGGAGATCAAAGAAAGAGAGGATGAAGAAAAGGAAGGAGAAGAACAAGTGGATGACACAGAGAAAGAGAAGAAAGAAATACTTAGGAAGAGAAAGAGAAAAAAAAAAGAAAGAGGACAGGGAAGGGGAAGAAAAGAAGTAAGGAAATAAAGGATAAGGAAATAAAGGATAAGGAAAATAGAAGGACGAGGAAGAGGAAGTGGAAGAAGAGGAAGTGGAAGAAGAGGATGAAAAAGATGCACTGATGCAGAGGAAGAGGAAGAGGACTTCAGAGAAGAGAAGAAAAAATAAGAAGGAGGAGGAAGAGGAAGAGGACAAAGAGAAGGAGGAGGACAAGGAGGACAAGTCAAGAAAAAAAACAATGCTTTAAAATAACAAGTAGTTATACACAAAAATAAAAGAAATATTTTTAAAAAGAAGAAAAAACACAAAATATATCCCAATTAAAAAGTCAGAAGTCTAAAAAACATACAAAATATCATGACCTACCAATACTCTATTGCCAGCAGCAACAATAAGTTGGGTTCCATCAGGCTTGAATGCAAGATCATGAATACTGTGTTTAAAAAAGGAGGGTAAAGTTAGAATTAGAATTTTTGAATGATTGCTTTTTAAAATTTAGTTTTACTTTTAGAGTTTAGAAGTAGAATCTATTTTAAAAATATATTTAATTTTAAATTTAAGCAAGATATTTGAGCTTAATGAAATAAATATCTTTAGAGGAATGATCGCCTCAAGATTTTATTCAATTCCAAGACCGAGTTCTAGTAGGCCTAGGCATAATTATTTTCATAACAATGCACATGGGAATGGAGGCGTGAAAGCTCAGTTGGTAGAGCAGTAGACAGCAATAACCATCTGATTTGGGTCATTTCTTTAATAAAACTGACATTTGTTGTCATTCCCCAATACAGATGGCAACCCAGAGATCTCGTACCGTGGGGGTGGCTATAGGCCTATATGTGCATATTTTTGTCCACGACATTTTCTCCCCGATTTTCTTTATTTAGATCTAATTTCCTGATTTCTAAATCAGATGTAAATTAGGTCGGTATGTCATTTGTCCTAATTACAGTTATCAAAATTTGATAACTCAATATTAAATGGATAATTTACGGACTTACTTATATGAATTATCCAATTTGTATCTCCGAACGTTCATGCACTCGGAACATAGGGCTATATGACCCGGCGGCCAAAATATTTCCGGGTCAACCTACCAAAACATAGCCAAATGGCCAATCAGAGCACTCGTTTCGTGGGAGTTCGTTGGTCAAGCTGGGCTTACTCGTACGTAGCTACGGTAGCTATTGCACGTTCGAAAAGAAAAAATGAATATTCATCAACTAACACCAAGACGGATAATGTTGACTACGAGACTTTCTCGGATTAATCATTAATTTAGGATCTAAATGAGCAAGCTATCGTAAGTCAAATAAGCTATATATATGTTATTTTTAATTTGTGTTATAATTGCAGCAGTTATGAGGATGTAAAGAGTGAAAATCTCGTTGCATATCTCATTCATCGCGGTCCGGTCGAACCGAACCATTTGTTCTGTACAGTGCCTCACAGAAAGAGGTCCCCAGACTTCAGTCTCTATAATCGGAGGTCTAGTGGAGCCAGACGTAGTCTCAGTGGAACAACCGACGATTAGAGAGACTGAAGCTTTCGGTCTAGTAGAGCAGTAGTCTCGTAATCTGGTGACCCGGGTTCGAAACCAAGACCAAGTCGATGCGCTAGTGCCCTAGAACTTTGCGCATTGAGCGCTGTACAACGAGTTTACGCGCTCTCAGTGGCCGATCCGCTCGAGTGGCTTCCAATTTAAGTGCGAGAGGAACTACTGGCAAAGTCCACATGTAATAGAATCTAGACCCTCTAACTTTAGACTTATAGTCTACTTGGTAGACTAGATCTAGAGTCTAGACTACTTGGTATAGACTAGTTTAAGTTATTCCGTCACACCACAGAGGTTTTGACACATCCTGCTTTAAACAGGTAATGCACTTCACAGAACACTGACCGTCTGGTTGCATCTATGCTTTCTTGGCAGTCAGCTAAAATAACCAACCACCACCAATGTCAAATTGGAAGAGAAAGAAGATTCACGCATTTACTGTTCATCAACACTAAACACACAACAATAGATACGTACGGGACTACATACTGATTCGAGTTTGCATATCCTCACTATTTCCGTATTTTCCTCACATTATTTCCGAGGGAAACAATTTAATATCATTCATATCAATAATATCAATCCTACATCGGACTTACCATTGTTCAACTCTGTCCCTATCTTGGACTTTATCCACCCAGGTCGGTATTGCCCTCATCTTAAATTTGCATTTGACCAACTATTTCTACCCTTTGCGCATGCGCCGAGTCCGTCGCTAGACGCTGGATTATTTGCTTCCTGAGCAACGCAAAGCTTTGAGTGAATGGGCTAATCTCTTTTACAGTTTTTCTATCAGGTTTTGATATCAATAAGAAACGTTTATTTTTTTAATTTCTACCCTATATCTCTAACTGTAGATTTTACCAAGACTACATATGAATCCAAAGATAATTAGGGGCTATGAGTGCCCCTTTTTATAATTTGTCATAGTCCTTCAAAGATTAGGTTTTTTTCTAACATTTAGCAAAATGGTAGCTAGCTGACGACTGGGAAGAAAAACAGGTCAAAACACGTTAATTTTACCTTTTTTGTAGAGGGGCCCCCTCGTCCGGCGCTCAAGTAGGAGGGGGGGGGGGGGGGTTGCAATTTTTCAAATTTTCGAAAGCCCCCCCCCCCCAAGAAAAATTCAATGCTCCCTTCCTGGGGGCTTTTCCCCTAGACCCCAGGCCAATTTACGCTATGCTCTACCTGATTGTAAATACTTTAGCATCTCCCCACCCACTTTGAAACACGTTCAGCGGGGCCTGCATGTATGAGTGGTGGTGATGCGGATCCACCCCCCCCCCTCCAAACCCTTTGCTCATTATGCTACTGCTTTACCATTACGTACAAATATTTGGCTCGCATGATTTCAAATTTTGCCCCCCCCCCAAGAAATCCTGGATCCGCACCTGATTGCCCCCCCCCCCCCCCCAAAAAAAAAAATAAATAAAATAAAATATATATATATATATATATATATATTTATTATAATAGCATTCTCTCAACTAGAAGAATCACAAAATGTAACTTTTACTGATCGGATCAAGGAATTCCCCCTCAGGCTTATTTAGTAACTCTCTCCTAAATTGACATAACAGGTAAAAAGCGTTTCGTTGTTTGGTAAGTTTGTTTATTATTGCCTTGTTTTGTTGCTTATTTGTTGTTGGTTTTATTCGACAGGTTTTTTATGCTAGGCTCTTTTGCAGCGTTTGTTGTGTGGTTGATATTTGATTCGGGGTGGAAGTTCTATTCATTTGATGCTCCTTCACATTTTCTCTCTCTCTTTCTTTCTTCCTCCCCCTTTCTATATCCCATGTCGCTCTCTTTCTATTCCTGTCTCTTTCTCAATAATAATTTAACTCCCTTCCTTCATTACTTCCATTGTCACATGTTAGAGAAATTGGTCCCAAACTATTATCGGGCTGTGGTAAATATAGCAATATCATTTTACTGTAATGGTAGATCAGGAAGACATATAGACTACACAAATATATCTCAATAGAAAGGGCCTTTTGCAGATATTTCTAATTAAAGAAGAAGGGCAGGATAAAAAAGAATAGCATTGTTTTCAATCACATATTCATTTGGACAATTAATCTAGCTGAACACCCCAATATCCCCAAATGTATCCTGTTACTCAGTAATCTTAATGACAACCCGAGTTATATGTACAAAGAATATAACATTTCAGATTATTTGATGTAAAGAAAAGTTTATTCTTCATTTCTTCATATACAAGCATTTTATCATATATATATATTCCAGAGTACATTTTTTTTCTCCTCCAGAATACATTATTCATTACAAATACAAAACGGCTCAAATGTCATAAATCAGGGGCACAGGTGTTTTTCTCCATAATACAAAGTACTTTTTTCAAATTAATGATGGGTTAATCTATCGAAGAATCTGATTTAGTAATGCAATGTCCATGAAAATCTGTCTTTTCACGTCAACCCATAATTGATAAAATCAATTAGGTACTTATTACATTCTTAATCAATTTTGGTTCCAAATGGATATTACACCAGCAAACTAAAGATGCGCAATTTTTGTAATCTCAAATTGTGATTGATAGGGTAGAAACTAACATTATATTTGCAGAGATACAATAAAGCCAGTTTACTTTGGAAAATCAAACTTCTTGCTGATTCCCCCCAATAGAAATAATAAATCATAATTTATCCTGTGACAGATCTTACACAATGCCAACACCATTCATCCCAGCAGGCCGAGACACCTCTCAGAATAATACTCCTGAATTAAACTGAAGAATCTCCCGACTTCAGTATGAAAATAATAATTGCCATTTGAAAAGGAAGGATTTCAATTTTATAATGATGTAGGCTTTTTATGATGTTGTAACTGTAAGTTGAATGCTGTAAGTTTTTGATGTGTGTGACTTTTGACATGCTCTTCATGGGAACCCTAGAGTCCAGTGTGAGTGAAATGTGACATACTTCATACAAGGACTCCTAAAGAGCCATCTGTGTAACACAATATACAAATGTTAGAAACATGTGCATTAAACAATTTATGATGAAGAAATGTCACTACTTCATTTGAGACTTTTCCTTCTACATATTATATGATTACTAACTGGTGGCAGCGGTGGGATTGATTTTTAATGAAACACTGACCATTAGCTCTTTAGCATGTACATCTATGTGGCATCAGCAAAACATGACTATGACACATGTGATAGTGTTTACTACTACAAGGACTGCCTTGATAGACAATATATTCTTTGCCATGTGACCTCATTTTGACAAATCATGTTGCAAGATTATTGGTAAGCAGGACGTAACATGTTCTCGTTAATTATGGTACTACCATTCTAGCAGATAATTACATAAACAACATACAGAAAAATATTCATATTGTACTCTGCATATCAAGAAGATTCTAGGCTTCTGATTGGTCAAAATTGCATTAATGAAATTCACTTCTGACAAAGTACAAAGTTATTCAATGCTGAAATATGCTTGCGATAGTAGAAACACATGAAAATTTAACATTCTTACACATACAAATCTGCTTTATTGACCACCTGAATAAAAAAATCATCAGTCAAAAAAAAAGTATGAGCATTTGCTTCTCACTGATACCGCACTGAGCCACAAAATTACTCTTTACCGGTAAACTATCCAACAGGAATGGAAAAGAGTAAAACCTAAAGAATGCATTCAAGATATTTAATTTGAATTCTACTACTTTTTTATGCTCTTTCATTTCATATCTTTCTCAATTTGAAGCTCTCACTTAAGATTGAGCATGAATCTTGAATAGTGCATCAAATAATGCTTCTTATAAAATGTTTGCCTGAACATGAATAAGCCACTTACATTTGTATTATTGCCAGAAATAATTTGTCTATACATGCATAGAAGATAGAAGATAGAATAAATACCAAATATGTTCAGTTTTACAGATATATACAGCAATGTCCAAACAATGGCATAGTGCCAACAAATGGATTCAATAGCAATTGTAAGCCAAGCTAGACAAAAAATGCAGGAACTATTTTAAAGATTTTTACATTTCCTGCCATCAATTTCAAATATACAACATCAGTTGAAGCTTGCCAATAATAGAAACTCAAAAACAATCACATCTGCCATGGATGCTCAAAGCTAATATGCACTTTTATATAAAATACTGCTTTGTATAAAATACAGATAACTATTGTAATGACTTGAATCACACTACATCAAAGTCATAGTAATGCCTCTATAAATCAACAGAAACCTCACTCATGAACATCATGGACTGATCTTTTCCTTAGACAAGCAGAGAATGAGATACACATGTACATGCTGCATGAATTTATTGAGCGTCTTTTGAAAAAATGCAAACAGGGAATAAAAATAAATATTTAAATGACATACAAGAGAACTTGATAGTCAAATATTGTGAGCTCATTTTAATCTTGAAATGCAGTTTGTAAACCACAACAGAACTAGTGCAATCTTCTTCAATCTTTTCAACTATCCCCAAGTACATAGAGCACATATTTTGGCATGACTTAGAAAGAAGACCTCTAGTCTCCACACTGTAGCTCAAAAAACTTCAAGCAAATTATTTCAAGATGCAACAAAATTAAAGCAATGTCATGCTTTCAATGGTGAGTAATCATAACTAATGCTCAAATGAAAGATGATAATGAAAGGCAAAGTTCTGTTGAATTTTGGTCCATGTATTGTAACCTACATATTCACTAGTATGTATGCTTATAAACTACAGTATACTCAGCATTTGAATAAATTCATATACATTGTACATGCACTTGCAAGTGAGTCTCATGAAAAATAAACTGCAGTTCAGTAAAAGAAACTTTTTATTTCCATATAGCAATATGTTAGCTTTGTATCTAACAAGCAATGTATGAATGTGCATGCACAGCATTACTGGCAACTCATGTTTTAATAAAAACGAAAATTATACAACCAACAAAAAATGTAAACATGCCAATATAATCTGAGATATCACTTTCTACAGAAAAAACTTGGACATTCATCTTTCAACTAGCATATCGGAATCTCCTTTTTCTGTGGGCATAGTCAGGGCTATGATACGATTCAACATATGTTTCCAGAGGCTGAGAGCACTGTAGAACCATTCTCATGCTAACTTTGACTTCTGTGATTTGAAACAAAATATCAACCATTACTTTGCCTTCTTTCCCCCAATCTTGAGTGTTTGAGAAAAATCCACTGACAGATATTCAAGGAGTTAAGGGTTTATTTAAAAGTCAATTAAATTTATGCACAGTGGCAACTCTATGATTACCCATATGAGCATCTTTACATTTATTCAGTATACTCACTGAATCCTGGCTTCTTTCTTCTCTCTCTCTCTCTCTCTCTCTCTCTCTCTCTTATCCCCTCTCGACACTCCCTTTCTCCCCCATTCTCTATTTCTCCCCCTTCCCCTTACTCTTTCGCCCTCTATCTCTTCCTTCCCACTATAACCCTCTCTATCATGGCGAGTCAGGGACCAAGTTATTGTCTGTGAACTGTCATAATTCGAAGCTCATGCCTGTATTCAAGTCCAATTTTCTTGGAAGAACAGAGCGATAGTCTCTCCATTGAAGACTTTGTCAACCCACAGATCTCTGAACTGGTTTACTGCCACATCTTGACACTTGTTTTGCAAGGGTTGCACAAGACTACATCATAGGAATACATCCGGTGGGAAAACAATATCAGCCAAACTTTCAGAAATGGAAGCCACTAGAGATGGTTATCTTCGTACCGAGTCCTACTGCGGCACTAATGTCCTTTGGCAAGACATTAACATACATGCCAACATTTGAAAATCAGAAATCTGTACAAATTATGCTATTTTAAAAAAAAAGAGGAACAATCCTAACTCTCCTATTCAATACTACAGACAAATTTGTACAGGAAGAGGAACACCTGCATTAAAATGATAATTATCTTCTCCCAAAAAGAGGAATGTTCCTCTTTAATCTGAACAGTTGGCATGTATGCATTAATCTACACTTGCCACTCTCAACCCAGGTGTTAATTGGGTACCGGTAGGAAGGAATTCCTTAAAATGCTGTGAGCGTTGAAAATCAGCAGCCTAGCATAGCCGGGTAATGTTGGAGCGCCTTGAGGACCTTGCATACGTGCGCCATATAAAAATCCAATATTATTATTATTATTATTTGCCCTCCACTGCAAGTGATTATCAATTTCCACTAATTGTATTTTCCTCCACCATTTTGAAGTTAAGAATCTTCCTTGCATCCTTAGTGATCCAAGGACATTTACCACACAAAGAAACATCCAATGTGATCATGAGGAAGCTGGCTGAAATGAAAAGCATGCAGAAGGGATTCATCCTCTTGTAATAGCAGTGAGGCATCCAGTGGATCACATCCCATTTGGAGTAAGGTGACAATATCATGACCTTGTGTTTCATGTCATGAACAACACCAGAATTTGCATTATCCAGTGGATGTACTGGCATCTTGCTATCTCTGGTATCAATAGAGGAAGTTACTCCTAGTTTGTCCTGCCGATGGCCGAGATCAGTATTTGTTTTTTAATCTCTTGTTCTCCTCTCGCAAAGTCTCAATCTCTGAAAGGAGGCCCTCGTTGACGGAGTAGCGTTGGAGCAATGCTTGTATTTCAGTCTATGGAGACAAAGGATAGTCATGATAATTGAAAGGAAAGAGTTGAATGGAAATATCTTGATAACGAATCCAGACAAAATTGTAAAGAAGCTCTAATGAGATTTAAAAACTTTTGTTCTTTCCTATCTTTCTCTTCTTCCCATTCTCCTACTCATCTATCAATACCATTATTTTTCCAAAAATCCTATCACTCCCCACTACAAATATAAAAGAAATATCATTCAATTCAAACAATTATCTATATAATGATTCTAGTAATTCTTTGGATCTCCCAATCTGTTTATATAAACATCACCTACACATTTATATGAAAATTTTTAACCAAAATAATTTTAAGTCCATCACAAAAAATTAATCCCATATACAGTTTGTTGAATTAGTTCTTCCATGTCCAATGTACAGTGCTTTTTAATCAAGTGTATACATACCTGTTGTATTTGGAATTGCCTGAGCATTTCTAACTGTAGATTAGTAACATCTCTGTGGATAGCAACCCTGTATTCAAGAACAAATCAGACATATGACATTGTCAATAAAATGTCCACTATTGATCCAGTTTATGGAGAGATATCTATTTCTGAAAAAAATTACCTAAAAATGGGGAATGTAATATGTCAGCGATCTTGGTACAAACACAAGATATCTGTGTCTATGGTACTAACAGGTTGGGAGAAATTTCTGATTTAATTTGCTACAGGACTTTGAACTTTATCCTGGAGGCGACATTGAAATGTGCCGCACAACACTATCATTTTCAGTGACTAGAAGAAGTAAGAAATTGGCATTGACTTCCTCCTGTACATGAGTTATGAGTTCCTATTTTGTTCATCACTATCAAAGAGCAAATATGTTACATTCATATAAGCCAAAAAGAAAAGCAATGATACTGCGATTCCCCCATGTTATATTCCAGTAAAAACATTCATATCTTTCCTGAATACTAGCATTGATAGTGTTTCAAGTAAACGAATGACCTGCATGGCATGTCCTCGCAGTCTTTACTCATATACCAGGATATAAATGGTCTGCTTACAATAAGGAAGGCATTAATATTTATTGACAGTGTGTGAGTTGACACCTTTCTCACTCTGAGCTGACGAATAGGGAGGTGGAATCTCATTATAATACCTGAATTGGTCCAATGATTCTTCTATCAAGTTCTTGATAAAATCCACTTGGAATGTCTGGAATGGGGTATTCTGCAATGAGCTTCCTGCAGCTTCTGTTCCTCCTCCTACAGCTCCTTCATTCATCCTTGTTTCTGCCTCGCTTCCGGTATGAGGAGGAGGAGCAGGGGACGGAAAGCTTCTTGGGAATGATGTCTTTGGGGGCTCCTCTGGTGAGAAGACTGGATAGAAGAGGAAAATAAGACATAAAAGGATAAAGTTTCAGTGACACTGGAGAAGTCTTAAGACAGAAATCAGTATGGGAGAAACCAATATGATGATAATAATCATAACTGGATTAATATGGTATCTTTCCACAGGATAATAGATGATGCCCCTTGTTCTTTTCATGGCTGAAATGTTAAAGCCTGTCTGCACTAGTTTGGCCAGGAGAGATTAGACTTCCATGCCTGGTTACTGACATGTGGTTATCTCATCAACTCAGCTCTCAATTAAAATAAGCAGAAGGGGATTGTGGGGGGCCAACGGGTACAACTTAGGCATTGTTTGCTATATAGAGGGCGAAAGTAGCTACAAGTTGTGCAGTCCCGCTTTAAGTGATATTGTTATACCACACAACAAATATATACTCCTATTACAAAAATCACTGATACATTTTTTGCAACTTGAGAATAAACTGGGATGACAGCCAAACAATTTTTTTTATAGCTATATGGCTGAACTATGTCCTTCTGTCAGAATGATCAGAATTGAAATGAATTTTTCACATAGATCTAGGTGAATTTTAAAAGTTAGAAGCTCAAGAAATTAAAAAGAGGTTCATCTTTAGCCTTTGAATCAACATGACATTAGTCTAACTATAGTGAGATCATTGAAAGCTATTTTATCTACCAACTATATCTAACCTATAAGTAAGTTAGCGTGATACGATAATTAAGTGGGATGAGGGTGGGGGGGGGGGGGGCATGAGACAGAGAAATTCCCCAAAAGGAGAAATATTAAATGGGGGTCTGGAGGCAATGCATCTGGTGGGGGTTAAGGGGCGGCACCCCTTTACAGGGTTAGGGTTAGAAGAAAGAAAACAAAACGGTCTTGAAATCTCAAAATCGGCAGAAATCCACCAGTTGGCGGAGTATATGTTTTTGTCTTACCTGGTCTATGAATGGTTGGCGTGGTTACTGGTGATGCTGCCTCCTCCTCTTCCTCCTCCCCTTCCATCCTGGTATCACTATCCAGTCTGACGGGACGGATGTTGAGGGAGGCTGGAATGCGTCTTGTATCCATGACAGTGGTGGGAAAGGATGTTCTTCTTGGCGAGGGAAGGTCGACCGGACTGTGCAATGGCTACAGAAGAGATTACAAATAGCACAAATATATGTATAAATAATGTAATAATAATTTGTTTATATAGGGGCCAATTTCAAGAGTATTGCTATCTGCCCCCAGTGCCATCTTCAATGGCAAAGGCGCGAAAACATGAAATTTGCACATGGTGGCAAAGCTTAATTTGTAGGCTACACAAACATCTTGTACAAGAGTCAAAGAAGAACATAATACTCACCGATCTAAACCTGACGCTACTTGAAGTTGCCGTTGTTGTGCCATTATCTAGACCATCCAAGTTATTTGGAAAAGCTCTCCTGATTGGTCCGAAAGGGCTGGATTCTAAGGCTACTGATCCAACAGGATTTCTCCTTACTGAGCTATCAATACTTGGATTGTCCTTTTCTGATGACAGAGGGGAGAAAATACCTGCACCTAAAAGATGGAATAACAATTAAGATTATTTTATTACAATTGTAGTTTAGAAATGAAGCCCAGTGGCAAAAGCACATTTTGGTCATATACCTATGGTAACTGCATGTAATCCTAAACGAGAATAATTAGTCTACTAGTAGAATGGTATATGGAAAAATATACTATCTAGGGAAAATGGCCTTTTTGTTATTTGTATAATCTACAACAGGCTAAATTAAAATGACCACGAAAATATTAATTTTGCTTCAAAATATGAATCAGCAAATTCAAACTGGCTAGAAAGCACACTAAATACTGTAATGTGATGCATGCTCAACAAAGAACCCTCATAGTCTGAGTCTGTTTACCTCTTAAAGTGACTCGGTAACATTGCCTCAGATTCTGCAATCATATTTATAAACCTTTAGGTCAGTCAGGAATCCCATGACTTTTACAAGCTGATCGCCTGTCTGATTACCGGTATCAAGATATTTATGATTGGAAATCAAAATTTCCTTTTTTCGTTTTCCTAACGGTTTTTACAACACTACAGTCTATTAGGGGAAATGACTACGTAAAAACCAGTCACTCAAAGATTTTTACTTTTTGAGGCACTCATGATCCTTTTGAAGCGCAATTTTTTTTAGGGCTTCAATATTACACCATATCACAGACACTAATAACATGTAGGGCCATGCATCTCAGATTTAACGTTGTTAAACGATGCCTTTAAGGTGTTGGAGAACATATGCACTTATTAAGAAGAGTTCTTACCAGGTAAGCTGTTGCGTCTTTGTTGTGTCTCTGCCTTGCCCATAGTCTCTGGCCTATCATCAGTCACAGAGGTGGGACCATTCCTGACTGATGTCCTAGCTGTGGTCGAGTCACCTCCTGTTTCAATACAAATGTCCATTTAAAATTTGTTAAGAACTGCTTATGATACAATAAAGGAAATCCTGTCTCACACATGACGTCGTAAATCACAACAAAAGAAGAAAAAAAAAGAAAAGAAAGGAAAAACAAGAGCTGCAGCATATCCATATCATCTAAAGTGAAAGTGAATGGCAGATCAGATTGAAAAATAAGTAGCTGCGCCCAATAAAGTCCCTATGTATAATCACTTCGCTGTGTGTTGTGAGATATAGGAAATGCACTACATTTATGTCATTTTAATTTGCCGCTGAGATTTATATGCATCACGTGTGAATGAGACTTCAGGCAGCTCTTATGAGGACTCTTCGTTAGAGAGAAAAAAAAATCTACTGAACTAAATCTTTCAGGTCTACATAATGTGATCTGATTGCAATAAAATTCAAATTGATAAGATATGTTATTAATATTAAATGTTGAGTAATCTACATTCAGACAGAATGAGTTACCTAAAGTGTCATAATGAGGATACAGAAATGAGTCAAATATCAGGTAAATTAACAACCAATTCATCAACCATAATCTCAAATAAAGAAATCTAATCTCACCTTCTCTGATTGGTGAGATGATATCCATATTGTCCATCTGCTCATACCGTGGAGAAGGATCACCGTTGGTCCTCTCATTGAGACTCTCCTTAGAGGCCTTCACATTATCAGGAATGGATGATGTCGGCTCGCTGGGCTCATGCATCGGTATCGAAGAGTTGGACGATGACGACTTCTTGTGAGAACCTGCTGTTCTTGATTTGCTGACTGGCCCATTCACCTTGAGGAAAATCATGGTTAGTAAAATGGAGTCAATTATTAAATGTAAAATTATTAAATATTTCACTTAATATATATTTTACACTACTTTTCATAATATTCAGTATTTTTTCCTTCAATCGACCATATCATTTTTGCATATTTTTTCCAGAATCATAATGACAATATAGAAATGAGTCAAAATTATCAAAATATACTGATTTGAGGGTCTCCCTTTTCTTAAAGCGGGACTGCACTACTTGTAGCTACTTGCTCCCTCTATATAGAAACAATGCCTAATCGGTGACCATTGGTCCCCCATGATCCTCTTTTTCTTATGTTAATTGAGAGCTGAGTTGATGAGATAACCACCTGTCCAGTGACCTTGCAGTGTGGTATAATCTCCCCCTATAAACTAGACCAGATAAGCTTTAAATAGTCAAATCAACCTGTATGCTTATATTTTTTTATTCACAATCAATGTCAGTCTACATACTCATGGCTTGGTCAGGTCAATTTCTATCAATTTAGATTACTCAACATTCAATATTAAAAACAGAACATTTGTAAGCCCTAACAACAAACAAATCATGTTTGATAGTTGGGCTGAATCTCACTACAGACAAACAACATGAGTTTTAAAATCAAGGTTCCCCACCACACTTTATAGTTGTGAGTTTGCCATGTGGCTTTTGCATACAAACTTACTGAAGAAACTGAGTACTTGTTTGGATGTTAAAGGATAGTACCCAGACAGAGATAATCTGATATTGCATTATACACATCTGAATAAAACCACCTACCTTAGGAGCTCCATTAGCATATTGGAATCTTATAGCCTGCACAGAAGACTTGTGAGCGTTGAGTGTTTTGAGAGGGGCAGATCCCATGCGTAGATCAAAGACATAGATCTTGCCCCTGGTGGAGCCTGCTGCTAACGTTGCACCATCTTGCATGAAGGAGAGTGATGTGAGAGGGGACTCAACAGTCATCGTCTTGATCACACTATAGCAAAATAAGCAGATTTTAAGCATTATTGGTTATTAATGTCATGTTTAATAAAATAAACATATTTTCTTGATTTAAATGGTATTGCAATTCCCCCCCCCCCCCAAAAAAAAAAAAAAAGAAGAAAAGAAAATGCAGCTCAAAAGCTAATGTTTAGTTACAAAAATATGAACATGATGCAAAATGATCAAATTATGTCTTAAATATCAAATAAGATATCATACTATCTCAGAGACTTCATATTCAAAGGGAGGGATGGAGAATACATGGACATGTCATATGTGCATACCAAAACACATTCCTTTCTTCTCATTTGTATATAACTTCTAGCAACTCTCATTTGTAAGTATTGTATCACTACACTCATTAACTTAGAGCAAATGGGTATAAAACATAGCTCATGTAAGAAGAGACATTTTACCCAAATAGAACACAGTTTTCAAAAGACATTCAGCAAATTTTAACTATTATTAAAAGAGACTTGCCTTCTCCCGTTAACGTCATAACAGACCACCCTCTTGTCTAGACCTGAGCTGGCGAGAAGGAGATTATTGAGCGGTGAGAAAGACAGGGCTGTGGTGGGTGCATTGTGAGCATCGCTGAATGATGTGACCAGCTTACTGGTGTTGGTATCCCACAGTGTCAGGCTGCCGTCATCTGAGGCAGCGGCTAAAAGGGACTTCTTGAAGAAGGAGTACCCGACATCTCGGATTGTCTGTGGATAGATAGGTGAATGGGTGGAAGGATGGATGGATGGATGGATGGATGGATGGATGAATAGAAGTATTGATGGATAGATGGGTAGATGGATGGGTAGATGGATGGGTGGATGGATGGATGGATGGGTGGATTGATGGGTGGATTGATGGGAGATGGAGGGATGGATAGAATGGATAAGATTGATAGAAAGATGGAAGGATGAATGGTGGATAATTGGACAAATGGGTGGATAGGTAGATAGATGAATGATGGATTGATGAATGAAGGTGTGATAGAAAAAAAATGAAGCGATAAAGTAATGGTAGGCACAATATTAAAAATGGGCAAGTCCACTGTACAAAAAGAAACAACAATCATCATAACATAAAAAATTGGAAAAATCTACAATATGGCAGTTTAATATATGGAAGATAAAGATCACTTCAAATCTGAAAGCTGTGCATGAGTTGATGCTTCTCCATTCCCTTCTTCCTTCATAGAAACACACAACAGTGCCCTGTATTACATGTATAAAGATTGATGTATTACGATTGACTCAAATCAATCCTAACTAATAATCAATCGCAACTTATAATTAATCGTACATGTGAACCTAAGAGACGGAAGTTGCGATTTGAATCAATCGCAGCTCTATATAATACAGGGACCAGAATCAGCTTTTTAAATTCATTTTGTTCAATTATCTTGTAATTGGAAAATCAGGGGTCCCATTTGCTAAAGAATAATGACTGATCAGCATCAATAGCAAATTCACCAATCAGTGATTGTGCATTGACTTACTATTGATTCGTGAATTGATTTCAATTCAAATTAACTGCAATTCAATATTAGATCAGCCTAGGTAATAAGTTTTTTTAAACATAATTTGAATGATTAAATAGCTGACTTCCTGTCATGATGTTATCTGGAGTACCTACCTGTCCATTGGATGCAACCATAGGGGAGCCAGGTTGACCAGATACTACATTGTGAAGCAAGATCTCTCCACTCGCCGACCCTGATGCCAGGTACGAATCATTCCAATTGAACAGCACACAGCTGACACTGTCTCGATGCTCCTGTTTCGTGCAGAAAATTGATAGATTGATTTATTGATTCAATGACTTATCCATTTGCTAATGTTTTGATTTCTCTTCATGACGATTTTCATATTTCACTTTGTACATTTAACATCATAATCAGGACAATTAGCATACCAGTAACTGGTATATTATCAACAACCACTACAAGAAAATATATTGTGAAAAAAAAAACATGTCACAAGGGTAAAACTAAAATGCTTCTATGCAAGGCAAAAAGTCTTAGCTACATCATTGATATCTCATATTTTAGTACTAATATTGCTTATATCGATTGCTCTAAGGGGCATGGTTAAAGCTTTTGTTCAAAGTGATCTCAAAACTGTACTGTGCCTGAAAAAAATGTACGTATTTTTAGAATGAGGGAAATTTACGCAGAGCATTACGCGTGTCTCACTGAGTGTCTCACGCCCAAGTATGTCCGGAATAGCAAAATTCATGCCTGCAGTTTTGACCAATTAGAGGCACTCTTCATATACAGTATATAAATACATACCTTGTATGTCCTCTTCAGCTTTTTGTTCTTGAGGTCCCATATGCTGACCAGCTTGTTCTTGCCTCCACAAACCAGGTAACGTGAGGTTGAGTTCATAGAAAGACATGTCTGCTTCTCCTATCATATGAGAGTTTAAAAGAGATAAAACAAGTGAAATTTACACTGCTGTTTGTATTTTACTTAGGCATGGCATTTTTTTTCTATCAAATATCAGTGTTTCTGCTGAGGAATAAGTTGACAAATTCACAATATAACCTTAAATGTGCATATAACAGTAGTATTGGAAACGCTAACCAAAATTATGAAGACGGCTTATCCTTATTATCATCAGCAATGGAGATTTGAAGGGCTTACTCTATGTTTAAAAAAAAAAACAGGTAAAATGTACCCTATCAACAACAAAATGGTAATTTTAGTTACTTCTTGGCCCAAAAATGACAATTTGTATTGATTTTTGTCCAAAATCAGACCAAATTTGCAGTCAAAATCAATTGATAGGTCGGTTTTTTACATTTGGATTCAATATAAAAATGTGAGCATTGATGTCAGAACAATCAATCTCATTGAATGAGTTTACACAGTTCAGACCACTTTGGTCATTTCGATCGGTGGCTAGGGTTTTGCTGCGCTCAACTGGTTGAAACATGTTGACCGGTGAGCTAGATAGTGAGCTAGATTGTGGCTTAGAAAGTGGGGGCACTGTTAAATGTGAATCCACCCTAGTATAACACAATAATAATTACTGTTTTGTCTGGCAGTCTTAAAATCTTACCCCAACTGCAAGCTCAATAATATTTGTTGAAAGACTCTTTCCATAGGAGAGTACAATCTTATCCCCAACTGATGATGCACTGGCCAAGAGTTGATGTGAAAATAATAGTGTGTCAAGGAACATCATAAGAGTACAAAATTTACATCACTGCTGTTATGATTTATATATGGAATTATCCATTGTGATGTCTTATTTGAGGTGCTATTCAGAGTTTCAATGAATAATGATTTATAAGTGTAAGATTGAAAAACGTCAACACTGATGAAATAGTTTACCGAGTTTAACCCCATTAAAAATCTCTGGCATCCCATCTGCAAACTATATGAACACTGTCAGGGTTTAAATTGAACTGTGATCATTAATGATTCAGATTAGCTTAAGTCTTACAAGCCAAGCAACCTTAAGCATGCTTTCAGTTTTAAATTCATCACAAATTAAGTAAATAACATGCTACATCTAAAATAATTCTGTTGTTTGCTTCAGGGAAGAGAATGCAGGGTGTGTGACATTCCCTTGTTCTATTTTGCCTGCATTCCTTATGATCATGTCATTATATGTTTACAATGTAATGATCAAACACCTCGGTTTATTATGCGCTCAATAAATCTATCTTTATTATTATTATTATGGATTACATGTCAAGATTTTTGTCATACAAAAATATAAGTTAGATAATAACTGTTCAAAATTAATAAAGGATATTGTTCTGACTCCAGCAGAGGCTTGAGATGGGACCTGCATGCGGTGAAAACAGTTGCTGAGGAGTTGAGCTGGAGAGGTCCCAAATTTTGATGTCATCTCCACCAGATGCAAACTTTATTGGTCCCTCCTCCATTATAAGTCATCAGAAAGACCCACAGGGTACACCTAAGAGCTAATCTTGAGCTCTGGTATGGGAACGGTATGACGAGAGAACATGGAAATAATTCATTTTGGATTGTTTATCCTGCAGTAGATTGATTAATTGTTGAACAAGTAAAATAAAAACAAACTCACAAAAACTCCCTGGAAATCATCTCCAACAAAAACAACAACCTGTGTTAAGCACATGGTGTCGGGCATACTTACTTTGATTTCCTCATCTTTCTATGCTCATTACTTGGCCCCTATACATTTTCTACCAAAACACTGTTTGGCACATGTCATTTATTTGTAATCTTGAACATTCAGTAGGCCTGTCTTCTTCTGCTGGAGGTCGCCAAATAACCCGCTATTTTAACTATCCTGAGCGCAAATTAGCCAGTTAATTTGCGTCTTCATCAGCCCCAATTGCAATTAGCGGGATATTTGTTCAAGAAAATATCCAGAGAAATGTTGTTCTTGTTTCCAAAATATCCCTCTTTTGGGGAAATATCAGGCTAATTTGCGCCCGTCTGACGGCCTGATCAAGTTTGTAATGAGCGTATTGGTCTGGTGAAGTCATAATACAAAACACACACACACTCACATTTGCTTTAACACTTTTTTTTTAGAGGAGCAGGAGAAAAAGATGAATAGGAGAAGAAAGAGGAGGAGGAGAAGAAGAAGAAAGAATAGGATGAAGAAGAAGTTGGAACCTAAGAAGAAGAAGAAGAAGAAGAAGAGGGAGAAGGAAAAGGAAAAGGAGAAGATGATGAAGATCAAGAAGGAGAAGAAAGAGAAGGAAAAGGAGAAGAAGAAAAAGAAGAACAAGAAAGAGGAGAAGGAAGAGAAGAACAACAAATAACACTTACAGAAACAATAAAATGAATAACAACGTTTAAAAATGTTAACATGAATATGTATACGATTATGAATATGATGACAGTGCAGTGAATAGTGAATTCTTCACATTCAAATTCAAATTTCAATCAAGACAATGATTCATAGTCTATAGAAAACTTAACTTAAGCTTCAAGTTAAATGTGAGGGACTACCGGACTAGGTTATGTTTTCAACAATGAGTAATTTAATATTTGTAGGTGATATTCCACGTTTAGTCCTAGAAACAGTAAAACAACTATTATCCATTAACTTATCGGTCTAGACCTAAATTAGTAGATCTATTTTTACTAGAGACAGGGGCCGGACACGACAACAATTACAACGAGTGGGACTGAATTGTGAGAAACACATATATCCGCAATGAACATCTTCTAGATAGCTGTTAATTTGAATATTTTGCTTGGAAAACAATTGAAAAATAAACACTTAACAACATTATAAACATATTCCAATATAACATTTTGTTTCAAATATAATTATTGTATTGGCACTTACATGAAATTTCGTCTGATTCTTGTTTGGAAATCAAAATATTGGCAGACCGATCTAAACTTTGCGCCAAATACGGTATTGGCAATATATAAATAAAAGGAAAAAGTGAAAGCCTACGAGGCAATAATGGAAGTTTAGCAAGAAAAAGAAATACAAACGAGAGAGAGAGGGGGAAAATTTGAAGAAGGAAAACAAATTATTATAATTATGTATAAAGGATAATATAATTAAAAGGAGAGATAAGGAAATTAAATAAATAAGAAAGGCTTACGGATAGATGAGTATAGTCTATGATGCATATAAGAGATTTATGCATGAAAGTTTAGATTTAAAAATGAAAACTAAAGAAAACGGGTTGGGTAAAACATAAATGAATATCACAAAGTTTTAAAAGGCTGATATATATTATACAATATATGGGATATCCAGATGTAACCTCTCCCTACGTTAAGAAGTTATAAACGAAAAGAAAAACAAACACAAAATTAGGGGTCCTGCATCTCATTCACTGTAAGTCATTTCCGACTCCCCGCAAGTAGAATTATATGTGATTTTGCAAGTATGAGAAAGCATTATAATATAAATAATGAAATAATAATACAGGATAGGCCTACAGCTGAAAAGCTGAGCTGTAATAACTTTCTTATAAAAGGAGGAGCAATTGCTCCCATAAGAAATATGGACTCACAATGTCCCAGTATTAACATTGGATTTTCTCTCCCCCGGCCCCCCCCCCCCCCCTCCTCCTCCTCCTCGGCCTCCTCCACTGAAGATTGATCAATGGCCTGCACTTTGTTTTAACTAGCCCGGATGGCCTGATAACAAGCTGATTATATCTCATCTTCATCAACTACAATTCTTCAAATAAACATCTGAAAACCCTATTCTTCTGAATTTGTTTATAGACTAATTATAAGCGACAGCACTTTGAAGGTTTATCCTCTGGAAAAGGAACTAAATAAATCCAGTTTTAAAATGTTTATTATCATTATCATTGATATTTGATATAATCATTATTCTAATAATTAGTATATTATCATTATCATTGTTACCATTATTACTGTTATTATTATCATCATCACTGGCATCATCATTATTATTATTATTATCGTTATCCTCCTGAGAAGTGAGTTTAAAACCATGATATTTCTCTTCATGAGCTGCAGCACTACATATGCATCTCATTTTTAAATGAACGCTATCAGCCAAAGTAGATATTCCTCAAAGATGGGCATCCGTGAGGCTTGCTATGTATTTGGTGGCCTACAGTCAATGATAATGTCTCAGACATTCTGCAATCTGCATGCATTTGATTATTTGAAGTTCAGAAAAAGGAAAGTAATCGTGTGAAGCTATACTTCATAGGCCTATAATATAGCTCATCAGAAATTATCAGGCACAAAGAATATAAGAGCAGTGTTTATTTAGTCTTCATAGAGGAAGTTATTCCTCTTTTGTATTCCTAGCTTTGTTTAAAAAAGCACGATTTAACATACATGTACTTGATACCAGAGCAGTACCAAAAAAAAAAATTTGATACATGCTGTCACCAAGTTTCTTATTTTCTTGATATCCCAAACACCCTTTTCTGGATTAATAACTCGTCATCTATATCCCACATCCCGCCCCCCCCCCCCCCCGATAACATAGATCAGTATTAATTGTTGCCATTGTTTTGTTATGTTTTCAAATGTATAGCCTATATTCACTGCCCCCTACTAGATCATATTAACTTGACCTGAACGTTCTTTGTAGCAAGCGAAGAACACTGGAGTTTTAAGTTTCAGGTTCTTGGGACTAAATAGTTAGACATTTTTAGTTTTTATCCTCTTGACTTTGCATGCCTTGTCGTGACGAGATGTTGTTGGGTCCCTTGTACTTGCCAAAACAAACGAGCTCAACCGAAATTTGTTGTCTTAAAATACAGACCCTTTTCTATTAATAACAGATAGGGAATATTCATGTTTTAGTTTCTTAGCTTTTTCTTGAAAAATTGTCTCCTTAAGACCTTTAAAAATTACTGTTTTAATGTGTTTATAGAACATATATTCAATTAATTTTTTTAGCACTCGAAGTTTGCAACTTTGCATGTATTGTATATGTTTTGTTTGTATAGATCTATGACACGTATTTAATAAATAGCATTTAATAGCATACTGAAATTCTTGAGGATATTTCAAATTTATATTTATATGCCGATTCTCCAAGAATACCTCCAATATTTAACTACTAGACACACGCACATAGTTTGCAAGAATCTTCAGTCAATTGAAGGAGGCAGACTTAATCAGAAGAAGAAGAAGACATGCCTGGTTGAATTACCTCGCAGTAGAGTCTACTAGTATCCTGAAATTCGACAATACTGATACGTGTCTGCAAAATAGACTAATTTTTATCCAATACGTCGACGTCATTGCTTTGACCCAAAATCTTCATTTCGCGAGTTACGTGATGACGTGAATGGCTGAAGCGATAATGAGCTAAACGACAATATGGAAGAACCGGATGATAATTCGGACTTTGATGATTTGTTTTTGCCATTTGCATTGTCCAGAGCATTACATAAACAAGGCATTCAGTCCTCTAGTAACCAAATAGGCTTCGAAACGAGCGGGGAATATGTTGATATTGTGCTCGACGACGACAACTCGAGCGAGGCCGGAGATGTCCGCAGCGACAAAGGCCTCGGTCCGCTGGACGTGCTATCCGAAGGTGGTGACCCATCGTCTCTTTGCCCTTCTCCCTCGCCTCTGTCATCCCTTAACCCTTCCGACTCTCAACCAGACTTGTCGGACCTGAGGCGGGCCAATTCATCTTGCCAACGTGCTAACATTCTAGATAAATTGGACAGCTTTGATAGCGTGGAAACGGATCAAGATGGCGGTGAATTACGCGATAGGAAAGATTCCATTTTGGACGGTCTGTTGTGTGAGATTTACGACAGGTGCCATGCAAGCACAAGGCCAAGTGTTGACAGTGATGGCTTCACAGAGTGTTCATCTGATGGAGCTTATCTTAGCAGTAAAGGAGACAGCTTTCAAGAGTCCTCGCGATTGCCGAGAACCTTGTTGAATGTAAAATGTGAGGACGCTTTTTCTCCATTTATGCATTTAAGAATAGGCCTAGATCTAGATCTAACACTTACAGAAGGAAAAGAAAAAAGAGAGAGAGAGAGAGAGAGAGAGAGAGAGAGAAAGTGAGAGAAAGAGAGAAAAGAAGAGCATTCATTTAAAGATTGTCATCTAATGATCTAACAAGTAGGCCCCTAACATCATAATTATTTCTCACATTTGTTGAACTAAATAAATTTGCACCAGCATATATCTCACTTGGGTTTTAGGGGAGACCGGAGAAGGAAGCAGGTTTTTTGTTAGTGTGTTTTGTTTTCATTTTTTTATAGTCTATTATTTTACTCCTGATAAAGTGATAAGTTTAATTTATTTGGATTTCTCAAAAAAAAAACATGTATGAAATTCATGCCGCTAGCCTAGGCTCTATTATTATTTGCATTACTGTCATAATCTTCATGTTATTCCCACTCATTTAGTTATCGTCATGAAATGACGTTTGTGTGTAGTATCACAAAACACTAAACATGGAGTTAATTTGATACAAAATCTGTTCAATTCTGCAGTCACTGTAGTAAGCTGTGTAACTCGAATCATAATTTGATGAAATAACCACAAAACACAATATTTACAATAACTACAACAAAACAATTTATGTGGTGTTTTTTTCATTTCCAATACATTTTTAGCCTATCATTGATTTATTCAATCCTTGTTGAACTTTCCCTAACTTTGTTTGCTTTCTTCTCTGTTGATGATTCAGCCACCAATGATCTCCTGGACATGGTTCGAGACCTTCAGCATGGCACAGCTGTCCTGTCAGGTAGACTCATCAAACAGCTAAAGCGGAGGGATCGCTACCTAGCCAAAAGACAGAAAAACCAAGATGTCCTCACAGCCATGCTCCAAGCTGTTTCTCAGAAGAGAAGTAATGCATTTCTTTATTGGATCATTTGACTTTTGTTTTGGCAACAATTTTGTTGTGCGGCTGGCAGAAGGTTGTTAGCAGGCACGCATGCCACAAATCAAATTTCTGATATCTTGCTTCAAAGGTTTTGAATGCTGAACCTTCTGAACCTTCTGAAATTGTAGTCAGCAGGGCGGTGTTCCGCATGTCGCTAACTTGTATGGCAGGTAATGCATGCTAGAGTGTGTTTCTGAAATTATCAACTGATGTAGCTATTACGGACTGCTGGTCGAGGGCATTCCATGCTCGTCCAGTTCTTGGAAAAAAGGAGTATTTGTATACGTCCTTTCTGGCAAAGGGGATTTCTATTGAGTGTTGGTGGTTTCTTCTTAACCTTGACCCTGTTGATACTTGTATGTAGTCCTCTTGCTTTAGGCCCACCTTTCCCTTGTAGATTTTGTACAGCATAACCAAACGACTCTTTTCCCTCCTGCGTTCGAGTGATTCCCATTCAAGGCAGGTCTGCATTTGTGTGACACTGCTGTCCCTTTGGTAGTTCCCTGTTACGAAGCGTGCTGCCCTCCTTTGAACTGCATCCAGTTTATTAATCTGCCCTATCCTGTATGGGTCCCAGGCACAGCTTGCGTATTCTAACACTGGTCTCACTAGGGTCTTGTATGCGAGGGCTTTCACATTCCCTGGGCAAAACCATAGATTTCTCCTGAGGAATCCTAACGTGCGGTTGGCTTTCATGGCTGTGTTGTCAACATGGTTCGCCCATGTCAGTTTACTGTCTATTTCTACTCCCAGGTAAGGGAGTATAAATGTGATTCCATTTGTCAAACGTGACAGGGATTTCTCTCATCATATAACGAAAAGGAAAAAGTGTATTGTATTTGTAAGTTGCAACTTCCTACTTTGAGTGGTTTCATATGAAATAAAACACATAATTTTGAAGTTACAGACACTTTATTGCTATCGACCTTGTGTTTAACGCAATAGTGCATGTCTGCTCTTAGCAGGATGGTGCAATGCGCTCACAGCCTTCTGCCAGATGCACAACAAATTTCTGTGGTTCTATTTTATCAAGCATGTAGGATTGGACTTTTTGGGCTGTTTTGGGGCTATTTAGCTTTTAGGATATGTTTGACATAGTGTTTTTCCAGGGGTTGAATATTATGAGATTGACCACTGGGCAATCATTGCTGAAGTATGTGATTTAGAACCCTTTTATCTTTAGATGCATGTCTCTCTATCCCCTCAACCAGGGGGCCATGAATAGAATATGTCATAAGTGTTATAAGTTCTTATAATCTCATTTAAATACGTGATTTTCCTTCCCTGCCATTTTTTTTTACATGTACACTACTGTTCATGAATCAGATTTCTTCTACAGCCTGTATGTTGGATTTATTTGTTGTTGCTATTGAAGGCTATGAAATACCTTAACAATAAACAAAACTTCTGAATGATAACTTTATTTGTTTGAAATGTTTAAAATGTTAGAAATACATGTTATCCTTTGTTCAAACATAAATTTAAAGAAATAATTTTGATTCTGATTTCTTATAAGCTAAAAACAAGGAGTTATATGAATGCAATACAATGGAAAGAAAGCCCTATGGTTTATGTTTATGTTCATATTCCATCTATTATAGATATTTTCATGCACCTTTTATGAGCTGATGTCCTGCATGTGTGTCATGTTGGTCTATATAATATGTTACCTCTCAAATGTTTGAATTGAGAATTTTATCTAGAAGTCTTTTTATCTCTATTAGGATGACATTCCCTTCCTCATGACAATGTCTTCATTATTGTTTGAATTGAATAAGAATCCATTCTAAAGATTTCATGTAATAATTAAATATGGAGCAGAATGAAAATGTCAAAGAAAATAAAGATTTTTACTTTCCTTCCTCGATAACATGTTTTGGATACCTCTCAATACTTTGGCTTGATTTTTCTTATAAAATGGCTAATGTCAGGTTTTGTATTTATTTTAGCAGTGTTTTTAAAAGTAAACTACCGGTAGTCATATTTGAAAAGGAGATTATTTTCTCTTTTTTTTTCTCAAGTATTTTGTTTAAAACATATTTCATATGGCTATTCCAATGGTCTGTGTTCTTGATTTTTATAGCAAAATAAATGTTATAGTATCTACAGTAGATACAATTATGTTATTGTGAATTTTGACAAGTTTACATCAACAGTGAAAACATGTATCATGCACACTGTTATCAGAAAGTGGAAGGCTTAATATGTTGAAAGCATGTATAACCCTTTGCTTGATTAATAACATTAACTCATATCTTGTCTATCCTCCTCTGCCTTTGTCTTGTTTTAGGAGTGGATGCCCAGCTGAGGTTCAGCATTGAACCACTACCAGGGAAGAAGGCATTTAGACAGGTATTGTAGGAAAAGATTATATCTTCTGAAAGAAAGGGCCAGTTCCACATATCACTGATAACAATAACCAAACTGTGTTTATGTGGAAAATTAATTGGGTATTAGTATTGATCACATGTTTGTGCTAGTAACTCTTAATCTCCTATGGAAACAACATTCTTGCTTATAAGGTTGTTTAATTCCACAAATGGATAAAATAAAAAAATCAGCACCTTTATTCTCAGATCCAATGCATTTTCTCCATAATCTTTAGGAGACCAACTTTTCAATGAATAATTGGGACAGGCTCCCAAACCTGATAAAGATTATTACAAGCTAAGATACATTAACTCTCTACCAAAAGGTAAGAAATCAGTCTCCAACTTACTGGTTGAATAGACAATTTGTATTTTGATACTATCAGGAAAGGAACTAGTGAAATGTTAATGTTGAAATGTTAATGTTGATTTCGATTACATTCATAAATCAAGGTTTTGAGTCCAAATCCAGTCTCTTAATCAAATATTTCTATATCATTGATAATCGTTTTGTACTTGCTTAATTCAGGCCAGTAATTTGAGAAATTAACTGAAAATCTTACTAGATTAACCAAACTACTTTTTCCATACAGTATGACAATGAACATCTACATATATTACATGTACATGTACACAAATGTAGTGTCTAGTACCTACTGCAAACCTTAAGTATGAAATTACATATTCCTAAACAATGGATCAACTCTATCCTGATTCGCAGCAGAATATACATGTAAACAGTAACTGTATACCATAAAGCCATATCAAGTGTACCTGATGAAAAACTACCTGTATATCTGTATCAGCTTTCAGGTGGATGCTCGTTCTAGTACTTATAGTACATGTACACACCCTTGTACTAATATAGATGTGTAACACCTATCCTAAACCCCAGTTGTGTGTTATTCCTGTGTTTATTTTATGCATGTAAGTTTGACAGATGGTTTGCACAAGGTCAATTACATACGCCTACATAGTACATGTATCTTTCTTAGAAGGACATTTATGAATAAAGAGGGTAGTTTTAGTTTTTTCTTTTTTCTTTATCTGAAGTGATATCACAGGGATAATTCATATTTGTAGGTAAAATTGAGATTGTAATCACAATTCTATTTTCAGGTTCAGATCATGTAATAATAGGTCAGCTTGACTTGTATCATGTATATGCATTAAGTGTAATCACAGGCCTCCACACAAACATTGACCTTGTTTTATTTTTTTATGTGGGGGTTGGGTTGGTGAGAGGGGGCCCATGATTCAGTTTTGTGGCACCCTGAGCAGTGCTTTACTGTCTCAATGAAGTACATCTTTCCAACCAGTTTTGATGGGTATGTTAAGTCTGGTCTTTCATAGTTTTTATTATTAAAAGGGTTGAAAATGGAGTTCATTGTTTGTAGTTTTGTTTTGATTATTCTTTTTGACAGAAATTATCAATTTGCCTTCAATGAAAGGAATTGAGGATCATATGGAAAACATGACAAAATGTATCTTTTCATACATGGTGTGCTGCATGGTGACATTAACGATTTATTCTCTGAGGCACATATTATTTGTTATAGTATTGGTTATTTTACCTGACTGCTAAGAAAGCATACATGCTTGTGTATTGAATAATACATAAATAGTAAAAGAAAAGGATGTGATTAAAACACACTTATATTTTTGTATTTATTATGAAAGAACAACATTGCACAAAAACCAATGCTTAGTGTTTCAGTTTCTAACTTCAACCTGGACCCTTTTCTGTAACCCAGCTCTAAACCTACATGTAACCCAATCACGTTCTTCTACACTTAAGATTTTTTTTTTTTTTATTTCATTAGCACCAGTCTGGTCTAAATCATCTTAATTTAGACTTTGATAAGGCCTACAATAAAAACTTGTTGTATTACCCTTTGGGTGCCAAAAAAAAGGTAACTTTTTTTTGTCGCCCTCTTTGGGTCGATATTTTTCAGTTTTGAATGTGTTTTTTTCCCGCCCTCTTTTGGCTGATATTTCTCAGTTTTTAAAGCTTAAATACATGTGTTTCAGCTTCATCATTCCCTTCATATCTTTTTCACCTACCGGTAATAATAATCCATGGTTTGCAATGTTGTGTTGATCGAGATGTTTACGCTTGTAGGATTTCGAAACTAGGGCAGAAGACGAGTGAGAATTTGGGAATGATTTGATTTTATGCATTTATATCCCATTTATCCCAACAAACAAAATACTTTTTTTTTTTTTTTTCATAAATAATAAACAAATCTATAAAACGGTTTACAAAAAAAAAAACTTTTTAAAAATGCCGACCGTAGATTTTCAGATTTTTGGGTCGGTCGCAAAATACAACAAGTTTTTATTTTAGGCCTAAGGGTTATCATGTTTGGTCCAGGATTGAAGTTATGTAGAAATACTCAGTCAGTATTGTTACCTTCTTCTTTTCTTCCCATTGCCGTTTTTGTACAATTTTTTTCGTTTTTGTTTAAGAAGGGTGTTAGTAAGAAGAAAATGGTTACAATTGTTGGTTGTATCTTGTTTTGTTTAGTGGTACGATGCGTTGAGAGCAGGTGCCCGTCTTCCATTTGGACTACCCCAGGAGTTACGCAAGGCCGTCTGGCTGAGCCTAGCAGACAAACATATCAAGCATCTCAAATTGGATTGGGAGAAGACCGTTAAGGTGGCCTTCAATGACCACTCCAATCCAGACGATGACAAACTGGGAGTGCAGATTGTGAAGGTAAGATAAGCGCTTTAGATTAGGTGGGCTTTTTTTAAAGATACCATAAGTATTGCAGTAAGTTGTGCAATGTTATGTACCAATTTACATGGAACTACTTATTAAAAATGTATGATTATTCACCAACTTCTACTTTGTTTTAATGTAATAAGAAAATAAATATTGTGAGATTTTGAAACGTTGATTTTTGTTATTAAAAAAAAAACTGTTCTTGGTAATGTAAATGTAGGTAGTCTATTCACACATGTACATGTATGGATATAAAGACTGCTCAAGAGTGATAAGAAAGGGGTTTATTTACAGATGGTCTCATTGTAAAATTTAATTTATAGGATTTAAAATTTCAATTTCATTTCAAAGGAAACACAATAGTGGTCCTTATAGAGAGGTGGTCTTTATTTGGTTGCTAAATTGATTTCACTGTAGATTACTCGATCAAAAAGAGAATCCAAATCGTTCTTGCCTTGTAGGATCTTCATCGTACTGGTTGCAGTGGGTTCTGTGGTCAAGGAGCTGAAGAGGACCGAGTGGTGTTGAAGCGGGTCCTGCTGGCCTATGCTCGTTGGAATAAGTCTGTAGGTTACTGCCAGGGGTTTAACGTCATTGCTGCTCTCATACTGGAGGTCATGGAGAGAATGGAGGATGATGCACTCAAGGTATTCAACCAAATACAAATTCAACTATTTGATTTTGTGATTTATTTATTTTTTAACACAAAATATAAGTGTGTGTACTGTTACTACGCCCACACATCAATGCTAACATCTTGCCAAGTGTGCGGTAGAAAGACACAAATAAAGGCACCTGGGATGGATTTTTCGGATATCACATATCAAAGTTTTTACTGTTCCACAACATGCTAAATAAGTTTGAATTAACTCTGTTACAATATATTTTTTACATAAATGTCTGTAAGTCTAGCTAGAACACTGTATTGCGGTAGTTTAAAGTGAAAATTTAGGAGTTCATGATTATAAGAGACTCAAATGACTCACCCAATATTAGAAATAATATTTGATTTGTTATTTTTGAATAAAATAAGCCCCTACCCCCCCCCCCCCCCCAAAAAAAAAAAATCAAAAAAATCAAATTGCCAACTTTCTTTATGAAAAGTAACTTTAACTACAAGAATTGTGAATGTACTACTTCAGATTTTCAAGGAGCAAGTTTCCATGTTGATCAATTGTGCATATTACCTCCATCTTGTGTATCTGCAGGTGATGATTTTCTTGATAGATCATGTCCTACCTGACAGCTACTTCGCAAACAACTTGAGGGCACTGTCTGTAGACATGGCTGTCTTCCGTGAGCTCCTTCACTTCAAACTCCCTGACTTGGCCCAGCATCTAGACAAGCTCCAGAAATCAGCCAACGATGGCTTATCAGGTAAGACCTATAATACAGACAGTCCTAGTTCACTGTATCTCACATTTTTTTTAAAGGGCTTATGTTAACTGAAAAGGATGGTGTTTATATTCAATTCAATTCAATTCATTTATTTTTCCTCTTTCAATTATTCATATTTACATTGATATTTTCTGTAGACGTGTTTGTTATGAATTAATCATGATCATTGATCATTACACACCAGTAACACGTGCAATGTGATTACTCCAGACCGTTTTGCCTTCTTCTTTTTTATCCACTTTACCACAATTAGATAAAACCATTTTAATGATGACAGGTGAAAATACAGTTGTAAGATTAATACAGAAAAGGGATGTGAAAATCTAGGCACCATGTTGTATAATTTTATAGTTGCACCTGTAAGAAGAAAATTCACCCCCAAAACAAAAAAACAAAGGAAAAGTAAAATTACCATTTCTAATTTCTGCAGAAATTTAGTCATTGTGTTTAAGAGAATGCACTTTACACATTTAATGAGTTACCTCATGATTATATATGAAACATTTCGTAACACATAAGTCTTAAATCAATCTAAATATTCTGCCTCTTTGTCTCCTGCCTGATACAGGCAGCTATGAGCCACCTCTGACCAACGTCTTTACCATGCAGTGGTTTCTGACACTCTTTGCAACCTGTCTCCCTAAGAAGCTGGTCCTCAGGGTCTGGGATACCCTGTTCCTGGAAGGCTCGGAAGTTCTACTCAGAGTGGCCCTGGCTATTTGGGCCAAACTGGCACAGTGAGTTTACATGATGATCATAATATTGCTTGTCCTTGGGGTGTGGGACATTTCTCCCTCCAAAACTCAAGGTCCTTCACCAGTGCCATTAGGGACTTTTAGATTTTCACGAAGAGAACGTGGACTGCTATGTGTGACATCCTTTTAAGGTAATGTGACGTCCTTTTAAGTGCCTTAAAAGGACGTCACATTACCTTACAAGGACGTCACACGTGGCAGTCCACGTTCTCGTCATGCAAATCTAAAAGTCCCTATTGTCAGGTGACTCAATATTTGCTCTGACAACTATTCTAGGCTATATTTCATCGAAAAATAGGTTTAGAGGTAGGGTTTATATTGGAGTTTATGCTAGGACTGGGTATTATGTTTGGTCCAGGCTTGATATGAAGAATTCTGTTATTAAGTAGGATGTAGACCATTGAGTGATTCTCACCAGAGCATGTGATGTAGAACCTCATTGGTTGTCTGTGCCAAAGTGGCACAGTTAGTAACAATTGTAATCGATTACAAAGCTGGCCCAAAGGGTCTGAGGTACCCTCCTTTTTGGAGGCTCTCAATGTTTTCCTTCTCAGAGTAACATTTGGGACAATCTAGCATAGTGAGTAACAGCGATGATCGTGATTACAGTGCTTTGTCCTCAGGGTCTGTGATTCTGTCTTTCCGGAGAGCTTAGGATCGTACTGGCTATCTGGGCCAAATTTGGACATTGAGTAAAAGTCATGATACATTTACTTACCCTTGTTGAGGCAGGACATCTTTTTCTTTAGAGCTTTGAAGGCCTCCTCAGTATGAACTAGCCATCTTAAAGGCTTTGAAGTCCTCTGCAGATCTTTATGAATGATACAAGTACGATGATCACTGCAGTGGTGATATCTATAATTTGATCCAATGTCTTATCTTTATGTTCTGATTGTGTTCTTAGACCCCTGTTAGAGATCAAGAGTGCTGATGAGTTCTACAGTCAGATGGCTGCACTGTGCAGTGAGATGCTTCAGGACCATCTTATAGATGGTGATGATCTTATTAAGGTAACGCGCATCACTCTCTTCTGATTCACCTTCTCAATATTACAAGGCCATTATGCTATCACATTTTCATACAATATTTACCCTATGGTATGACAAAGGTTAGCTATTTCTTTCTCTTTTGATTAGGGGCCAATTTTTATGCCTCCGTTACGAAGTAGCCGGAGGCATTATGTTTTCGGGTTGTCCGTCCGTCCGTACGTACGTCCGTACGTCCCGTTCTCGTGATCGCGTTATCTGAAGAACCGATTGATGGATACCTGCCAAACTTTGGTCATGTATGTATCTTGCAGAGCCGATGAACTGATTAGATTTGGGGGTCACGAGGTCAAAGGTCAAAGGTCACAGGGCTCATTATGTATGCAAAAACAGCTCGTGATCGCGTTATCTCAAGAACCGATTGATGGATTCCTGCCAAACTTTGGTCATGTATGTATCTTGCAGAGCCGATGAACTGAGTAGATTTGGGGGTCACGAGGTCAAAGGTCAAAGGTCACAGGGCTCATTATGTATGCAAAAACAGCTCGTGATCGCGTTATCTCAAGAACCGATTGATGGATTCCTGCCAAACTTTGGTCATGTATGTATCTTGCAGAGCCGATGAACTTATTAGATTTTGGGGTCACGAGGTTAAAGGTCAAAGGTCACAGGGCTCATTATGTATGCAAAAACAGCTCGTGATCGCGTTATTTCAAGAACCGATTGATGGATTCCTGCCAAACTTAGGTCATGTATGTTACTTGCAGAGCCGATGAACTGATTAGATTTTGGGGTCAAGGTCAAAGGTCATGCGGCTCATTATGTATGCAAAAAATAGCTTGTGATCGCATTATCATTAGAACAGATTGATGGATTCCTGCCAAACTTAGATCATGGGATGTATCTTGCAGAGCCAATGAACTGAGTAAATTCTTGGGTCATGAGGTCAAAGGTCAAATGTCATGGGCTCATTATGTATGCAAAAATAGCTTGTGAACGCATTCTCATTAGAACTGACAGATGGATTACTATTTAACTCAGGACATCTTGCAGAGCCAATGAACTGAGTACATTTTAGGGTCATGAGGTCAAAGATCAAAGGGTCATATATGTATATGAGAAATTGCTTTTTGGTTTGTAAACTTGCTCTATGACGGAGGCATCATTTTCGACTGAGACAAACAGAAATAGCATATTGACATGCACTGGTAAATATAAATATAAGGGCGTGGGTATGAGTTTATAAGTACAGGGGACAAGTTGCAAAAGAAGTAGACAGAATTTTTTGAAAAGCTAGTAATGTACATTTAATGTGAGTCTTTTTTGAAGACATGCAATGCAGGAATGTTTTGATTTCTACTTTTCAAATTTAATTTCTCAATTAACATGCACTAAAAAGCACATGATAAGAATGACCATATTACCTATGAGAGCACTCTTTACTCATTTCACAACACCGACTACTCTTGTTACCTCTCCACAGACGATATACTCCATGGCATCTTTCCCCTTCCCTCATCTGAATGAGATCCGGGAGAAGTACATGTTCAGCATCACCCCCTTCTCCCCCCTCGGTGGCCTGGAGAAGACCTCCACCACCTCCGAGACCAAGTCACCTGTCACCGCCGTGGGTCCTAAGCGTAAGGAGGGACCGAGAGGGTACTCCCAACCCTCTGGTAGTCATGGTAGTCATAGTGATGAGGAGACAGAGTTTATGGATGAGGAGGACCTGACCAATATGACATGCTTCACAGGGCTCTTCCCTCCACAGTCTCCATATGCTATTAAAGAGGCGGGTAAGTTGGTGATCTGACATTTTCTACGGCGACATTTGCTCCAGGTTTCATTATGTCAAAGATCTAGGGGTAGTGATGCTGTGATAGGGTTGTAATTTGGTTTTAAGTTTGGTTTGAAATTACCGTAAGGGTTAGGTATAATGATTGGTCTAGAGTTGAAATTTGGAATTAGGTTTATGTATAAAAGTGCATTGAGTGTGTCATGGAAGAAAGATTATTTTATATTTATTCAGTTCAAGTCCCCTCAACAAAACCAAAAGACTGAGCTGAAGTACTTGTTGATTACATAAATTTATTTGTAAATTCAAATAACCCTGTGAGAATCTCTTTATTTCACATAAAAAGTGAAATTAATTAGATATCCCAGTACACCACTTTATTGTAACAATAGCTCCCACCAAAAGAGCATTTGGTTATGAACATACTGTAAAATATGACTATTACAAGATTTGAGATTAACAGAATTTACTGTCATTTCATGATTCTGTCCTCTCGATTGGAATAGGTGAACGATCTGAGTCCCAAGGATCAGCGGCAGATGATATCACTAAGGTCAGTCCTGGTGCCTACAGTACTAGCTCTGAAGACCTCACCCTTCAGTCTGCTGCCCTCATGGAGAGGATGACCATGGATGTCCAGTCGTTGAAGAAACAGTACTTACGCATACAGCACAGACAGATGAGGGCGCATGTCATCTATGGACCTACTAGTAAAGCCGACAAGAGAGGCAAGTAGCGATTTCTTTACAAATTGATGTATGATAATGTCTACTGAAAGCAATAACACTAACTGAAGGTGTATAAGTTAACATCTCTCATGTTTTCAAAGAACAATTGTGCTCAAAAATAATAATTTTAAAGCACCTTTTCATAAAGCAGAAATATGAACTGTTGCAGAAGGATTCATTTTACTGTTTATCTTATCCATACATTCTTGTATGCTCTTCATGCTTCAAATAGTATTTCCATTTCTCACTATTATGATCATTTTTGTTATCCGATTATATTTCATAGCCTACAAGCCAGTATCACGCAAGAAGAACATAGCTGTTGCAATAGAGAGTCCAGCAGTCGTCAACCACTTACTTGTTGGGAAAGCAGGACTAGGAAAGAAGAATGCCAAGATTGCCTCTACACCTCAGATTGCACCCCCATCAAGGAAGGACTATGGCGACGATGACTTTCCAACCAAACGTGTGCATGTTAACACAAAGCCAAATGTAAAGCTTCTTTCCCAAGGGAAGGAAGATATTGATATTAAGAATGATCAGGGAAGGGATGACATGTCAGAACTGTCAAGTGTCTTTGAGGATGGGGATGATGTCTCCGCAGGAAATGGTCATTCATCATCCCGGGATGATCTAACCAAGGATCACCCGGACAGTTTGTCCAGCCATGAAGGAAAGACATGCTCTCAAGAGTCTCTGGAGCCTGAAATTGGCTCGTTGATTGATCTTGGTTGGGGGTCGGACGGGGAGAGTCATAGCAACGAGGATAGCGAGCACAGAAAAATCAGTAGTGAAACTGGGAGACATCTTGAAAGGAATGGCGTTGATCATGTTAGGTACAGCTCAACATCATCAGACAGTCCAGACCTAAATGCGAATGATGTCTCCGGTAGTAGACCGAGGCAACACTTAGACTCGGAAAAGACCTTGATCGGTACAAGCACAGAAAGCATTCCAAATAGCACATCGACACCTGAGTTCAACTGCGCCATTGAAGCATTCAATCCCAACCTCCCAAGTACTTCTCCAAGAAGACGATCAAGACCGTCGGAACCAACGAGTCCCAGTGACAAGAGACCCTGGATGGAATCCAACGGGATTGCAGCTCACGCTTCTCACCAAAACCCAGTGTCTGCCTCTACCAGCTGGCGACGATGCAGCAGTGGAAGCTCCAGCTGTGAAGAGCCCACAACGCCCCCTGCTCGTGTAGTCTTCAACCCATTCCCTAAACGGTCCCTCAGGAGTTCAGAGAGCAGGACAAGAACTCGGATGAAGCTAGGTTTGTATCCCACAAAGACCAATGATAAGAGACAAGACTTCTCTTCAAGGGATGGGTCTACAGAACAGCTTCCACGTGATATAGCAAGGTCTATTAAACTAGGTAGCTAGAATTGGCACTTCCTTCAATTTGTTTCCTTTCTTATTGAGCTTACTTTTGACAAGTATAAATCTCAGCTCGATAATCCTTAGTTATTTTATTTAACCATGTAAAGAAAATGGATTAAATTCAAGATTATTTAGGTATAGGAATTTTTGGGGGATACAATAAAATATACTTTATTGCCTTTCAAAGTTTGTTTTTAATGAGCTGATCTCAGCTCATCTCAGATCAGGCACTTTTTGTTTAACAATAACAAATTAATTAGAATTGATCTTTATTTTGGTTTTAATGAGATGAATGTTGTTGTTGTTTTTGTTTGTTTTTACAAATATGTTTTTCCCATTTATTGAAGAGATCAAACTGGTCAAACCAACAAAACAAAAACAAAAATCAATTTTTGTAGAGCTTAACTACATCTTTGAGATGCAATTATAGCCCACAATAGGTCCACACACATTGACTCATACCAGAGAAGGAGTAGCAATAAACTTTGTAGAAGAATAGCAATATGTAAAAAAAGAGCTACAATCATTATCAGTGAACCTCTTTGTTTCATATGTATGAACACTGATGATCTAGATTATTTTGGTAAAATGGTTAACAGACTAACAGTACTGCTTGAATTATGAACCAGCTGTATAGTACAAAGCTGCATTGTACAACTAGCATGCTGCTACATTACTGCCTAAGTATATACATCTTTATTTTTGATTTCAGTCATATTTTTCTGTTATGGCTACGTTTTAGCCTGCATGGTTTGTTCTGTTACACTACAGTGACTAAAGATATCCTGCAAATTTAGACAGGGGTCCATAGTATTAGAGGAACCGTGGTTACTGTGCATTTATGCATCTACTATTACATTGTAGTACCACATGTACATGAAAGCTGAAAAATTTCAATTTTCAACACGAAAAAATATTGGAAAAAATCACTTAGGTCATAGAACATGTAGTGACATCTTGTACTATCAGTAGAATCTATCTAGATGGGTTTTTTCCCTGCATCTACTGTGCGAGACTAAAAAAAAAATGGTAGCACAGCAGAAAGAAAGAAAGAAACGAGATGAAATCACTGATGAAGCCTTCTTTTCAGTATCATTGGAACCATCGTGGATAATTATATACTTTGCTGAATTTCCATTGAAGTTGTTTGGGATGCTGATTTTGAAAGAAACTTTGTCACAATTTCATTTTATTCTTTATGTGCAGGAGCAAATTTGTTTAAGCATTCTCTGAGCTCATTATAAAGCTATGTGTACAAAACTATTTAATATGATATGATTATAAACATTATTGTGTCTTCCTGCTGTGTGAACAAACTAAATATATGAAGAATATATTTCTCATCGTCTCTCTCTCTCGTGGCATATCATTAAATATGTCAAATAGTACTAGTAGATGCATGTTACTGATCATAAATTAATGTTATATATCCATTGATGTGACAACGATGCTTGAAATATCTTTGACTATGGTCTTCAAAAATGTTTGTTTTACTTAAATCAAATGTTATTCAAGTTGAAAAGACTACAATGTTTACAAAAACATCATCAACTTGTTGAATGTTGATACTGTAACATTATTCAAAGACAATGTGTTTATAAGAATTTGAAGAACAAAATTTAAGTAAGATGAAGAGTGTATTAACCTCCAAGGAAGTTTGTTTATGTTTATGTTGTAATTTATGTCTTTTGTAAATTGGTAAGTTTTAGTTGGACTTTGGGGGCGACAAAAAGTTAGGCAGGATACTAAAATTGTTTGCTGTCATTTTTACACCCATTTTTGTTTGTTTATTGCCTTACTTTTTTGCTGAAATTCTTAAATGTTTTATTAATTTATGATATGTGATACTAGGTACTTGAGTGTATCCCACCCTGGCAAAGTGTCTCTTGTACTTGGTTTTTCTTGTATATACTTCAAATTTGTTATTTTGTTTGCTGTTTTTTGTTTTAGTAAACGTCACATTCCATCTCTATAATGATATTTATTAATGCTTTACTCAGGCTTTAGTAAGCTGGGTTTGCATGTTGTGATAACACATGTCAATGTTTTCAAAGCTGTGAACTTGTGAAGAATGAAGATCAGATATACTCATGTCTCTATGTGTCAATATAGAGAGGTATCTCAAGGTCAAGTGCATGTCATATTCCTTCTCTTTTTGAAAACATTAACACTAGTACTACTTGTATTTTCATTGTCTCAGTTCATTTATTTTGATAGAAGAATCTTAACATTGGAGAAGTTGTGAAGATCAGATTCAGAAATAGTCATGCCTCTGAATAATTTTAAAAGGGCCCTGATAGGCCCCTGAATTTATCTTCTGTTTGCTGTAATGTTTAGAAATTTAGCATTGTGGCTGTTACCTCTGTCAGACCTCAGTCATATCGCCAAAACTGTCACCCAACATACTAACACTAAATACCTGATTTCAGCAGAATGGCCATCAATGAGTTGGTTTGGGGTCAAATATGAGTCAGTTTAGTAGTGTGACTGTGTCAATATGAAAGTGGTTAAAGGAACAAACATAGTACACCATTAAAAAGCAGTTCTCTTTACTTTCCCTTTGGTTCTAGGTGTGCACAGCTGGTGTATTCATCTTAATGCCTTTCAGAAATACTCATTGCCATGACAGGGATAGCTTAGGATCATGCTCAAAACAGTACAATATTCATTTGCAATGGGGTTTATCCCTTTGTTTTATGAAGTTAGGAGCATGCAGGGAATATGATGTAACAGTAAGAACTGATCTGTAGTATAAAACGGCTCAATTCAGATGCCAACGAAAAATCAGTCTTTATATTGAGAGTCATTTATGAATATTAACTTTATATAACATTTTTATTTTTTGGAGTACCCTTTTGACATTTGGCTGAAATCTTCATTTTAAAGCAACGTGGTTCTTCTAGGTGGCCACATTATTTCTGTCTTTTGCTGCATACTATGACATAATGATAATACCAAGGACATTATTTTGATTCCTTCACTAAATCTTGATAATTTTCTTCAAGCTTTCAGGGATTTTGTCCCTTCTTACCAAAGCCAGATTGTGAAACTATCTAAGAACTGGTTGTCCATGTCAAATGTCAAAGGGCAAGTTCTAGCTATTGTGTCTGTTATACATTACCAGTCAAATCAATGATTTGAGTATATCTGATGATTGTATTCAGACATAAGCCCTACTTTGTTGTGGATCAGACTAAAATATCAAGTACAAGTATACTTTTCTGTTTCTAATATCTGTCATAATGTATGGCAAGACAAGTGATCAAACACACTGGACTTGCTCTAAATAGCTGATACATTTGAAAACTGTATTCAATATATGTCAGATCAGTAATGTATAGAGAGATGAGAGCTCATTCACACAAATTACACAGGTAACAAAGTAGAAGACTTGTATCTACTAATAGTTGAATCTGCTGTACAGAAGATAAAACCTTTAAATAATTCCTTCCCTTTCTGCAATTTCAGTTTTCCGTCTTTCTGACATAATGCTTGATTAGATTTGTGCAATACAAAATCGGTTTGCAGTATTTCAGCCTGGTTTTTATAAGTAAATACTATATATTTACTAAATGAGTTATTCTTTAATGCCAAACATCTAATTTGTATCTGTAATGAAGGAGTTGTTTTTTCAACTAAGAAAATAAAACAAAGCTATTATTTGTGAATAATGTAGTAATTAATGATGACTTTAAAGTATTCTTCAAGCTTTCATTTCAAATTTTTACCTTTGGGATTTCTATTTTTAGTATTTTTCATTTTTTTGTCTTCAAAGAAACTAAGATGTTAAAAATAGAAATTCGGATTTGGGAACAATCTTTCTTTCAAGAATAATAGTTGTATGGTAAGAGATGAAAATCAAAGTAACAAATTGAAAACATTATTGCTTAAAACCTTTATTTGTTATTATCATTTTAAAGTTATTATTCATAGTATTTTAGTTACTATAATGATGCAGTCACGTTTATTCACTTAAAAAGTGTAATGAATGTTAATCTTTTACAGTTTCTTATTCATTCCTTGCATAAACATGTGGTATTTATTTCTCATAAATAGATTTTCTGTATGTTGATTGTGTTCTTTCTGTACTAAAAGCAAGCTTACAAAAACTATTTGTATTCTATACTCCAGTGTACTAAACTATCAATACTATTGTACAATTCCATCTTTATTCATCTACTTGTAATATATTTTTGGGGAATAGTATTTCATTCTTGTGCAATATATTTTTCTTGCTTTTCTTCTATTCAAATTCTTTCTCTGATTTCTATATATTTGTTGTAAATGAATTTCTCTTTAATGTTAAAGTATAACATGTATCTTCATATTATTATCTACAACTATGTAAAATGGTATGATAGTGGTAGAGATAGTACTTTACACATTTCTTACAACGACTATTCTATGACGAAATGATTATATATAGACTCTTAATGACATTGATAATAAAAATTAACATACATATGATATTTAGAATCACTCTTTCCCTTTGTCATGTAATTCATACTTGGTTTGCTGTTACAACTCTAAGTACATGCTTGTGTGTTTGTAACTTTGTTTGTTTCTTTGCTTGTTTTTGACAATGCTGTTGGATATCTAATGTTATTGAAAGTATGGTACGATGCACATAATATTTGTGATGAATTTGTGAACTTGAATTGAAGAAAAAAATGATGATGAGAGTGTTGACTGAATGAATCTCATGTGGAGACTGGTTTCATATACCTGTATATTTAAGTTAAAAGGTGATTACAATTTTATATATCTTAATGTACATATAGCTAAATAATTTCAATCCTTGCTATCGAAGATGCCCGTCAATTTGGAGCATTCTTTAACTTAGATAAAATGTCAAAGGCATTAATATCATGAGGGATGCGTTATATTTCTATTCTTCTAGACCAGGAGTATTCCAGTATCAATATGCAAGTGCGAAATGAATGCCAATGAAAAGACATGAAATGTTGTAGTACAATATCTAGTTTTTCACAGACATGCAGTCATGCAGCTTGGTTTCTACAACGTAACAAAGGTACCCTAATAATACAATGTGTCTAAAAAGAAAGAGAACAAAATGATAAAATCATGATGCATTTATTAGACTCTTATTCTGACAAGAACATCAAAATGCAAACCTCTATTCACCTGCATGTAAACATAGTAAAAGGGGCAAGATTGTACATGTATTTCAGAATAGCAGCGAAGTTTCGGAATCCAAGGCCCCGTCCTATATAGAGAGTTGCAATTGATTTAAATTGATTGATATCAATCCCCGGTATCAATCGCAACTGTGCACTTATAAGATGGGAGATTGTGACTTAAAAATGATTGCAGACGTAATTGCGATCGATTGGGATCAATCGCAACTCTTTATGAGACAGGACCCTGCCCTGATTTATATATTTTTTTTTATTTCTACTGGCCCCCCTTTTAGTCTAGTCTTATTTTTTATTCTATTTTTTAAATATTTGTTTTATTGTTTGGGGGTCATTCCAATGTTTTAGTCAAATCACTATAGTGTCTGCTGTGTATGACCCCCTCACACACACACAGGCCCGCACACCCACACCCACAAACGAAAACCGACATAACAAAAACGTACAATCATGCATAAGGATCCGAAAACAACTTTGACATGAATGAGGTTGAATGAAATAGCATACCGCTTTCAAGAACATGATTTCATTTTTGGACCACGCTGTATCAGACAACACAGCTTATTTTCATGCACTTTTGAACTTGGTTGGGTGCCATGGCGACGGGGGAAGCTTTACATGATCCCCGGTGGGCCTGGGCAACACGTGGGGAGCTCGTGCAATACTTGACCCAAATAATGTTTGATAATAAAAACACCGAACAATGGGCCTCAAATTCAATAACAGTGAAATTCATACCAGCTTGGGACTCATTATAAATCTAGGTCGTGGACGTTCCGTGAAGAAGAGCTAATGAACAAATACAGTTCGATCAAAGGTTCATTGAGATTTGATATGATGGGAGAGAGAAAAAAACGGAAAAGCATGTCTGACATTGATGAATCATGAGTAAATAGATGACTCCACAATTCTGCGATTTAGAATATTGTTATCTCTTCGTATAACTCATACAGTTAAATATACATATTTACCTCTATAAATTTAATATCAAGCCTGTACCCCCCCCCCCCGATATATCTTGCAGAAATGGTTCGTAAGAAAGGGGGTCCATATAACACAATTAAGTGCCCTTCATGCCCCTCAATATAGTAGACACTGATTTACTATCCCGTTGCATTATACTGGAGGGGGGGGGGCATTAAAACAAAATGTCAACGAAAAGGAATTACAGAATGGGTCTTGAGGGGTCAAGAGAGACTCCGTCATACAGTGAACTATTATGAAATAAAATGCATTTTCAAAGTTTAAACAAATCCAATTCCTAGCCATCCACGTAGGTCTGGACCATGTAGTAAGAAATATGTTAAATTTGGGTACAGTTAGGGTCATACATTATCACGATTACGATTGTAAATTGGGATGATGATAATATTATTTTGTTAAGTGTTAACCCAAGCATGGACGTCTGTTGCATGCATATCATGCGTAAATGCATTATGTCCAATCGCTTCATATATATTTGCGAACAAGCCAAATATGGGGAAAAGGGAGAAAAATTCGTTTTGTTTACAGACGTTGCTACTCAATTGTGAACTGTATATTACGCCTGTTGGATTCTCCGAAGCTGTTTCCAATTTCGCTATTCTTTTTCTTCACCAACTCTTAGCCTCTTGTTGTCTATTTCGCCTCGAGAAGTCCTTTTGAGCCAACATGTTGCATCTTGGGACTTGTATTGCTTCCTCAAAAGAAGAAACGTTATTCAGTCACAATGAATAAGCTGCCCCTTTACTGTCTTCCTTTTATGTTGAATGGTCATTAGGTATAACTGGCCTCAATCTCGCCCGGGAAGTAACTTTGTCACAACAAAACCACCCATGGCAACGACCTGTGAAATACAATTTAATTTGATTTCTATGTTTGTTTTGATCCTTTTCCAGACACGCATTTTAACCCCAAACCATTTGTTATTGAAATGTGTCCGTGCGTCACCGGTCATCAATCTAACAAGGGTCCTCATATTATTGTGACGTAAAACCATTATGTGTGCCAGGAGAGTCTCACCTCCCTGGTAACACGGATCGAGTTGCGGCGTAGAATATCATTACATTTACGGAAAGCCGTCTGTTTAGCAACTTCGGCCTCTATTATGACGCTTATTACTATTATTTGATGTTTATGCCGGCAGAGTAATATTGAAATAAACATGAACGTGTTTGTCCAGCTCTCCCCCATCCCTCCCTCACTCCCTCTCCCTCTCCCCCTCCCCTCTCTCACTCTCGATCTCTCCCCCCCCTCTCTCTCTCTCTCTCTCTGTCTCTCTCTCTTTTTCTCTATCTATATCTATACTTTTTCTATAATCATCTATCTATCTAATCTCTCGCCGTCGACTACTTCTTTTCTGTATCTCATCATCTGTCGGGGATGGGGGGGGGGGGGGACGTGGTGAGGGGCGCGGGAGGGTGTCATCTAGCCTACCGTATATGGAAAATACTAAATCAATACTAAATCAAAAGCAGATGTAGATCGAATTTTATTTATGTTGACGTCACTCCCTCTCTCTCTCTCTCTCTCTCTCTCCCTCTCTCTCTCTACGCTAGAAACCTATATTATCCTTTTGACCTATTAATATAATCCTTTGATCACACTGTTTTTATTAAATAGGTCAGGGTACGATCAATTGGTTTTATCGACACCTCTCTTCATTTTCTCCCTTTATATTCCCCCTCTTCATGCCACTAGTCATAAAATCGATCCGTATGGACCTCACTTTCGATCTAAATCCATATTATTTCTCTGTCGCGCAAGCTCTCATGCAGCCGGCCCGCACCTCTCAGCTTCATATAGAAGGCCAGATTGCAATGGGAGAAAGGGGGGATAGAACAAATAATGATCTATTCTTCCGGTAATCTTATTGATAATAGAAGTACCTTCAGCGCTTCGAGGAGGTATTATTATGAAACGAGTGGCAGATAGAAGAGGTTCCTTCATCGCCTGTTACCTCATCTGTAGTACCTCTTCATTATTTCATTGCGGCCAGCCGAATCGTCGGCGACGGAGCATGAATATTTTAGCCGGTTCTCGTGTGGATAGACATAGAGTATGATGTTCCCAGGCCTGGATGTTCCACAGGATCAGTAATGGTTTTACGGTATATAGATCAACGACTTCGATGGAATATATATTTGTCTTTCCGATTGATATCAGCTACAACTTCATGTAAGTAAACTATATCATATTTTGCAATACACCTTTCGAATTTCGTGTTAATATCATTTCTTTGTTGTTTTTACTCGGATCCTTCCTTGAAAATCATCGTAAAAATTCAATGTCACCAATACGAACATTAGTTAGCACACATCCTTTAGTTTTGTTTTTACGATAGTAGCACTATAATAAATTATATATATTATATAGATGTCTGTGTCAGTACATACGCAAAAGTTTCCATTATAAATATAATCAGCAAAAGAGAGATGCTGTATATATAATGACCAGTCTGCAATAAAGTTAGAACCAATTCTGGAGCTGTAGATCTGTAACTTTTTCGTGTGAATGCGTCTTGATATATTTCATTATGCCTTTTAACCCTTAAAACGCTCATGGGACCTTATTCAATTTTATTTCTATCCTAACAATCTCATATATCTTATGATATTTGCTGGCAATATTTTTCGGCAAATACATAATTCAAGTGGTATCTTTTGTTTAATGTTTATGTTTTGGGGGCGTACACCGATTCAATTCCATGTTGGATACGCCGGTGATATAAAACACAAACTCTTTTGGCACAAAAATTACTTGCGGAACGGATATTCAAAGTGAGGGGGTGGGGTGGGGGAGCAAAGGCAGTAGTCTAGACAATTGGTGGCGACTGCGTCACCTGAGCAATTTAGGGCTCTTGAATGAATAGCAACCTTATACTCAAACCAACATCAACACAATTGTTATGATAACAATGTAGATGAAATAGGAGCATCAGCTTTCTTTATGATTTATCTTAGCTTTGATGATGTATGTATTATGTATGTAATTGTGATTTACACTTTATTTCAATAAATTACATGTTTCAGCAGCAGCAAGACTAGTTACAACAGTTTTATTTTGTATTTTTTCCGTGTAGGTTGTCCCAGCTTCTGGATTGAACAGCTCTCAACCTTGAAGTATCTTTAGTCCATCCCTCACAGGGAATATTAACATGGGTTGCCCGACGGAGTATCAGACAAAACATTGCTAATGGCTAGTAAAATCAAAGTCTACCACAACGGAATGATTTAATGGAGTTTCATCCAAAGCACTCTCAAGAAAACCCTTGCCCATATTTTGATTGGCATATTGCTAGAGACAGGATCTCTTTGGATGGCATAATCAAAGTTTAGTTTTCATGATGCAACGTCAACACACGACAGAGTCAGTTGCGAGACACGGAAAACCTTCCAGAAAGAAAGGACTTGGTTTCGATAAACTATGCATTGACGACACCATTGACGAAGGCTACTCATCCGGCAACCCACCACCCTTTACAACTCAGTATCCGAAATTGGATGCAAGTTCGGATCCAGATGCGGCAACACAACTAGAATCGAAGATGAGCAAACAAAAAGTAATAAACAATAATTGGACATCTGGGAACCGGGATCACAAGAATAACTCCAAATTGGTGGAAGAAAACCTGCGTGCACCAGAGGAACGACTTTCCAGGCCAAAAATGCTTCAGCGGAGTGAAAGTCGGACTTTTGTCTTCATCTATGACGAAGAAGAGAAAAAAAGCAAGGCAGTCGCAGCTCCGGATAACCTCAACGTCGACGTACCGGTTCTGTTGCAGTACAATCTGACGGAGGAAGCCATCGAGAAGTGCCTTGAGAAACCGCAACTCGGGAATAGCCCGACCGAAGACAACGGCGAAACGGAAGACAACATGAACATTCCTGCGGTTGCAGCCGACAAGGCGCTTGCTTTGGGCGGGAAATTTTGTCCGCCAACCGAACGTCTGCTCCGAAGCAGGGAGAAGGATGAGTTGAAGAACAAGGGCATGCATGTGGTTAAGTGGTTAGTGAATCTAGATCACTCCATTGAGGAACCCCTTACAGACTCATGAAATCAGATCACCAAGTCAACTTGACTTACATATTTCTTTTACTATATACTTCACCACTTCCTATCTTCCTGTTTTGTTTTGTTTTGTTGTTGTTGTCTTTTCGTTTCGTTTCAAGGATTAGAAAAATGAGCATGAATTTTGGTTTGCTAAATTCTTCCTCCTTACAAAACTTCGCCGATTACCAAAGTGACAAAGCCCATCTGTAAAAAAAGTATTCCTTTAATAAATTAAGATGAAACATTCCTTGCTTTGATTTTTGTTTTCATAAAAACAATTCTCTTTCTCAAAAAGAAGGAGTTTGTCGATTTTTGTATTTTTTCATATCTTCTATAATATATGCATGCTGGTAATGCAGGACGAAAATTCTTAGATGCCTTTTTGTTAGTGTTCCGTACAAGTAATAACATGTCCTTTCATTGATTATAAAATAAGGAACGATTCTCTTTCTCAAAAAAAAGGAGTTTGTCGATTTTTGTATTTTTCATATTTTCTATATATAGGCATGCTGGTAATGCATATTAATTTTCATGTTAGAGAATTGAGAATTATAGACATTCCACTCATTTCACCCTATGAAAGTTCAATAAAGGGTTTCAGCTCTTTCCCAACGACGTCCCAATAAGATATAATTTATTAGTTTGAATTGATATGAAATTCATATCTTTATATCTTTTATTCGCCATGGATGCCTTATCTTATAAGTTAAATAGATTTGCCAAGATTTTAGTTTCTGTTTTGTCGATACTCCTTATTATAAGGCAGAATCTTTACATGCGGGCTCATTTGTTTGTAAGTGTAAGTGAATGAAATAAAGAAAGATTTAGAATGAATCAAATTTCTATTATTTTATTCTATTAAAAACTTTCCTAATCAAATATGATATTTTAAAAAGTATTTTATTACTATAGTAATAAACATGTGAATCCAATAAAGTTCAAAATGCGTTTTGCCAAAATTTGAAATTGTTCTTATTCATAAATTTAAAAAATATATATATTTAGGTATATGGATGATGTCTAAATTAAGGTAAATATAAATGAAATGGCTAGTAATTTTTATTTTCATTCTTTTTATTCACTTTAATATGATTTTGTGATCGTATCATATTTATAGCATCTTTGCATGTTTGGACGTGTGAAGAATGAAATATAAAAGAATAACTTTCAACAACTTCGAATGTAACGTGTTTTAAATGTTGATAATTTCGTTATATCTCTTCCTTTCTTGAGATTACGTAGAAAATAATATATTAAAAGGAGATATAGATATGAATTCAAATGAGACATGGGTGTATAGCGCTGTCATTACTTTTATACTCTCGTATATACTTCTATATCGATATCAATAAGAATATTTTCATTTCCAATCATCTCGAAGTGTATTTTGATACAAAATATGATGAATGATGTATTTAATCTCATTTTTATAGAAATGTAAACAAAGAATTAAAATATGAGGAGCATGTGTACTTTTACAAAAAGAGAAGACAAGTCGTAGAGAGATGTTAAAATGGAAATTATTAAAATGGACGTAGAAAAGGCTTGAGAAGAGTGCCAGAGAGAACGGAAGAAATAGTAATAGAGACGGAAGTAGGGAGAGAGACAATGAGAGGCAGAGAGGGGGAGGGGAGTAAGAGAAACAGAGAAGGTTTGGGAGAAAAGAGAGAGAGAGAGAGAGAGAGAGAGAAAGAGAGATAGTGAGAGAGAAAAAGAGACAGAGAGATAAAGAGAGACAGAGAGAGAGAGAGAGAGATAGAAAGAGAGGGAGAGGAAGGGAGAGGTTATTAACTGTTGGTAAATGAAATGTCAATGTTGGTGAAAGATGTTGGTTTGAATTTGGTCTTACAACAAATCTATTTCTTTAGCCTTTTTAAGGCTCTAATCCATATAGGTCTTGGTATTAAACAATTTTTTTTCTTCATGGAGACTGTTGATTAGGAATTAATAATTATGGACAGTAAGTTCAAGCTTTCAAGATGAGTGAATACGATGTACTCTGTCTGCAATATTCTTCTAGGCATATATACAAATTCTTTTAGTTATCTTTCCTTGTCTAAGGGCAGTATAAATGAAATATAGCAGCAGGACAAACTGCTCTTTTTTTACTGACGCAAGATCAAACACATCTACTTCTGTATGTCTTCATCTTTTTGTTAATATGGCCCCGCCCCTAAACAGCCAAGGTCAAATTTGACCTCGTACTGACCCTTTGGTCTCACGTTCTGTTGTTATGTCTGTCTTCCTCTCACCGCTATCACCACTTCAACTCATGCCATACATACATTGCTTCACATGATGCTAAATAGATCAATAATCGAAATCCTTCAAAGTTTTATAAGACGACCCCCACCCATCTCCCCCCCCCCATCCCCCTCCATCTCGCTCACTCTGTCTCTCTATCTCTGTCTCTCTCTCTCTCTCTCTCGCGCGCTCTCTCTCTCTCTCTCTCTCTCTCTGTGTCCCTCTCGCTCTTGCTCTCTCTGACCAAGGAGATACCTCTTTGGTCTGACACGATGCGCATTACTTTACAAAGGACCAAACCTATTACTGAGTAATAATCGATATCCTTCACACGGTATAGACGACCCCCACCCACCCCTCTCCCTTTCCTCTCTTCCACTCCCCCCTCTCTAGCTCTCTCTCTCTCTCTCTCTCTCTCTCTCCCTCTTACCTCTCCTCTCTCTCTCTCTCTCTCTCTCTCTCTCTCTCTCTCTCTCTCTCTCTCTCTCTTTCTCTCTCTGTCTCTCTGACACATGCGCATAACTTTACACGGGACAAAGCCTAAAACTAATCAATAATCGAAACTCCTCAGAGGCTTTTCGAGTTTCCTTTCTTTCCCTTTTCTCTCTCTCTGTCTCTGTCTCTCTCTCTCTCTCTCTTTATTTCTCTCTCTTTCTCTCCCTTTCTCGCTCTCTCTCTCTCTCTCTATAAATATATCTTTCTATCTCTCTCCCTCTTTATGTCTGTCTCTCTCCTTCTCTCTTTATCCTTTTATTTCTTTTTCCGTTCATAAGACTTCCTTCATTCCTATTGTGCGATAGATTTGCTGTGATATATTGTTAGATCACTTCTGATGAAGCCTATGAACTGATTAAGCCGAACGTCATTATGCTTTGTTTCTATATCTCTTTTCTTTATGAATGATGATCAGTAAGGTCGTCTGGTCTAGACTAGAACACTGAAAGCAGATCTATCCTTGATACCTCGGGGGGGGGGGGGGGGGGGGGGGGGGAGGGGGTACTGGCATATTAAGACATACGGGGTGTGGCTTAATACTTTCCTTGGGTTATGTGAGGATTGGGGGTATGATGCAACATTAGTAGCGAACGTATGGCAGGGGTGGTGGGTTGAATTTCACTTTTGTATCACATCCTGCGTTGTTCCTCGCCAAGAGTTGTTGGTAGTGATTGAAAGCGGTAATTCTTATGTCATCACAGGTAAACGAGACCGGGGCAAGGGCGGAGGGCTGAGGGTGCTGCAGTTCCCCTTTAAATCATGCGATATAATTATAGTAGGGGGAGGCAGAAAACACATTGTATTTGCTTTTGCAATTCCTTCTCAAATTCATTGACATGATGTTGGATTCTCTAGGTCCCATCTAAAACCCCTCCCCATCTAACACCCCCTGCCTCTCTCTCTCTCTCTCTCTCTCTCTCTCTCTCTCTCTCTCTCTCTCTCTCCCTCACTCTCTCACTCTCTCTCTCTCCCTCCCTCTCCCTCTGTTATTCATTATCACTTTTCCTGATTTTATCCACCATAATATCGCATCCCGTCTCTTTTGCTTTCATTTTAATTTTGTATTTTCGGCGATTATAATAATAATAATAATAATAGTGGGTTCTTGTATAGCGCTCATGTCAGTCAGATTTGACCATCCTGGCGCTCCCGATTATTACCCTGGCTTTAGCACGGCTGCCATACGGCGCTCTAGCATTTCAAGGAATAAATTCCTACCAGGTACCCATTTACTTCACCTGGGTGGAGTGTGGCAAATGTAGATCAATGTCTTGCCAAAGGACATTAGTGCGGCGGCGGGACTCGAACCGCGAACCTTGTGATCAACAGTCCGGCGACGTATCCACTCGACCACAACACCTTCGTACATAGTTTCACTTTTCTGACAATACTGTTATTGCATCTTGGCCTTTCATGACATTTTATTTGTAGTCATGTAGTCTTTGAATAAATATGTAAATTAATATAAATAAAGCTATACATTGTGTTTTGTAGATCTGTGTTGAAACGACATATCTGTGTACAAATATACAAAACCACTTCACTTGAATTCGTGATATTATTTTAAATAAATAAACATTTTTCCCTTGTTAATATTTTGGGAAAAGGATAGTAACGTCAGCTTTAGCTCAAGTAAAAAAGAATAGGCATTAGTTTTTTTAATAATTTTGAACTGGTTGCGTTACCTAAGCATGCAAAGAATTGAATTTATCGAAAATGTTCTGATACACATTGTTTCATACTATAGAATTGACGTGGCAGCTCGCATGATTTGAAAACCAATTTAATAATTCGAGATATACCCACCGATTCTTCTCTTCCCGATCAACATGCAACTCCATCAAACTCGACCGCAAAATCAAATTAACACACACCAGGTGCACATTCTTTTATATCAAAACACAGTAATTTCATTACATGGATATTATCTTTTATTCTTTAAACGATGATGGACATTAGCCTGAGGAAAAATATAAGATTAAAGTTAAACTTTGTGTCGCAACATCGATTTTGGTCGTAACCTTGTTGCGGTGTCCACCTGTCTTTAATGGGATATTAATCGTAGTCGCATCGTTATCTACCTGGCGAAAGGATATAATGAAAGCTTAACAGGTGATTTGGGGGACTTTATTGAACGGTTTTCTTCATCGACTATCATAATACTGTCACGCAAAGACATTTTACTATTCCTTCATTATTTATTAGGTGGGGTTATTTTTTAACCGGCCCAAGGGAGAGGTGGGGTATTAAATAAGACAACCAAGCGGAAAAGAGAAGAAAAACTAAGAAAGAAATAAAAAATAGTATACATTAAGCTTTTGTATACTCAAGTAACTCAACCTCATATTACATGTATATATTTTGCCCCGTGTTTGGTAAACTGATGAAAATAAGACCCGACCAGATTTTTTAAACAGAAAATTACCAAACGTTTATCCCTCATAGGACCACAAAGACTGTATTGTACAAGGGTGTACGTTGAAGTCAAGCTTCTTTTTTTTTTATAGTGTGGGCGGTGAGTCTTATTGTTTTTTTAATTTGTATTAAAAAAGATATTGTTTGCATTATGTATTGAATGAATCTGTTGTTACTTTTTACACTTCAACTGTAATTTAGGTTTTGCTTAAGTGATGTGAGGCATTATATTGTGAAATGACAAGTTAACTGTCCTTTAGCCGTTAAATTAGACATGATATATTATTTAATTAACCTGTTCATTGAAGTCATGAAAATAATAGTGATGATTATTTAGTTGATACAATGTTTGAAGATGGTCTATTATGAACTTATTTACTGAACACCTTCTTTGTTGCTGATACAGATCATGAAGTATATAATTATGTAATTGGTTATTTGAATATTATGATGTTTTTAATTTACATTTGTTTTTACACTTGTGTTTCTACAGGGGCTGTTTTGTTGCCTTCAAAATAAAATAACCAAACATCAACTGCAAAGCGTCTGAGAGTGAATAGATTGGCCTTTCTTTCAGTTGCATATGGGTCGGTTCCTTTTGTAGAGGGCGTACTTTCACAAAACCTCAGCTCAATATTGCAGTACGATAAGGCTACTCTGCAACAATTATCATGAAATTGTGCTGCACCATCTATTTGACGGAGGAATATATTTTGAACGCACTAATACATAAATGGTATCGTGGTCGAGTGAATACGTCGACGGACTGTCGATTAAGGTCCGCGGTTCGAGTCCCGCCGCGGCACTAATGTCCTTTGGCAAGACATTGATCTACATTTGCCATACTCAACCCAGGTGATGTAAATGGGTACCAGGCAGGAATTAATTCCTTGAAAAGCTAGAGCGTCGCAGTGGCTGCCTTGCTAAAGCCAGGGTAATAATCGGGGCAGCGCTATTTAAGAAGCCACCATTATTATTATTATTACTTCATGAGCAGGTAGATTGCATTGGTGAGCTTAATTCAACCGTATCAGTTGTATATAAAATACGGGAGCAAGTGTTATTTTCAAAATTGGGGGAGGGTGATTATTATAGGGGCCTACTAAAATGCACAAAATGTGTCCTCTCCCATTTGAAGACTTTAGGGTCTCAATGCTTGTGTGAACTGGTATGTAAGCATTTTTGGAATAGTATATATTTGTTTCAGGCTAAACAAATATATACTCAATTATATTTGCTTATTCTTTGGACTCATTCTCATTCACCCCCCCCCCGCCCCCCTCTCTCTTATTCTCTCTCTCTCTCTCTCTCTCTCTCTCTCTCTCTCTGCATGAATGGGCGTGGATGTACAGCCGAGCCACATGAGAAAAGGAGTGCTTGTATATCGTGTCGAACTCAGACCACAATAACGCTTTATCATTGAGGATCGCCTCTTTTGGGGAAGATAATGTATAGCTATCTATAAGTCGGCTTAATGTGCATCACTCATTTCAATTGATAATTCAATTCGATTTTCAGCAAGCTTCTTTGAAAAACTATTGAGAGTGCGACAGTGAAATTATTATTTGACTTTTGTTTGAAATGCCGGAGACTAAAGGTAAGAATTTGTTTGTTATTATGTTGTAGATATTGCGTCCGTCATAAAACAAACCAATGCACATGTTACCGTTTAATAAAATGAGTACTCAATCCAAAAAATCTAAAAAAATAAATACATATTGCCGGTGTCGAAACTCAAGCTGTGATGTTCGATGGAAGCAATTTCTTCCTGTTTTCACAGAAAATCTTGATGCAGGGGCAATTTCCCCGAGAGCTGTGATTATACCGAGAAAATTTGTCGGTATATTAAACATTGCAAATAGTACTCCTGTTTATATGTAGGACATTTGTTTGCCTTATCCGTCCCTCGAAACACACATTAATACAGGCCTATGTGTATATAATAATATATAAATGACATTAATTTCTCGGTCTCATCATGGACATTTATTGACCGAGTATGGAAGAATAACAACATTTCTATGCTCTATAAACTGTACTCTAGAAAATGCCCTGACGTATTCTCTTAAAGGTATTGACTAGTTTTGGAAACGCCCCCCCCCCCCCTCTCAAAAAATGAAATGGAAGCTCTTATTACCAATCATGTGATAGCATATGTTTTAACTAATACGTGATGATACAAATCTGCCGGGAAACCGCCTACTGATTGATATATTTGTTAAATTATATTATCCGTCCTGGATAGATATCGCGAATGTACTTCAACGTTAAACATTTGGGCATATATTTCTGCTTTTTTGCGAATTTAGGTTGAAGTATTGCCATCTTAACCTCTGAAGGCAATATTTAAACAATACTGAATGGATATTTTGCACCCAAAACCCTTGAACCGCAATTTTACCACTACCGGTCTATATTTTCAACCTTAAAAAGGTTATTTAGGTCATCTCAAAGCCCGCGGGGAGATTCCACTCAATTTTGCGCCCCAAATGTAGGTGAAAAGCATAGCTTTTTCAATATTCCGAATTTGAGAGAAACGAATATTCTGTAGATGAATTGTTTCTTGCGAATCTTTCCTATAGTAATAAAGTATTTGGTTGATAGATTTTTGCAGCAGTGAAAAGGGCAGGGGCGCAATTTTATTGTTAACCAAGCGCCGTCATCCCTAGATTCGCCACTAAAAATATGATATGTGTTTGCAGAGGCAGTATAGAGTTTCGACTTTCATGAAGAAGAATTTTTTTATAAATCCTTATAAATTTTATAATGTATAATTCTGTTACCATTTTTCCATTTGAAGGACTGTTGGAACGCCTGAATGGGGGCGAGACCATTATAGTCGCAGAGGGGTACATATTTGCTTTCGAGCGGTTATGTTACGTCCAGGCAGGGCCGTTTGTCCCTGAAGTCGTAGTAGAACATCCTGAGCTCGTCAGACAGATGTACAGAGATTTCGTGCGCGCTGGCAGTGATGTCGTGCAAGCTCTGACAGTAAGAAGTGTGAAGTCTCGAAGCTGTATTTGTTCCACATTTACCATGTAGATTCACTAGAAATTCTTTAAAGATTCACCAAAATGTGGGTTAACTAAAAATGAGTTATATTGAACGGAAAATAAGTAAAGCATTTCGAGGAAGAGTAGAATGTTAGGAGCCTTAATATAAAGCAAAGATTGTATCTGATTACACTGTAAAAAAAAATTATCATTGGTAATTTTTACGTATTTTTTCCATGTAGAATTTACTTGAAAACATTAGTTTTGCCACTTACACATTAAATTTAAGTCTTGCTAAATCAAACTTTCAATTTAGTAGAACATACGTGGAATATTTAAGTAAAATCAAATACATAAGAACTTTAAGTAATTTCAGCTTGTATTAATTTAGTAATTTTAACTCAAAATCAGAAATTATACGTATTACTCAAACAATTTATGTTGATTATTCTTATCTTTTTAAAGTAAGGACCGATGCAGTGCGTAATAGAAATATTTACATAATTTATGAATATTCATTAAGACCAAATTAAACTCTTTTTTAAATAAAACAATTCTTTTTTGTGGTTGAATGAAAATTTAAGGACTTTAAAACATTTACTAATTCATTTAACATGGCTAAGCAAAGACAAGACAATTTTTAATTCTTACCCAGTTCAAAACAAATCAAAACTTGATATTTCAGGAAATTGTCAACCAATTTTCCTTTTAAGATGCTACGATCAAGTATATATAAAATTTGGAGCCTTTCAATATGTGTCGAATTGAAGCGTATGTGTTAGTGATTAGTGATTAATCTTAAATAGAAGTAGTGAATGATTAGTGGATGTTACTTGTTAGATTAGATGGGTACCAAATCGTGCAATATGTAAACCTATCATAGCTTTTTTTTAAATTATCTAAAATGATTACAATACTTAAATTATTTACGTTAATGTAACTCGATTTTAATAACTGAGTAAATATTCATTCAGCAAAATAAGTAAATTCTACTTAAGATGCCGTAGGTAATATTTACTTAATAAAAATAAGGCAATTCTTTTCCTCAATTTTATTGAGTTATTTCGACTATTATTTTTTTACAGTGTAGGCTCATGCAAAAGTCTGATTAATATACAGTAAAAGGTGAAACAGAAAATAGTACCAAATTTGATAACATACAAGGATAACAAATATTGAAGTAAAGAAAGAAAAGAAGAAGTAGAAGCCGAAACATTTTAGTATTCTACGAATTACCAGTCGACTATCGCTACCAAACAACTATCCCAGACTTTTTCAACCTCGGACAGTTATATACCTCAAACAATCTAGGATGTTCCCTTGGAACCATTTTCAGGCTTTACAATGACTATACTATAGAATCCTTACCATGGACAATTACCACTGAAAATTATCAACAATGTGCCAGCATCAACTTGGGATAACTTCCACCAATTTCACTAGACCGGACAATATCATCCATCCCGGACAAATGTGAGTTGTCCGCTATCGGAAATACGCAAAACCAGTTGACCCATCCTAGATGAGTCACCATTCCGAATGGGTAATGCTGTCATGGGTTGTACACAATGGGTACAGAACAAGGAGATACTGGTTATGGGTTATGTTGTCTTTAGCAAGTGTCAAGAGATAACGGTCATAAGTGCATCGATATTGTACCCCCGTCAGTAATTTCAGGTCCCAAAATGATAATTGTATTAGCTATATAAGAAGTTATAGCTTGAACCCTGCTTTGGCAAACAATCTGAATGACGTGCAAATATTACACTTTATTATAAAATCCTACAGAAGATGCAATGCTGTATATAATGACATCGAAAATCGGACAAGTACGGCAAGATATGATATTGAACATCAATAAGAATGACTATTGGGTGTTAGATCTGATTCTGATAATGAAAAAATATTTAACTCAAACATCGAAATCGGGGTTACATTGGGGTATATGAGTACTTAATAAAAACGATACAAAATATCATCAACAAATGTACAAAATAACAATGACAAGATCTACTTGACAATAAAGGTATAACAAAAACACAAAAATGTGTAAATAAGAATATGTCATGTAACTTTATAGGTAAAATATTAATAAACATGTATAGGTTACAGGCCCGCCTGCATTGAATTTGTGATTCATTTACATAAAATACATATATGTATTAGTAAGTTGCATATGGAGTAACATATACAATAAGTTGATGTAACATATACAAAGATGAATACTTGTGAATTTGTCGATGTCTGTTCCTGTAAAATGCACCATGGCAAGACTAATCTATGCTATTTAAACTTCCTCTAAAGTAGTGTTGTTTAAAAGAGAATCCAGTTTGAATACATTTTGGTATTTCCAAATAATGTTTAATTGCACGTTTACGAAAATCGTCAAAAAGCAGACACTGGCGCAAGTAATGAAACTCTATCACAACCTGAATTAAAAACAAATAATATTCACCGATTCTTTCTGAGTGCCCCTTTTATTTTGACACGTGCCCCTTTTCCTTCGACAAGATCCCATTTTCCTAGTTGCAATAAGTGTCCATTTTCCATTCTCATAAGTGCCCTTCTTAATCTCTAGTAAGTGCCCCATTCAGGTACGAGACGTGCCCCTTTTCACTTTTGATAAGTGCCCCCTTGACCTCTGATAATTAACATATTCAAATTTGAGAGGTGCATCTTTTACTTCAACAAGTGCCCCTTTTCCCTTATAAGAAGTGCCCCTTCCCCTTTTGAAATACCCCTTTTTTAACTCCGATAAGCGCTCCCTTTATTTTTCACATGTGCCCCTTTTCCTTATAATAAGTGCCAATTAAAAAAGAGATCCTTCCCCTTCTCATAAATACCCCTTTTTAGTGTCCCTTTTCATTCTCATAAGTACCCCTTTTCATACATGTGTCTGGACATAAATGCCTCTTTTCACTGCTTATAAATCCCCCTATCAAAATCTGATGGGTGCTCCATTTCCGTCGACAATTGCCCATTTACCATTCACCTTAGTGCCTTTTTTCATCCCTGGTGAGTGCTTTTTTTTCTTTTTTTTTTAGATATAAGAAGTGCTCCATTTTCACCTCTGATAATTACCCTTTGTACTTTGACACGTGCTCTTATCAGTTCGATAGGTGCCCCCTTGACCCCATGTCAATTTACGCTCCGCTCTACCTGATCGTAAATACTTTAGTCGACCCCCCCCCCCAACTTTTAAAAAAGTTCCGTGGGGCCTGATGTAAGGTGTTTTAAAGCTGTTGAAATAAACTGATTTGAAGAATGATATTAAATAGACAACAATTAACCTAATCAAAATGGCTGAGCTAGATTTCAATAGCTCATTAAAAATAAAATCTTTACCAGGGTTTTTATTATTCTTCAAATTCTTAATTTGCTAATTTGAGTCTCTTTATTCAGCTCATCATTAATAACTTGGACATTATTAACATCATACACAAATCTAGCTTCTGAATCTAAACTTCACGTGTGCCTTCGGAACATGATTTGAGACATTATAAATTCGATCAGCTTGACAGTAAGAAAGGGGCGACGATTGACTGTTTAATGTTTGCAAGCAAAGAGAGATATACTTTTGACTCGTATTTATGTTTTCATCATTAAAGTACTACGCGCACCGTTCCAAAATGTCTCTAGTTTCTCGCGCGGACGACTTAGAGAAGGCCAATCGTCTAGCGCTAAAGATGGCGAGAGAGGTGGCTGATGAGACAGGGACATTGATGTGTGGTGATATCTGCAACACCGGACAATACACACCAGGGGACGATGCTAAGACTGCCTTGATCAAAGACATGTTTAAGGTAGGACAAAAAGAGACCGACCACCAGGGGATTACCTGAAGGGGCGGTTGGGTGGATGCCCCATCAAAATCGACCCCCGCCCCCCCCCAAAAAAAAGTGTATAATACTTTTCTGAAATCTATATATAACAAAACGAGTAAATAGTATTTTTGTAGCCATCAGGCATCATGAGACCATGTTCTATGAACCAAAAGGTGCTTAGGTAACAAGATCTTCGATATTTTATCACCATTGTTTTAGTGCTGTGCGATAATTCACGCTATAGATGTGTTGCTTAAATGTATTTTTATGAAGAGTATTTGATATACCTTTATCAAAGCTTTGCTATTTGATAGTTGATTTGATGATACCATTTCCCTAAAAATTATACCAAATTTCAAAATATAGAAGAAGAAAAAAAAAATGAGCATACAAATAAACAAACGTACAAATATACCTGCCCAGAGAACGTCTTTAACATGTTAATGATTTTGGTTGTTTTTATAATTATCTGTTTTGACAGGAGCAAGTAGAATGGGCGGCAGAGGAAGGAGCTGACTTCATCGTGGCGGAGACATTAGTAAACCTAGGAGAAGCTATGCTGGCTCTCCAAGCTATCAAGATGTATGGCAAAGGTAACTTGATAAAACCTCATTGGTGGCTGAACATGTATAATCCAATATTACGGTATGCACCATACGTTACAAGATAATATTAAATTAATTCATGGAATCATGAACATGAATTAATATGAAAAATATAATGACTTGATATTTTTTATCAAGGTTTTAGTAGGGCTACCAGTTTGACACAATAATCAGATATAATACAATTGGATGTCGTTTGTAACACAGTCATAGACGAAAAAGCTTGAACTTGCTCATATATAATGCTGAGACCGAAAGTTCTGACTTGTGAACCCTAGTGAACCAACTTCTGACGAGTCGAAAGGTTTGAAGGACTGACGGTTCAATATATCCTTGCTCCCCCAGACCGAAGACTTACATGACGGATGGCTTCTCTCTCATGGACCTTATTACAGCTTCGGATAGCTAGTCAAAAGTTTCAAAAGACCGAAGATAAAAGAGACGGAAGATTAAAATGACGTAAAGCTTTTCACTCATTTACCTTCTTACAGCTTTTGACAGCGATTCAGAAGGTTAAACAAAAATCGAAGGTTAAGCATTACTGATGTTTCAGGAAAATATAATAATAATAATAATAATAATAATAATAATAATAATAGCCTAATAGTCCACTCCAAATTTTATTAAACCGAAACGGAAATTCTTATAGACTAACTATGGGCTATGATTTGTATGGATCTTCTCACAACTAGTCGAAAGTTAAATTAGATAATGTATCGGTCTCATCGTGGACTATCATTGACTGACTGAGTAGATTTTTGTTTCAAACTCCCTCATTTTTGATGGCAGGACTTCCAGCTGTAGTTACCCTCACAGTTCAAATAGCACGAGATGAGAATGGAAAGCTATGTACTAACGATAAAGTGGAGGCGACGGAAGCCTTACGAAAACTGGAAAAAGCAGGAGCCGATGTGGTCGGCTTCAACTGTTCTCGGGGTCCCGACACCATTCTACCACTCTTGGAGGACGCCAAGAAAGCTGGAATTAAGGTTTATTGTCCCTCATGTCGCTTCCCACATGACAAAGTAACATTTCTACTGCTCCTGACGTACTGGATTATTTGTTCGACACCAGCTCAAATATTAAACCAAATCAATCTATCTTCGGCTATCCATACAAAAGCCGTATAAGAGCTATGTGTGTGTTGTCAATGACAGTTTTCTCGCGGGTAGCGAATGCGTTACGCCATCTGAGGTCACGTCGCCTAAAATTAAAGCGTTAATATACAAAACATATCTCACATTTCTTTTACAACTCACTACCATAAAACATAACCATACTATGCGGCATCTGATTATTTGTATCCCCTTTATTTTCGCGTATTTATTCTCCCTATCGCAAATCGTTAAACTTTTAAGAAAAAGGGTTTCTCCACCCATGATATTCCCCGTTGATTTTATAAATTTTGAGAGAGAACGTGATAGGGGTCGAAATTCTTTGTCACGTTCCTTTTTTGTCCGCTTGTCTCCTTCATTAGATGTCTTTAAGAAGGCTCTCAAAGCGCTCATGTTCATTGATTCTCATTAACTATTGCTACTCGTATGTTCATTTGTTTGAACTCTGTGAAGCGATGTGAAATCGTTGAATATGACATAAATGTATACAAGCGCTATAGTATTATTTTCGTCTACTTTCTGTCTCTCGATTTCTCTCTATTTATCTTCGACATTCGATTAGTGAGGGCATGTATCCCTCACGCCACGCAGCTACGTCAATGATAACCTTTTGTCCCTCGATACAGGTTCCACTGGCAGTGTTACCTGTACCATATAGGACAACACAGGAACAACCCACCTTCATGACTCTTACAGACACCAAGACCGGTACAGTTCTTTCTCAACTTGTATCGTATGTGTTGAAGTATATATATATATATATATATATATACATTGATATATCATCTGCCAAAGTACAAGTAGCGGTTATATATATTAAAAACATGTTTTTGAATAACATTCGTATAGGACTCGATACAAATAAGGACTAGCGTTTCATTTTTCCAAGGACAATTCCGCACTGATTTTTTAACCCAAGCCCTCACAGCAGGGGCGTACGCAGGGGGGGGGGGGGTGGGGGTTCAAACCCCCCCTTTGGTATTTTTATGTGTGTAAACCCCCCCTAAAAAAACTAAAACCCCCCCCCCTTTGTAATTTTTTTTTTTTTTTTTTTTTAAATTAAAAAAAAAAAAAATTATGCCCACGGCTAACGTAAAGTGACCTTACCCCCCCCCCCCCCAACGAAAAAAAAATGTCAGATTTTCCAATTTCGAGACCAGAAAAAAAAAAATAAGTGTCCCACTGAGCGACTTTTCGGTTGGCTGAGTCGTTGCGATTTTTTTTGGACTACCAAAAAAAAAAAAAAAGTGTCCGCTTACCCCCCCCCCCCCCCCCCACTGAGCGACTTTTCGGCCGGTGCGATTTTCAAATTTTCGGGAGCAAAATATTTTGGGCCAGATTTTAAACCCCCCCCCCCCCTTGAAAAAATCCTGCGTACGCCCCTGCCTCACAGTTTCATCTCATCTCAACTGTTCACAGGATTATAACTATCATATTATTGGTTGAAAGGTGATTTTGAAATCTTTCAGGGTCGGCGCTTGAAGCGTGGTATATGTCAGCTAATAGTTCCGTCGTTGAGGCGATGTGAGAATGACATCACAAAAAAACTGATCGCAAGAAAAAGCAATGTAAACAGTGATTCGAATTATGATTTCGAGTCCATTACCTTTAGCGCGCCTCATAACACATTAGAAAGGACACCACATGTGCAATGCAGTGTGTATTATTCTGATCTGCTTAAGTGAGCAGTGAATACATTGAAGGATGAAGGGCATGGGGCGCGGAGCATGTCTGATCAAATGTCTTGCTCAGTCGATGTGCTCCCTCGCGAAAAGAATTGTAAATTGTCGTAGTGCGTCGGTAGAATGCAAAGTTTGATTTTTCCTCCGTTTAGTTGCTATCATTACATCTGAGGTCGTTATTTTCCCTTTAATTATGCAGTCCCCGGGTTTGCCCCTACCCCCGGGAAGAAAATAGCTGATCTTCCATGTAACGGTAGCCCATCATAGCCCCTGGAGCACCCCCCCCCCCCCCCTACACATATAACCATGCTTCTGGGCCCGTCCCGGATCGGTTCAGCCCTTGCACTTTCAAAAACGCACCACCGCCCCCTGAAGGGACCCGTCACTATGTTTACAACCGCATGAGATATACAATAACCGTTGGAAAATGTCAAGCATTTCTTTCGGCGGAGGCGGGCTGCGTCTTCAATTTCGAGAGCATCGGTTCATATAGAATAGTTTATAAATTCATAAATATTCTATGGGCAGTGTATACTGTAAGTTGGTCAAAAAAGAATTTGAGAAATCACATGAACGCCTCGAAGGATGAAATAAACATCATCATAATAAATTGAAAATACCCGTTGGAGGATTTCGGCGGAGGTGGGCTGCGTCTTTGGCATGGCGTCACCCGAGGCTGGGAAATAGCGACGTCTCTTATGTTGCCAGGCTTTTACTTTATTTATATGTGGATCGGGGAAGGGGAGGTGACGGCGGCCCCCTATAGGCATGAGACACATATGCTAGTATTATTCATTGGAAGAAGGAAAATGCGAGCCTCTGAAGGGCCTGTAGGAATATTCGGCTGATTCCACCTTTTTAAAGTTTGAAAAATCTTTAGCTTCCCAGATAGATATTAGCAGATGACGCTTGTGACAAATCCAAAGCTTTTTGGGGGTTTGTCAGAGATTTTCTGACTTGTGTCCGTTCGAGATTTTAGAAATAGTATGCCTTGTAAAATTACTGACTAGAGAAATGTGCTCCCTATCCCTTTTTGACAATCCTGAATCAATCCCTCTATCTTTCCTCTTTCCTCGTCCTTACCCCTCTCCCTTAGTTCCTCTTTTCTTGTGCAACATTCTAATTTTCTCGTTCAAATTTAATTGTGTATAGGTTCAGTTGCTCTGATTCATTTGGTAGTAATGTTGTTATTGTTGTTGTCAATTTGTAATATGTTCCTTGTCTGTATTTTGTTGTACATCACATGGTTTCGTGGATGAACAGATTTGATACTGAATGAACTACCCTATTAAAAGAATGAAAATGAAATGATTTATGCCTGTTCTTCTTTTCATCTTGCAGGAAAACTTTGCTTCCCTGTTGACCTTGATTGTCATCTGTGCACTCGGAATGATATCGTCAAATTCGGAAAGCGCTGCGCCGAACTAGGCATTCCCTATGTGGGTTTGTGTTGCGGTAATTCGCCGCACTACACTCGAAGCTTGGCCGAGAGTCTTGGTCGGAAACCCGAAGCTACCCGATATTCCCCGAATATGTCTCTCCATGTGATTTACGGGGCGGACGAAAAACTCAATGCTTATGAAAGGGAGAGTGCAGCTAATAACAATAACCGTTAATTTGGTAATCGTTAGAGTTAGAGGTTCTAGAAGTTTAAATTCTTAGTGGAAAAAATGAAAAATAATTTTCAGCTATTTCATTCTTTATACATCAGTTTATTATTCTTTAATAAGGAATGAGTGCCTCATTTTCCAAAGAAAGGGGAGGTCGTGAAGTATTGTCCCAAAACCCAGTTAATTATGAAGTACCCTCATATTTATACCCTGTCAAGATGCCTAGTTTGAGATGCACTTAAAAGCCAAGTTTATATCTTTATAATCCTTCCCCGTAGAAAGACCAAGTGCATTCATAATCAACTCCACAGGAAAGACCACCTCTATAATGTTTAAGCCCCATACATAAAACTACCAAGTTGTCCATTGTTTTGGCGGCCCTCATTCATGTCTTTGTCCCTTTGATACAACGCAACCTATCCTCATATTACTTGTATCCTTCTGTATAAATATTACATGCTCTAGCTTTCTGAAGAAAAAAAGAGAAGAGTTCAGTTTTGATCACCAATTGATCAAGACCCTCTTTCTTGCTGTCTCTCTCTTCATTGTGTTTTACATATGTGGAAGTTCATAATGATGTGACCGATTTGATTCTCCAAACTTTGGAGACAATAAATACTCTTGATATGGCTCCGGAATTACAAGTCTCTCCTTGCTGCTTCATACACTGTCGATCATTTAGTTGGAATATTTTAGTTTTACTCCAATTTCTGGAATTATTTTTAAAATAATCTAAAAATAATAGATCTAGATAATAGGAAACATTCTCAAATTTTATTGAATAATAATGTGCTAATGTGTGTTTTGCGTGACTGCTGAGGCATGTGTATGCTACTATGCTTATCAACTAGGGGACCTACGCCCTTCAGCCATAAATGACAGTTATAAGGATTAATACCCCACAAAAGGGCACTAATTTAGCACATCGACACGGTTTTGATCCTGGGGGCTCACAGTTACGAGGCCATTGCTTTGTCACTGAACCATGGCTGTGCGCAGCGGGGGCTAAGGTAGGGGGCAGTTTCCATAAATTAAAAAAAAAAACAGAAAATGCAATAAATTTTCAATAATTTATTGCATTTTACCCCGGTCCCCAACATAAAAAAATCCTCTGGACGGCCATGCATTGTGGCTCAAGGCATGGGCACACAGAGGATGTTTTAAAGGAAACCTAAACTAAAAAGAATATGTGTAGGTATTCTGAAAAATGAGATGTATTCCTGCCCTGTCATGTACAATATTCCTTACAAAAATGTACAAGATATATATATAAATGAAGATATTCCTGGCATGATGTGATGCCTGTCAGCATGACATGGGCGCAGCCATTTTCTTAAAAATGTGACGTATCTGTTGAAGTTGTACATGTATCATGCACCAAGCTTTAGTTGGAAAGAATTTTTAAATCAATAACGAAACCTTTACTTTTCAATAAAAAAAAATAACAACTGAGATGATAGAAATTATATATATAACAATACATAACAGGGGCACGATTGTAACAAATTAATGTATAAATACTACACTATAGCAGTTGAAAAAATCTATTTCATTTATGAGAAACCTTCAACCCAGAAGAGCACTAACTAATTTATGCAATTTGCGTTCTGGCAATTATAGTACAAAGGATAATAGAAGGTGAATGATATGCTTCATCACCACACACGTCTCGGAAAGAAGCATTCATAAATTTGAATACATTTACTTGATAAACGACTTCGCATAGTACGTCACATTATCAAGAAAATGGCGATGCCCATGTCGTGCTGAGAAACTGTACTTTATTTTTGCTTTATACCTCACTCATACTCTTAGGTGGGGAATCTTGTAGATGTAATAACATAATAAATCTCTCAGAATAAGTAAAGTTATTACTTGGGGTTCGGTTTCCTTTAAGTCCGAGATGTGCTTCATGAATACCTTTTGTTTGAACTCTTGAAAAGAATACTTCCACCTGCGTATCATAGAATGTACCGTTGGTGCATAAATGAATAATGTTACATAACTTTCATGAGCGCATATCCAGTATTAATCTCTGTGGGTTTTACCATTTTGGTATAAATGACCTTTATCTGCCCATGCGCAGATTGTATCTATGAACTGGCTTATTCATTGGTGCCATGTTAGGGAATTCGACGCATACTGAATTAAAAAGATACGTTTTCCGTTATTCGTACTATGCCAGGTAGCTACGAAGTGGCCTATTGACATACACTTCGATTCGGCAGTTTAAAAAATAAATGATAATCACTATCAGTTGCTAGTGAAAAGAACGCTTTTAACGGGCAATCTTGACAACATCGGATTATACAAATAATCATCATCATGTCTTCCGAAAGCGTAAACTCAGTAAACCAGTATTTAACCAGTATTTTTTGTAAAGTCATTGACATCAGAGAGTGTTAACAAATAGAAGCGAACCCTATTATAGCAGTAAAGCAGAGTAATCTTGTGGATCAAAACTGATCGCTTCACAATGCAAAGATTATTTATTTATTTTAAGTCCATAATATTGACTTGGCCAATTATTTATTTAAAGGTATCCACACACAAAAAAGAGAGAAAAAATATTTCATCATATTTTGTAATCAAGTCAAATTAAGAAGAATAACATCACTTGATATATTTTTACCATTACCAAATTTTGTCTTTCTGACTCCATCCAACATCATAGAGAAGAAAATAAATAGAGATTAGCAGTCAGTAAGACACAGTAGTCTTGTGCGTGCAAAGGCGATCACCACGTAGTTGGAAGGTATACCGGGGTTTGATACTCGGCTATAATCCTATTTTTTCGTTCCCCTTTTTCATTGCTTGTCATTGCTGTTGTTATCTCTCAAAAATAGATTGATTTTTAACCCCTTTTTTACCTTACTAAAATGATCAAATGGGATTGTAAGAAGTTTCGCGGTGATAGTAGAGTGAGATAGCACCGGATAGCACCATGCAGTGATAAAAGAGTGATGCAAAATATAAAAAAGAGAAGAGAGAGAGAGAGAGAGAGAGAGAGAGAGAGAAAGAGGGGGGGGGGGGGGGAGAGAAAAGGGAACGGAGTGAAAATGAAAGAGAAAGTGAGAGAGAGAGATCAGCATTTAAAGATATTCTTAAGAACGCAGTATTTTTTGTTTGTTTGATATTTTTGCTGCAATTTTAGATATAATAGAAAGAAATATTTATACAAACTAAGTACATATAAATTATTAACCAAGTTGAACTACCTATATTATATCATATCACCCTTCTCAAAACCCACCTTTTTAATCAGTTATAGTATACTGGAGGCTCACACAATTCCATTCAACTGAATTGTATTGTATTAGTAATATTTTATTTCATTTTGTTGGTTTTAAGCTATTAGAAATGTTGAATAATTATACTAAGTTAGACAGCACCACCTGTGCGCTTAGAACAACCTGTATAAAGCGCTCTATAAATGTAATTATTATTATTATTATTATATCATAATATAAAACAATTGAATAATTATACGTTTGAAAATAAAATAAAGAGTTGACAAATCATTTCAAAATTGAAAAATGCAGGAGAGTTGAACGTGATGGCGGCCTCAGGAAAGAAAACTATATGGGCGACCAAACTGATGATATATAATAATAATGATAATAATACTAATAATCTTTTAAAGTCCACTCCAAATTGTATTAAGTTAAACCGAAAATGGAAATTCGTTTTGCCCAATTGATCGTGAGCCCGGCAGCCACTGAACAGCGCCAGATCGACCTCGACGTTGCTCTATCCCTTATTGTTGAACGCCAAACAAGGTAGATGTATAAACAGAATGGTAGTAGGGTAGTAGGCGCAAAACAGGCATTTCAAGCACAATGAAATTGGATGGACAATTTCCATTTAGAGCTACGTGAGGAAATTATTGTTGTAGGGATGCGCTTTTAATAATATTTGTTGATTAGAGAAAACATGGATGGGGGTGTAAGAACTACACTGTAGAGCTATGGTTTAGAGTTATTCCTGTGCTCCTGCTCATATTATCTTGCGCTGATTTTTGTTTTCTTTCTTGACAAAATTCTCCATATTCTTTGGAGCTGGAAAATACCTCATATGGCAAAGCTAATATTACTGTAGAAAAGAAAAAGAAATTACCCATAAAACATGTGCGGACTATTGACGAGAGGTGGCGACATTCCACTCATATTTCTGACGATAATCGCGAAATCAGCAGCGCAGTACGACGTCATGACATGGATTTAGCATACCGAACGTAAAACGGCCATGGTCCGTATAATGCTGCGAGCTGTGCTGTCCTGGGAAGTTGTTTATTCGAAGCTTAAATGCTATCCAGTCATTGGAATGCACTCTGTAAGTACGATTTTCTGTTCATATTTTCTATGTTATGAATGTAAATGCGTGTGAAATTGACTTGAATCATGGTTGGAACATACGAATGATTTGGTAACATGAAAAGATATTGACGGGTGAAACGTCGGCTGTTTTTTTGTTCAGGTGAAACTCGACCGGCTTGTGAATTGTGTGTGCTTGTGATTGTGAGACTTTTAATATCCTGCTTGTGATTGTTATTGTGAATTGTTGAACAATGTTTCCACTTAAGTTTTACAAATCTGAGATGCATGGCCCTACGTGTTATCAGTGTCTGTGATATGGTGTAATATTGAAGCCCCCCAAAATTTGCGCTTCAAAATGATTGTGAAGTGCCTCAAAACGTGGGGCGCTGGTCCGAGATAAGGATCATCTGCATAAACGAGGATATCCTTGTAAACGTGGACTGATGCGTCCTAAAAAATAATGATCGTCCTCATTTTTGCAGACCCTTCATATTTTTGATCGGCGCGTTAACGATGCGAAAAACAGATTCAGCGATGATTTTCTTGATGCATTTTACATTGACTTTGTACAGAGACTTTCACATTATGAGCAATAAATCCTTGGGAAGATGGACAAGCCATAAGAGTAGACGGTGAACTAGGGTTATTTTCCCATGAGGGAATCCATATTTTGCATCGCCAGCGGTCGATTTGGTAACCTGAAACGCGCAGAGTGCCGATGAAAAAAAACGTCCGCGAAAATGCAGACGGTCCTTATTTTTGAGGACACATTTTGTCCACGTTTTGACGATCCTCATTGTCGGACCAGCGCCCCTACTGTTCACCGTCTACTTTTATGGGTTGTCCGTCTTCCCGAGGATTAATCGCTCGTAACATGAAAGTCTCTGTACAAAGTCATTGTAAAATGATTCAAGAAAATCATTGCGTGGATCGGAAATCGGAATCGTCAGCGAAAAATGCGGACAATCCTTATATATGCGGAGATATCTGTCCGCGTTTACGAAGACGATACTCGTTTAAGCAGACGATCCTTATTCTCGGACCAGCGCCTCTACTGAAAAAAGGAGTGGCTGGTACTTTTACCAACACCATACTAAAAAAAAACCTCCAGATTTCATGAAAATAGACAGTGAACGGACGTGTACATTAGGCCATTAGAAAACGATGAATTGCTTACATGTACATTAATTTAATGAAGGTCTGAGATTACATTCGGTAAATTCACACATGTGCACGCGCTCGCACCCCACCATCGTTACGGTATGCAGTCATACTGTCCAGAAGTTTGCCATGAATCCTGTGAGAAAGTGCATATTATTTGCACAACCTCTATTTGTATATATATGCTAATCTTGATTATGGTTTTCACAGAATGTCAATTTTGCTCCAAGTTAATAAAAATTTCACAAGTAATCATAGTAATCTTCCCCTTCCTGTAGTACGATCTACTCTAAACTCTAGAGAGCTCTACTGCTACCGAATGAACCTTTGAGGGCAGCAGAGCTCCCTTGAGTTACATGTAGATCCTCCCTAGACCAATCGTTGCTATCCCTCAATTACAGGGGTGGGGGGGGGGGGGGTATGTGGGCACGGGTTTGAATACTTATGTGAGATCACTGGCTCATGTACAATGTACCTCAGTGAAGAAAAAATAGAAATAAATAGATATTGCTCCTACATGTACATGTATGATACTAGGTCTAGTCTAGCCTTGTACGATGTACTGTAGAGAACTCTGCTAGGCATTTTGCACTCGTTAAGTATTCTCTAATTCACATTTACATTATATTCAATTTATAGCATTCTAGATCAAAAGACAATGCAATGATAATCCAATGATAACGACTGAAAGGTGACTCTTAATATGTTTTGATTAATGGACCCTGCACTGTACTATCAGTGATCCAGGTTTCATTGCATTAAATGCTGACCTTGGGTGTTATTGTATTGGTCATCTAAACATGTCCAAGGAAATTATTGGGGATGTTGTTCATTTCCTTGTGTCCTGATATCAGCATGTGATATGTTTGTTTTGTAAGTATACTGCAAGGCTCCACGTCTAAAGAGAAGGCATCGTGCGCGTACCACTGTAGAGTAACAATCACTTGATTAGTCACATGTAACTCTATATGGACATAAAGTTTCATAAGAAGGTTGTTGGTAATTAGTCATATTGTACAGAATACATTCAGTATGTACATGTAAGCATGTTGAATCCATCTACTGTATGTCAGGAAATGAAAATAATGAATTTTACATACAAGAGTATGTAAATTAATGAATCTTGTTAATATTTGCAGAATGTGTGAATTATTGAAAACAAAAATGATATAAAGGATTTTGGCTCCTAAATTTAGCCATGCACATACATGTATGCCTATACAAGTATCTACATGTACATACAATTAGCTGTTAAAACAAAGTTGTAGTTTGACTAGGATGTACTGTACATGATGTAAATGTAGCTCTTGCAAATCAAAATCATTATCCTACCTACATACAGTTCATAATGTATACTACATACATGTACATGTACAGAATGGCGATATGGTATGTGCATGTTGAATCCATCTATGTTCCCTCAAAGATATCCACAAAAGGAATCCTGAGTAGGCCTACTATGCTTTCATACATGTACAGGTCTACACTAGACCCTATGAAGTATGATGGCTGGCTGGCTGGCTGGCTGGCTGGCTGTATGATTCATCCATTGCAGACTTGCATGGTGGTGATAAGTAAATACACTTTTCGACTTCACCATAGCAAACAAAGCTGTACTTGTATGTGCAACATGCACCACTGATTCAACATTTCATAATCATTCAAAGCTCACCTGACAACCTACTGCCTTTTAACTCATAGAACCAACCAGAGGGCAATGTTTGCAGAGCGGAGTTTGCAAAACATTTATTCTGCAATTTGATAAGGGGCTGGTGTCGTTCTTTCATTTCCATGTTTCAGTCGGAGGTTTTTCTATGTCAGTCATATGTGTATTCAATGGGCCTGCCCTTTTTACGGGTCTTGTAAAAGCAACAAAAAAAAAAGGGGGGGGGGCATCATTTTATTTATAGAGACCATGGTAGACCTACACATGGATGCTCATTGTTTCTTTCGTGGGATTGTACGTGTCATACTTGTCTTTTTTATGTAGGTGTTCTTTGAAAAGGGGTTGGTGTCGTTCTTTCATTTTCATGTTTCAGTCTGAGGTTTTTCTTTGCCAGTCATATGTTGATTCAATAGGCCTGCCCCTTTTATGGGTCTTGTAAAAGGAATTAAACAAAAGAGAGATCATAGTAGAACTATGCTCATTGTTTCTTTCATAGGATTGCACATTTTATGTTGTTTACTTGTCTTTTTCTCATGTTGGTGTACTTTGTCTTTGAAAAATTTCAAATGGACTATCCGATTATCATTAGCAAACATGAATAATTTTATTTCCGCCTTCAATGTGCCACTTCAAAGATAGCACTTGTACACATGACACCCACATGGCTGCCCACACCCACATACCTTTTAAACATGGAGAAGTCCTACTTTGTGTATTAATCACTGCCAAAGTGATAGAAGTGCTTGACTGAAATCTTTTGTTTGCTCCCTTGACATGAAGTCTTCCACCTTTGTATCATATACATGTAATAAAACCGTCAGTGCATAATGATTAAATAACTTTCATGAACACGTGTCTCGACTCTCGATTGGTTTTATGATTTTGTACGAAGGACCTTTATCTGCCCATGCGCACATACATGTAGTATCTCTGAAGTGGCTTATTCACGACGACTATGGATTGATTTGATATATTAAAAATGGGATTCTTATGGTCTCCCACTGCCCAGGCAGGCATTGTTCTTCTAGCAATTGTCTCAGGCACTCTGTTACAGGTCTTCATGTATGTTTGTAATTTAGGTTTAGATTTCTATACGGTTCCTGCTGTTATGGTGGTTGATCATTCACCGCCTTCCTGGTACATGTAACTGGAAAACTAATGCAGACATTGGCTAGACTGGAGTCATAGTGTGAATGGAATAGGCTACATGGTAACATGTACAGTGTAAGCCTACATTTGATACCAAACAACTTGAAAACCACAGCAGACAGCCAGAATTTAGGATACATGTGATAAATTTTGTGGTTTTCAACTTTAGTTGGGAATTGGGGCATGTGTCATGTAGACCCAAACTTTGAATATGGGCCAACTCCCCTCCCCCCCCCCCCCTCCTCCTCGAGGAAGAAATGATCGGCAAAAATAAATTTAATGTATTATTATCTTGTGCCTAAAAGTACATGTTAATGTGTAGATTATCTGCAGTTACAGTAAATTTGAGGCTACCAATCACAGATGGTCACATACATGTACATCACCCTATAATATCCCATAATTATCATGGATGGACTTACAATACACCAAATATTGCTTCACATTTCAAAATGTGGTGGACAAGACTGTTGAGATTGCCTGAAGATGATTCTACAGAAGTCATTGAGGTCATGTTATTGTGAGATTACCTTCAAATCCGTAAGATCTCAAGTGCAAAAATAGCGTTGACATTTTACATTTAAATGAATGTGCTTCCTCTTGTGCTGGCCTTTCATTAAGTTAAGCTTGAACTTTAAAGACAATAGAGCATCTTGACATAGTATCGGTGCAAACATCGACACTTGATACGTTACTAGTATAGAAAGCAGAACAATACATCCATCTTTTAATATCCTTCCTTGCAATGTCAGTTTAGTTTTGTTTCCTGTACATACATCACTCCCACATGATTAATGAGGGATATTGGTTTACATAGATCTACATCTACTAGTACTACATGTAGGTGAAATAGAGAAACCTGATCTGAGATCATCTTCATAATTTAGACAGTACTGGTAGACATGAAGCAGTGGAGGATATAGTTTGTCGTCTGGTAGCGAAAGGAAATCAAGTGAAAATTCTTTTTTTAATTTTTTTTTACCAGACTTTAAATTGAATTAAAGTACATGTAAATTATTAGGTGATCCCAGAGAAGATTATAACTTTACATACACAGATATGATTATGTACTAGGTATTATGTACTAGTTGCATGTGGGAATATACTTGTAGATTTAACTAGGATCGAAATTACTTTTCACCTCTTATTTGCCAAATACTCTATGTACATGTAAGATAGATTACAATTTATGACAAGCCTCCTTTATTTTACAGAAGCCCCATAAGTGCTGCTTACTTTTTTGGCATGGAAATTCTGCCTGTGGTTTCAACTTGAACCAGTAAAAACTTTGCTCTGTTTGAGCAGTGAACCTTAAATTGTCTCTTTAGAAGATTAATCTTAGACGAGGGCAGGCAAGCTTGGGGCAACCTGAGTACCATAAACCGTCTCCTGGCCGCGCTCGCCTTGGTGTAATGTTCCTCGATTAACAGGATTTGTTTTCATTTGACATTTGTTTTGATCAACTTGAGTGCCGTTGTGCAGTTCTGTAAACATGCCTGGATGTGGAGAGGGTAATTCATGTCCATCTTTCATCCTCATCTTTCATCCTCAAGTGTCTGTACACAAAACTGTTACATCGCTCAAGAAGGATCAAAATATGGCAACAATGTAGTTAAGAATTTTTTTTTTCAAGGAGCATGGCATATTTTCCTTTTTCTTGTTATATAAGCAAAAATTAGATTTTACATCCATGGTAACTGGCTTTGCTAAAAAAAAAAAAAAATCCAATAATATTTTATGGTCCAATTTTCATACTATAAAAAGTAGGACTCCTTTCTTACTTCTGTCTCATACATGTAGTGTAAAGTCTAGTTTCTATAAGTAAGTGTGGTCCCATTATTTTGATAAGTAGGTTAATTGTAGTGCTCCTCTTTTGCTGCTTTACTTATGTACCTCCAAGTTAATAAATGTCATTGCCCATATTTTCTAAAACAACAGACTTTAATTTTTTTCATTAATGTCTGCTTGGCTGAAGGCCCAGAGCTAGAGGAACGATGGAATGAAAAGATCACCGCCGGCCAGGCCAATTGTTCCCATTCATTATCTTCTATCATTTGATTACACAGTGCATGTGCTGTCCTCTATGTAATTACATTACAGGAACTTTAGTGGAAAACAGTAATTGCTTCACCATATTGGATCCAAACAGGGGTGTATAATGTAGGGATACTTTTATCAGGCATGTACCGGTATTGAAAATGTACTGAAAATGTACCGGTATGTTCCTCTTCAATGATGAGATTTGTTTTGTTGGGAGGGACAGATACATGTATGTGACTTCACTTGAGATTCCTTACAAGTTACAAAACATCGGAGGCGGAGCCTACATTCATTGCCATTGCTCTGATATGTTCAAGAGGTTTGTTTAGTCTTGAATGCGCTGCTTCTGAATGGGCATTTGCTTTTCAGTATTCATATTTATTCCCCATTTTTTGCAGGGGGAATTTTGAAAAATTGTTTCTGACCATAATATAGTGACTTTAATTTCAAACAAAAAGATGTAAAGATTCTCAGATTTGCCCACAAGAAAAAGAATGGGTTCTTCAGGCGGTCTTCATAGTTGCGCACCTCTGTGTAAATATTTGTACATGTATGTACTGATGGTCCAAAAATGCCTTATTTGCCTATATGAATTGCAAAGGGAGGGGGTGGGGGGGGGTAATCCCCTTTCACAGTTTCTTATTTCTGATGCAGTTTTTAAATTCAATGTAAATTGGAAGATTTCATTTGTGCATATTATCCCATAATTTTAAAACCTTGACATGGAAGCCTACATGAACCTGCATGTTCCTTCAACATCACAATGATCCGCTAACATTGACAGGAGAAAAACAAGGATGCAATATTCATCAGAAAATAAGCTGCTAATTGCCAGAGTGTTGGGCTCCATGTGGAATAGTAATTGAGCTTCATTGAGCTGCGGTTCTTCTTTTGTTTTGGTGTTACGTTCTTTATACTTTAGCACTCTCGCCTTTTTTCTGTCTAGCTGGAGGCCCATGGAGTCTGCCTGGGTTGTTTCATCAAATTGTTGCTCGTTGTTTTTCTGTAGGGGAGCCCCAAATGTCAACACATGTCTATGGAATGGAATGGAATGGGAAAGCAGGTCGAGGGTGGGTGATGAAAGATATGAACGGAGTAAGATAAACAACAAACGGGATAAGTGAATATTGATTAGCCCAATTATGACACCCAAATTTTTAAGATCCTCATTTAATTGGAGACGTTATGTTCAATCAAAGGTCCATTATTTTTGCATTTGTTGGTAATTTTATTTTCTTGGAAATGTAATTCCAGTTTGTACATTGTACATGAAAGATCTATATATTGCACATGCCTTTCTTCTACAGAGGGTAAAGCTGCTTGCATGTCATACTCATAACAATGGTACAGGATGTTCACTATTGTAGCATATCAGTGGTAGAGAAGGATGAAATGAAGTGGTATTCCTCGTATTTCATTTTTAAGTACTTCCGAACTCACTGCCCCACTCCCTCTTTTTTCCCCTTTCCCTGATGTTGTGCGTTGACCACTTCTTCAATGGACTGCACACTCTTATTTTTTTATTTATTTACTTTTTTTTTGGGGGGGGGGCATAAAGGACACCCTTTGGCGTGTAATTATGGCTTTTAATGATTTTATAATGAGTGAAATGTATTGAACCACCAAGTAGCCTACACATGCATTAGCATTCACAGTCATTCATCCGTTTCTAACTAATGTTACTATTAATGAAATGAGGTGTTACCTCAAATCAATTCAATCACTGTAATTGATTTTCTTCCCTCACTTGAAATGGATGGAAGTGGAACAGAATTCCATTAGATGTAGGTACATGTATGAGCATGTACAAAACAAAGGCTGCAAATAAAGTGCATACATATATGTGTACTTTAAACAGTCCATACATCAAATGCAATAAAGGTTTGTTTACTGATTCATCTGTTGTCAATCTTTCCCGCTGCAATTATGGCCTGCAAACCACAATAGGGCTTTCTTTCCCCTTTGTCTCGTTCTTAATGCATCTACGTACATGTATGCCACTTAACTTTAAAAGTTAAGGTTTAAGGTTTACCTCCTGAGTTATAAATGTTGTTGACCATCATCTAGGAGGGACTGGGAGTCAATTTGGCAGTATGACCGGGGTACAATGACAGAGCTACATGTAGGGCTTCCTCAAATCTTCTCTTCATTCTCTGCAATAAGAAGTTCTGCCCCTCTGTGGAATAGCAAACAAAACCCACACATGTATTCTTTTTCATGAACCAGTGATTTTAGATACCCAAATATAAATACAAGTAGGGCGGTCGGTCACTTTGGATTGACGTCCATTATTGACCAGTTCTTCGGTCGTAGCATTGGGAAGTGGTCTTCTTTTGTCCACCCACACTCCTTGGTGTAGCAGTGTCCTTGTATAGATAGACAGGTCTACATTGAGGTCCTGCACATCCTTTGTTTTGTATATGTACATGTATGTAGGCCCTGTACTACATGTAGGCCCACATGTACATGTACATGTAAACCTACTTTGGGGTTGAAGTTTGAACCAGAGCTATTAGCTCTATGGCTCTGTATTAAGTCACATTATTGGATGCTTCCTTTGTTGTTACTGTATGTGCTTAAACATGCTGCATATGGACAACAATGGGAATCAGCAATAAGCTTGAGCACTTAAAAACATCATTTTCTGTACTCTGTGGCAGACATTTTATGATGTGTTTACCCATTTTAAAACATGATTTCTTCCAATGCTACAAGTACAATGTATGCTATGAATTATACATCAGATAGCAATTGATTGTGGCCGATGTACAGTGTACTTGCAAAACAATATGCTTTGTAAATATTTGTACTCAAGGAAATACGTAATGTCTCAAAGGGCAAACTTTCATTTGTCCCAAACCTCACACGTCAGAGCTAACTTCTACCTGTACATGTACACACACATGCACCTGTCCATGTAGGGATTTTTAAAATACCGGTACCTTTTGAATATACACTGTGTGGGCCTATCAAGAAAACCCATGAAGCTTGCAGATGTGTATCCTTAAAGGTAAAGACTAGTATTGGAAACGCCCCAATTTCAAAAATGAAATGGAAGCTCTTTATTACCAATCATGTGAAAGAATATGTTTTTACTAATGCATGATGATAACATTTTTGCCGGGAAACCGCCTACTAATTGATATATTTGGTAAATTAATTTATCTATTGGACTGTGAGAGATAAACGCGTGTGTCGTGCACGTGTGCGTAGTCCCATATACATCTTTCTGTGTACAGTGCTTGTAACTTTACGAAGACTGGGCCAAATTTCTTATCATTTTGAGGATTCCAGAACCTTGCAGTACACACCAATACTTATGCTAGATGATCAACCTTTTCTGATCGATTCAACAACGTTTCTTTCACAATGCAATCGCATGACCATAACTGGTCTTTATCTTTAATGGGTTAAGAGTTATTGTACATGTATGTAAAATAATTTTAGCAGACCGCAATCCAAAAAACAGTGCAGGTTGTGTGTAATGAATTGCACAGCATGGACTGGACTAAGTCATGCATGAGATATGGATATGCCTGAGGGGTGAGCATACATGTACAGTACAATGTGTTACTAACACGTGACGTTCATAATGAATATATATGATACATGGTCTCTATGCTCTGTGTAAACAATGATGAAGCTTTATTCATAGCTGAAGGATGAATAGCCTAAGTTCTAGGCGATATGAGTATTTCTCCTGCTCATACTCAGCTTACAGTTTATATGTCGAATTGACACTTTTGAGACTTGCTCTCTCCCTCTCTTCTTTCTCTCTCTTATTTTTATCTCTTTCTCTTTGTCTTTGTCTTTCTCTGTCTCTAGCCACACTACCAACATGAATTACAAATCCATCAATATAGCCATGATATAACTTACAATCTTTTCTGCCTGTTCTCAATCTATTATTGGTTTATTATTGGTCTGTGGTTGTGTCTCATCAGTGTGACTGGGAAAATATAGGAAAGACAGAGAGAGAGAGAGAGATAGAGAGAGACACACACAGATAGAGAGAGATGGACAGATGGTCAGCAGAAAGTACAGTATGATACATGAAGTATCATACTTGAGTCAAGTGAAAATATTCTTTGTTTTTAACTGAGGAAAGGTTAATTTCAGCCTGAATGCTAAGCTAGCAGAGTAAAGCAAGTCCGTGTAGTATAAGTACACACATACACAATGACCCATGGCTTCCACAATAACCACAAATGTGTAATGAATTACTCAGCATGAGGACCAAACCTAGGGTGCGTTTAATCGACACTTTTTCACCCTAGAATCACGGTTTCTAAAGACGTTTAGTTTAAAACGCAATGCGTTCAAGCGATTTTTTCGTCGGTCGTAAAAATAAACGTGTTTGAAAACACAAACATGAAACGCTGAAAAAGATGCGTTTTGTATCATGATTCAAAAGAATCACGGTCGCTAAAATTCGATTGAACGGACGGAGTTCTCAATCATGATTGTATGACGAAGCCTCTTCCGGTTTGGGAAAAACCGCGCGCCCGCTTTGCATGCAATTTGCGTTCACTATACCATCGTGGCCTGTTCCGTTATGTTATTCCTTGTTTTTCCTTCTATCATTTTCTCTTTCTGTCTTTCCTTATGTTATTCTTTGTTTCTTCCTTCTATTCTTATGTTATTCTTTGTTTTTTTTCCTTCTATCACCTTTTCTTATGTTATTCTTTGTTTTTATCATTCTATCATTTGCTCTTTCTGTCTTTCCTTATGTTATTCTTTGTTTCTTCCTTCTATCATCTTCTCTTATGTTATTCTTTGTTTTTATAATTCTATCACTTTCTCTTATGTTAATTATTCTTTGTTTTAATCATTCTGTTACTTTCTCTTTCTATCTTTCCTTATGTTATTCTTTGATTCTTCCTTCTTTCACCTTCTCTTATGTTATTCTTTGTTTTAATCATTCTATCACTTTCTCTTTCTGTTATTCCTTATGTCATTCTTTGTTCCTTCCTTTTTTCACATTCTCTTTCTGTCTTTCCTTTTGTTATTCGTTGTTTCTTCCTTCTATTTTTATGTTATTCTTTGTTTTTTCCTTCTATTACCTTCTCTTTTGTTATTCTTTGTTTCTTCCTTCTATTCTTATGTTATGCTTTGTTTTTTCCTTCTATCACCTTTTATGTAATTCTTTGTTTTAAGCATTCTATCACTCTCTCTTTCTGTCTTTCTGTCTTTCCTTATGTTATTCTTCGATTCTTCCTTCTTTCACCTTCTCTTATGTTATTCTTTGTTTTAATCATTCTATCGACTTTATCTTTCTGTCTTTCCTTATGTTATTCTTTGTTTCTTCCTTCTATCACCTTCTCATTTTTTGTCTTATTATTGTGATCTATGGTCAAAACAGCAGTCGACAGTCGGCCGTAAACAATAGGCCATTTTCGTAATGTAACCAAATTTAATGCATAGGTCTTTGTGAAGTGCCTCAATACAAATTATTTCATTCACCTGATAGGAATAATAGTATTTCAATAGTCAGAATGCAACTGCATATATCAAGTGTTGCTAGGTAGGTCAAGCCATAATGTTTGTCCAACCTGGCAACAACTAATGTATGCAGTTAGGATTCTGTCTATTAAAATACTATTATTCTTATCAGGTGAATGAAATAGTTTGTATTGAGGCACTTCACAAAGACCTATGCATTAAATTTGGTTACATTACGAAAATGGCCTATTCCAGAAAGCGCGCGCCGAAGTTCCTGGGCCATACTGCGCAGTGTGATGCGCAGTGGTTTGGCTCGCAATGAGCTAGAATCAGCGTTGATGAAAAATCGCTTGAACGCAAACCGCAGTGACCTTGCTTTTTGTAACGGCGTTTTGAATTGTGATTCATGTTTGTGATTCTAGCTTCGAAAATTCGATTGAACGCACCCCTAGTCGTGCATGAGATATTTAGGCCTTGGTCTATTCTTTACTCCTCTTTACAAAGATGACTGTAAAATACTAACTTCTAATGAAAATGATACATGTACAGACCACAATAATAGGTGTACATGTAGGTGAGACACTGGTTTGCATTTACACTCTTGTAGAGTAACGTATGAATCAGTGATTCATGGTCGTCAGCTCTCTGTTTCAAGCTTCCGTTGTTGTGTGGTCATTCAGTAGCATTAGTTTGGAAAGTGAGACAGAACTTTGGGACAAGATAAAGATTACCAATGTAAGGTTTGTTGACCCCTTCGTACCCCCAAGTGGAGCTTGGTTGTCTGAGCTATTGTGCAAGCTAGGAGACAGATTATACAAAGTTCATTTGGTCTGTGAGCACTTCATGTAATCTGGGTTCATATTGGGATTGTGTCTGACTCATCTAGTTACCAATTCAATGAAGAAACTCCATATGATACATACATGCACTCAGGAGGAGATGTAGAATGCTGCAGTCATGTGAGTGCCAAGGGGAAATACATATTTAGTCAATGTTTGTGTAGAGTGGATCGTGAATTGAAATGCTTGTTCAGTCTTTTACTGTGCTTAATGCACTAAACATGAGGTATGTCAAAGTATAATTTCAATTTTAGTTACATGTTAAAGGTACTATGTCCCTTTTGCAGCCAACCTCAAATTCTGTAGAACTTTGCAGGAATTATGAATATGTCATGTATGTCCTATCTGTGAAATTTAAACGTTAGCAGTGTCCTCATATTCAAATTATGCAAGGAAACCCGTTTACTTGCTAGACTTCACTGTCAGACACTATTGAGTGACTGACTGGCTTTTTTTCTTCTTTGGTACATGAAAAGAGTTGTAAAGGGTACATGAGCATTTGTCTACATCAATAACCCACTTGTGATGGCCAAGATTAAACTGATTGAATCTTTGCGCAGCATAAAACGTATGACCATTCGGTACAATTGTCTGAAAATCAAGACTATTACTTTTGGGCTCTATAGCCCTAAAGTCAATTCTACAACTAATAGTTGTTATTTTCCCACTTGAAGACATTTTCAAGCCCCACCTTTTTAGGGAAGTTCTAAATTAGTATTATCTTTCAAATGCAGTTGGAATTTAACTTTTTCATTTTTTTGACCTGCAAATGGGTCATAGTACCTTTAATGCCATTTATATTAAACCCTTGCATTTGCATTGATATACAGTACTCTGGCTCTGTGATTGCATATTAGCTGATGCGATCTTTGTATCAGTTTGCAAAAGAGACAGGATTGCTATTGAAAAGTATTTCACACTAAAAAAGGACAAATCAGTTTACCTGTAATAAATTTTTTTTTTTTAAACTGACTAAAATTAAAAGGTAGTTATGTTTAATATCTAGGCCCTACATGTACATTTTGACATATAATTAGAGAATCCTAAAATTCATACACGTGCAATGTAATTCTTACCCGAATGAACATGTATATGCCTGCATAATTCTGCTTTTTAGATAAATCTAAGTTCTTATTTGATAAGCAACTTGTTTTGAATGAAGTTTAATTCAATTTATTATGATGCTGTGGTTGAATATCTCAAATTACTGTTTTGGTCTTTTGGTACACATGTGTACACTACAACAATGGTTCAGGCTGTGTGAAGTGGGAAAATAAAAGCGCTTTAGAGCACCCAAAACACACATCAAATACGAGTAGCCAGCCAGAGGCACAGAATTAAGAGGCTGTCAATCTTTTGAATGGAATGCACTCGGCTCAGACTTGTTTTTCAGGTAGAAGGGGGTTAATGGAGGGTTGAAGTTCATACTCAACTAGTATAAGAAGGGAAATATTGCAATGTCAAAACTCTCTTTCATGCTAGCCATTGTGACACTTGTGCCATGTTCAATTTCTCAACATTGGAAGAAATCACCCCAACTATTCATTTAATTAAAGGAGAAGAAAATCAAGAGATAGGTACCAATTCATAGTATGTTTAGCATACAACATTTCATTGATTTGATTCCCGGTTTAGCTGTAATGATGGCCTTCTCTAAGCTCTATCATTGAACACTCTTTTGTGGATGTATGAAAGACATTGTGTGCACTATAAAGAGAGCAGCTTTAGGTCCCCCTTGACTCCCTTCTGATAAATCAATGATAGTCTTGGTCCCACAATCAAATATTTACTTTCTCTATTTAACGAGGCTAGATTTCATGCCTTAGATCTCTGGTCTGCGAGAAAGCACCCCGATGCTGGGCTCATTTAAACAATATGCCTCAAATTAAGTTTGGAAACGGGGCAGCTAAAAATATGCCTGGCTGGTGTGCGGGGCTGCCAGTGGAACAACGTGAGCACAGAGTGAGGCCGGCCGGCCGCATTGCGTGCTTCATGAATGTTTGTCTCCATATTGATTACCCCTGCTCGAAAGAAAAACAAGGCATAGCTTCGTCCCAGCAAGGGATATTGCTTAGCGGTATAATGTAGGTACGGGAAGGATACGGGTGGGTTATTACGTGAATCCGAGATTTTATTAAAACGGTATATAAATGTTTGAGAAATGCAAGTGAGCCAGCCCCTGGTGGAATGCAATCTCATGCTGGGAACCGGGTTGCTTTGAAAGGACATTTGGAGCATGAAGGCCAACTGACAAAAACAGACCAACCCAAACTGTAGGGTCGATCTACATGCACATTATATGAAAGATTCTGTTGGTATTGTACATGTATTTAAAAACAATAGACAGACTGACAGAATGCTGCACGGATTTAAAGGAGTAGAAGAACAAGGTTTAATTTAACTTGCAAGAGTGAAGTGAGCAAACTTTCACCAAGGGAAGACCCTGATTTAATCATGATGATAAGATAGATAAGATAATTTATTGGTTTCCACAATATCTCATTTTTTGTTATGCTCTAATGTAAATTTAGCAAAAATACTTAACACTTAGATAGAAATTTTCAATTAAAACTGATCTAGTTTTTAAGCACATTGTGCAAGAAACAAGTAAATCTTTACCCCACAGTACTCATGTACACGAACATGTATGTACATTTAGATCCTAATTGACTATTTTATTCCTTTTGCAGGATAAAAGCCATAGCCCCCTGACTCCAGCTCTGCCGGCATGCTGGTATGTGTACTGGCTGCCCACGTCTTGTTTTCTGCAAACCTGTCAGAATCAAATGTGTTTATATCTTGAATCTGTCAGCCAGATATATGTATATCCCATGTGCCCCGGTAACCAATGGTGCATATCGCACGAGCACTGCTCCATCCATCACACAAATTAATTTTTCTAGATTTGTCCCCATTAATTCACCCACTATGCCATTTCATATGAGCACATAGAGTGTGATTGCCGGACAGGGAATAATCAGGCTGTATTACCAGCCTGATGTCTATGAGGCAGGCACAGACTCCACTTTGAAGAAAAAAATTATTGTGTCTGAATTATAGACTACAACAGATTTTCGTTGTTTGTCTCTCAGCCTTTCATTGCTAGTGTACATCTACCTAATTCAGACCTTTTGTTGGGAGTTATGATTTAGGATTGTTTGTGCCTTTAAAGCAATAAACAGCTACAACTCGACTCTGTGAGCAGCATGGACATAGTGAAGTCTAACCAAGATTGAGCAGCCACATTTACCATGCCTATCAGATGTAGCGCAGTGATAGTTAAGACCCTGTTTTAATGTTGGCAATTATTTGTGCTGGTTAAAGACTGCCACTCTGAGGCTTGTCTGTAGGCGCTGACTCTATTTTGATGTTTAAAAACAATTCAGTTAAGCTTTGAGCTAAGTCTAGTTGTGGCAGTACTGGGAGAAGACATAGTACAGGTTCTGTATAGAGCAGTCTCCATAGTCTTATACTTCAGACATTCTTCTGTCTGTTAAAACTAACTTACAGCTGAGGAGGGATTGTGCCTGCCAATGAACTACCCCTTGGGTTTGGCAGTGCCTCTGCGTTTGAGCTGGGTCATTCATGTGTGGAGAAAGAGGATGGCAAGAATCCAAGATGGTGAGATCAGAGATGGCTGGCTGACTGACTCAAGAATGTCTGTGTGTCATCTGGATGGTGTCCTCATTTCTAGTGGACAGGCAGGTACAAGGAGCAAATTGAAATGAAGCCCACCGTCATTATGCCCTCGGACTGTGGATGCATGGGCAGGGAGATTGACATTTCATGAACTTTAAATCTAGCCATCATGTACAAGTTATCAATATGTTTCATAAGACATACATATAGTCTAATTCAAATGATATCATGGAGATGGGAGAGATGTACATGTATGATTCTTCTGTGAAAGCTGTCCTTTCACATACACATACACATAGTAGTAGAAAGGGAGGGGGGGGGGGGGGTGGAAAGGGGTATTATAATTACTGAGTGCCACCAATGATGGAAGTACTACATGTATGTAAACTTTGTTTAAGCATTTTGTTTTCAAAAAAATGAAACAAATCAAAACGAACAATAAACAGATAGAGTAATATCATAATACAATTTGTGTTATGTAGAGTATTTTAAATTGTGACTCTATGCAGACTTTCATGCTTTAGAACAAAAGGCACATAAAGCAGCAGTGAGAATATGCCTTTGGCCGTGGGCTGGCTTTCCATGCTTGGTGACCGGTTGATGAAATATGAATGTCATTGCCTGTACCTGGGAATGTTTATACCTGGCATGCATACGCCCCATTAGCTCATTTTGCTTCACTGGTAACTGGACAAGCGCTGCCTGCCAGCACGGGATCCCTCCCCTCTTCATGCTTGGCTCCATGTCCTCAAATCAATAACAGGTCTGCTTGGGGGATGAACGGGAAGAATTGTGACCTTTGCGAAAAGAGACGTTTTTTGTTCTTGAAACTTTGGGGGAATTGTCTAAAAGGGAAAAGTTAAATGTATTGGAGCAGTGTTTATGCAGATTAAAATGATTTGAAATAGCACCCGGAAGGTGTAACAGTGAAATGAAGAGAAATGGATAACCTACATGTACATGTATAGTATACAAAGGAAGATTAATCTACATGTAAGTGCAAGGCTGTTTTTATCTTGACACAGGTTTCTGATATGCCTTCAGTTCAAGATGTATGGATGTGTATGATGTTTTGTGCTGATTTTGAGTTTGAATGGTCTTATATTACACGATTTTTGTTGAAAATTTGTTTATCTTAAGTGTTTCTTGAGTCTTATGAATGCAACATCAACTTTAAACATCTTCAAATGCATCTTCTGGATGAAACATTTCAACATAACCCAGCTAAACCTTTCTAAAGCCTGACTTAAAACTCAATAGCAACCTTAAACCCTAACCATATATCTTTGATAAGAGTCTGTAGCAAAAATTGATAAGTAAAACACTAAATATCATATAGCAATTTTAAGTGATGGTTATAATAGATATAAGTCCATGCTTGGATTTCCCCTTTAAAAGCCTTTAATAGTTGATAGAAGTTGTTGGGAGCTGACTGAGCTTGATAATGTGCTCTTAATTACAGAGGGCCCCTTTGATTGCATGATATGCGTGGGGTTATGTGAGTGAATGAAATTAAAGCAGCTTGGATAATAGAATTTATTTTCTGGTTCAGTTCATGCTGAGCCATAATGGTCTGGCACCCAGCTCGATACACTTATATGTAGGTTGGGAAATAACTGGTTGTATAAGGCTTGCCCCTGTGATGACTGTTCTGCATTCAATACCCTACACTAACTAAATTCCTGACTTGAACGCTCGACCAAACATTATACACTTTTCTATAACCATGCCTAATCCTAACCTCATACATGTATCTTTGACAAAATAAAGCCTTGAGAAAGTGTCACAGGAGCAAATGTTGGATCACCAAATAAAGAAGTCATTCAATAAATACAATTTAATACTCAACAAGAATGAGAACATTGCAGTAGCTTATAAATAGTGGGGCTCCAGAAAGCAGAAAGTTATCTCTCAAGCTTTGGTCTATTAGTCACAGTAGAGAAGGGGAAAATTTATAAGTTTTTAAATGTTTGGTGTTCTGTTATACTTTGTAAATGTAGAAGGATATTTTGTCTTGTGAGTATGAGGATGAGTATTCTTTGAATCTGTACTGCCTGTTGTCTCCCGCCCCCTACAAACAAATCCTTCATTTGTGTTTTACGATCTCTACATTTTTCCAACCACATTGTTATGTTTATTCTATCTTTGTTTATTTACTTTTCTAGATGTGATTTTTTGACCAGCCTGATTGAGAAGTCTGATATTACTCGCCTATGAAACACCCATCCAAGTCTCTACTTGTATGCTCTTGAATGTGGATGTACCAACTTGCCATGAATTGCAAATGATACCTGGTAAGTATTCAGAGTGATTTTTCAATTCAGCCTCATCTCCCCATCTGTGTATGCAGAGAGGGAGGGGGAGGGGAAGGGAGGGGTACACGGGGTACATGCGGCCGTCATTGTTGGCCAAACAGCTTGTGATCATCAATGAACGCCCGGCTGGAATGCTCCCTAGGGAGTGGAGATAGTGCACACTGTGTGCGGGCAAGCACTGAATCCAATGACTGGGGTAATAGTATATTTGTAAAGCGCTTAGAGACATTTGTATTAATTATTATTATAATTATTTTTAAGGGAGGGGAAGGGAGGGTGAGGGAGGAAGATAAAAGGAGAAGAGATGGGGAGGGGGAGGGCAGGGCAGGGTCATGGGGCGGGGTAATGTATACATGTATACATCTGACATCATGGGTGTCAGACAAAGGTAAGAATCACAAATAAATGTTTGTGTGAATACATCCTGTGCCTCCAGCTGGCTTTGTATGGCTGGTGTGGATTTTCATAGATTTTTCAGTTGAGATGTTGTGCAGTTTGGGGTATCTGAATATATACATTGTTGAGTACGATGCTAGACGATGCTAGACGATGCTAGGGATCACAGATATAGTGTATGTGTAAACACATCATTTGCCTCCAGCCGGCTTATGACCGCTGGCAGGTTTTTTGTAGATTTCCCAGTGGGGATACCATGCAGTCTTGGGACTAGGTGTAGTAAAGATCACAGAATAAATGTATGTGTGAACACGTCCTTCGCCTCCAGCTGGCTTTGGACAGTTGGTAAAGGTTTTTGTAGATTCCCCAGTAGGGACACCATGCAGTCTTGGGACCAGGTGTGTACATGAGCATGCATATTGTTAATTGCTATGCAATGCAATCTACACCATTCCCTCTTTCCTCATCTCTTAGTAACTTGAACTTTTGTTTATGGCATCCCTGATACTCCGGACTTGTTTTGTTTTAGACTTTGATGGCAAATCAAGATGGCTTTGACAATGACATTGTGATTAGTCCATAATGCATATATATTCTTTTTACCACAAGAGTTCTAGTTGATGTTGCTTTCACTAAGGGCTTATTATGGGCCTATCATGGTAAAAGTGAGGTACATGTATACTACACCTTGGTTGGAGTTGAGTTTAATAGTGCACAAAATTGTTGCTAGAGTATCTACTATGTCTTGCAAAACATGTACATCATTATTTTGTTTATTACCTTAAATGTTAACGAACAACCTTATCTCTTCTGAAACAGGGAGTCTGTCTGACCTCATTCATCCCATTTGTGCGATAGGAAATATTGCATTTTGTGCAGGAAACAGATATGATCTCCATTAGGCTGAATTAATACTCACTAATCTTAATGAGATTGCGGTTAACATTTGAACATCATGTAGAGTATTAAGCTGACGTGCAAGACTACACATTTCTGTAGTTTATTATTATGACAGGCTAAAGGAAGCATATTTTTGTATGTGCCCCTACTCCCCCCCCCCTCAGGAGGGGGGGGGGGGGATATTACAAGGTATGGTGTATGTAATGTGTATCAGGGTAGATGAATTTAAAAGCCAAACAAATCTCCATATCCTGCTTTTGAGAGTAGTTGAAGAGGGATTGACATGTTTATATTTTTATAGACTAACCAAAGTCGATGAATACTTCTTTATCCAACATTGTTGATATTACAAAATGTGCTCTTAGATCATAATGCAAACAACATTAGTAAGAGATTGTGCAATATAAGTTTATGTGGCGATGATTATATCCATCTATTGTCTCACATGTTTAGACAGTGGTAGTTTGAAGCGATGGTCTGAAACCATGTTCTGACTAATTTGCCTTGTTTGCTCGAGTTTTCTTTCAAACAGGATTTTTCCAAGAAGAGTTAGTTTCATTATCATTTCACACTTGACAGGAAAAAAAATCAATTAAAAAAATCAACCTAATTCCCCATTGTTATGATGTTAGTTATAGAAAATTGTATACAGTAAAACCTGTATATTGTGAAAGTATTTCCTTGTATAATATTTTCCATTTAATTTGAGATTCTATTCTGGACGGTGAAGCATAACAACTTATTCATAAAGGTCAAGATCCACTTTAGCAAAGTTGGCTAGCCTACCTAGTGGCAACTAGGGATCTTACTCTGTAGGGAGTTTGTTTCAAGTCCTTTGAATATTTGATACATGTACCATGTAGTCCGTGTTCTTGGGAGATGCCGCAGAGTCAGATGAGAGGGACAGAGAAAGTGTAAGAACCCATGAAAAGTTGATGTCTGGCAGGCTTTTACTTTTATTTGTGTTTTATTTGTTATTATTATCATTATTTTTTAATGAAAAACAGAAATACAGAAAAGGAAAGATTTAACTGCAACTTGATATTATACAATTTGGAAGAGATGTGCTGGTCTAGTGCACACGTCAGTCTGTGAATCACATTTTTAACTTTTGGAGTCCCCGCAGCGGCATTAATGTGCTTTGGCAAGACATTAATTAATGTACATTTGTTACTCTCTAACCAGGCGTTAAATGGGTACCGGTAGGAAGGAATTCATCTAATGCTATCAATATCTGCATTGACTGAAATGTTGACTTTGATGGGCATTATTCAGATAGCAAGCATATCACTTCACTTGTTTAATTAACAAATCATTGGAAACATAACATCCATGACATGCAACATTATAGGAAAAAGGCTGTGTAAAACCAGTTACCACTCCTGTGGAATAACCCAAATCAGTACGCAGTCAGGAATCATCAATTCTAGGCAAAACTAGCCTTCTAAACTGAAAACCTTTCAAAATATGTCACAATGGGTGAGACTTCTTATCGGAAGGCTGCATTTTTCGAGAAAATGTCCTCGCCCTATTTGTGAAAGTTTAAGTGACTTTTCACCGAAAAATCCATATCTTTTGCTGTATTTTTTGGTTTTATACCGTATTCAAAATATCGGCTTTCAATTTAATATTGGTTATTTCTCTTTAGAAAAGTTTAACTGAAGTTTAAATGAATAGTTTGGAGGCCAAGCCCATTAAACAGGGTTTAAAGGTAAAATCTCTACCTTGCTACACCAAGAAGGATTAATCTTATTGAGGGAGAATTTGCCTTGTTTCGAAGCAATTATATTAGTCCTGTATCTGTTTTTTTCATTTGACCAATATGCCTTAAAGGGATAGTTGAGTTCTGTTTTCAGACCGCAAATGCCTTCAAATTGCATGGTTATTGCTCTTATTCTTATCTATGACATTTCTAGTGCCCATTTAAAGCTGAAATTGCTAAGAAGGTCATTTTAGACCCCAAAATGTGTGAAATTTAGCTAATACGAGCATACCAATTCGGCTCCACTTTTTAAAAAACATGATGACCGTTAATTAATTATTTAATTAAAAATAACAATTCATGGGCCAGCTGGTTGTGCGTAATAAAAACATCAAGAAAATGCCAACAAAAAAGCCAACATCGGCATTTGCTGAAATATGACGTAAAAGGCGTTATTTCATTTTTTTTCAACGGTTTTTTCAAATTTGTCAAAATATCTAATATTTGTGGTGGTACACAAGTATTAGAAATCGTTATATTTCAGCCGTCTCTGAACCGATTTTGATCAAACAAAGATGAATTCGTCATTTAAATATTATGTTCTTTCAAATTTGGATAATGGATAATGGATTGGGAGGACCAGCTTAATTTCTATATTTTACTGGCCATTTGTCTGCTTGCTCAGCGCACATTCCCCTTTCAATTTTCAAAAGGGGATGAGAGAATGAGAGATAGAAAGGAAATAAATGGAGATGGGGAGAAGGACAAGAAAGAAGGTTATATGGCTTATCTGTCTCCAAATTACAACAAGACGATCTTAGTGATGTGGGGAACAATGCTTTAATAGAGACTTTAGAGATCTATTATGTACATGTATGTTTTGTAAGCTAGTCCTTGATGTCAACATACATACCAATGTTCATTGCAGATTTATAACAAGTGTAAGCACAGAGGCAGCTCCAACGCCAAATAACATAAGTTTGCCTGACAGCAGACGCAGGGAATACTCAATTAGTAGCATCTAGAATTTTCTCTCGATCGTCCAAATTGGGGCATGGCTAGAATAAGTGAATGTGACTGCTTGACTAGATTCACAGGTTTCAGCAATAACATTTAATATACAAATAATATAGTAATGCTGTCATTTAATAGCCACAGTTCACCATAAGATACCTTTGCATTTTTAATGTCACAGGTTCCTACTGAATTGGAACATTGATGCTATCAACAGTGTATAAATAAAAAATGCATACATCATTAATAAAAAATCCTTTGCCAAGGAGAGGGTGGCGTCTTGAATAAGCTTTACATGTACGGGTATGTAGGCTTCTATACCATGCCTTACACATCCTTACGTATTATGATCTACATCTTTATCTAATATGTTTAAAGGCAATATAGTGCTACCTTCAAGAGAAAAACTGACAGGTATTAGCCCACCATTTATTACTTGCATTTCTCAGAATTTCTTGATAATACAAGGGCAGTGTATGCATTTTATTAAAAACATCTACCATGGGTTAAATTGTAGGACCTACATGTACGTTAAATCACCTACTGTCAGATAAAGTGTCCTATTTTTTTCTGTACGTTTAAACCAGGTCTCTTTCAAATATTTTCATTTTCCGACAGAAGAAAACACTAGATTGTAAAAGTACTGATCCCCCCTTCCACTTAATACCTACCACCCCCCCCCCCCCCCCTTAGTGCTTCATTGGATGCTTGGACAAAAAAAATGTTGTTTCTTGAGCTGGGTAAGCCTTATCAAGACTACCCATGGTTGTAGCTAGAGCAGCTTGATACAGTACAGGGCCTATGAGATGGAGGCTCTGTAGTCTTTCAGTTCACACTCTGTGTTTTAAATCATAACTGACAAGGGTTTGTGTCTTCTATCTACTCAGCTAGACTGAATGTGGCACGGGCACTCAATTACCCTATCAGCTGGCTCCGTGCTTATAAGTTAGAGAGTTGTAAACCACCACAGCCTGGATATACATGCTTTACTCACAGGGCGAGTGAAAGTGACACCCTTTGTCTATGAACACCAGGCGTTTACAACAACACCGCTGATAACCAAAATAGTTTAGCCCTGACAAAGTGCGTGTGAGACCATGGACCTACTAGGACTGAGGTCAGTGATGGTAGCTTGAGATAGAGGTGATAGAATCAAAGCTCCAACATTAAGTATTAAAGTGTGAAGGGGATTATACAGCCAAAGCTCGATCTCTTTCTCACTTTCACCCATCGCTGTACTGTTGTATCTCGACTAGAAATGTAGATTTAACGTAGTAAGTAATCAGACTTCTTTACTTTTCATTGCACTTTGCACATGGATATTTTAAAATAGCATGCACATTTATACATCTGGGTAGATAACATTTTAAGCCATATCATCCAGATCTAATTTCATGTAGTGAGTTATAACATACCGTAGTATAAAAAGTAAGATACATACTTGCCACCTTGGAACTCTCAGCTGAGTGCTGCAGTGGGGGGGGGGGGGGGGGGGGGGGGGGGGGGGGGGCTTTCATCGAAAGGGTGCGGTGCGGCGCGGCGCGGTGTGGTGTGCTCAACGCACCCATTCGATAAAAGAGGGGGGCCTTTTCTCGAAAGGGTGCGTTGAGAGCGGAGTTCCGTTTTAACACACCCTTTCGATGAAAGCGGGGGGGCTTTTCTCGAAAGGGTGCGTCGACTAGTCTTTCGCATCAGTCGTTTAAAATGAGGATCTCGGACAGAAGGTAATAGTGCCAATTTAAGTATATCGAAAATGTATTAAATAAAATGGAATGTCTTGATTACAGAGTGGTCTCTTTCGTTATTACTATGTTGATGGGGGAGACAGAGAGAAGGAGGGAAAGGGAAGATAACAGGAAGAAAGAAGAATAAGAAAGAGAAGAGGGAAACGGGGGGGGGGGGGCGAAGGACTCTTGCCAAAAAATAAATCAGAGAGAGAGAGAAGGGAAAGGGAAAGGGAAAGAGAAGATAAAAGGAAAGAAAGAAGAGGAAGAAGAAGAAAAGAGGGAAACGTGGGCAAAAGGGCTTTTTGCCTCCTCCCCCCCCCCCCCCCGCCAAAACAAATAAATAGGAGAGAGAGAGAGAAGGGAAAGGGAAAGGGAAAGAGAAGATAAAAGGAAAGAAAGAAGAGGAAGAAGAAGAAAAGAGGGAAACGTGGGCAAAGGGTTTTCCTCCCCCCCCCCCCGCCAACAAATAAATAGGAGAGAGAGATAGAGATAGAGAGAAGGGAAAGGGAAAGGGAAAGAAAATATAAAAGGAAAGAAAGAAGAAGAAGAAGGAAAGAGGGAATGGGGGAAGGGCAAAGGCTCTTGCCTCCTCCCTCCCCCCCCCCCCGCCAAAAAAATAAATAAGAGAGAGAGAGAGAAGGGAAAGGGAAAGAGAAGATAAAAGGAAAGAAAGAAGAGGAGAAAGAAAGAAAAGAGGGACACGGGGGCGAAGGGCTCTTGCCCTCCCCCCCCCCCCCCACCAAAAAAAAATAATGAGAGAGAGAGAGAGAGAAAAGGAAAAAGGGAAAGGGAAAGGAATATAAAAGGAAAGAAAGAAGAATAAGAAGAAAAGAGGGAAACGGGGGCGAAGGGCTCTTGCCTCCCCCCCCCCCCCCCCCCCCCCGCCAACAAATAAATAGGAGAGAGAGAGAGAGAGAGAGAGAGAGAAGGGAAAGGAAAAGAAATATACAGGAAAGAAAGAAGAAGAAGAGGAAAGATGGATACGGGGGAAGGGCGAAAGGTTCTTACCTCCCCCCCCCCTTCCCGCCAAGAAATTAATAAGAGAGAGAGAGAGAGAAGGGAGAGGGAAAGAAAATCTAAAAGGAAAGAAAGAAGAGGAAAAGAATAAGAAAAGAGGGAAAGGGGGCGAAGGGCTCTTGCCAACAAAATAAATAAGAGAGAGAGAGAAGGGAAAAGGAAAGAGAAGATAAAAGGAAAGAAAGAAGAGGAAAAGAAGAAGAAAGAGTTTTAAACGGGGGGCGAAGGGCTCTTGCCTCCCCGCCAAAAGTAAATAAGAGAGAGAGAGAGAGAGAGAGAGAGAAGGGAAAGAAAGAAGAGGAAGAAGAATATAAGAAGAAAAGAGGAAAACGGGGGCGAAGGGCTATTGCCTCCCCCCGCCAAAAGTAAATAAGAGAGAGAGAAGGGAGAGGGAAAAAAAATATAAAAGGAAAAAGAAAGAAGAGGAATAAGAAGGAAAGAGGGAAACGGGGAAGGGCGAAGGGCTCTTGCCCCCTTCCCCCCCCCCCCCCCCCCCAACAAAATAATAGAGAGAGAGAGAGTGAAGGGAAAAGGAAAGAAAATATAAAGAAAAGAAAGAAGAGGAAAAAGAATAAGAAAAGAGGGAAACAGGGGCGAAGGGCTCTTGCCTCCTCCCTCCCCCCCCCCCCGCCAAAAAATAAATAAGAGAGAGAGAGAGAATCTGTTCTGATCCTGGTCCTGATCCTCAAGAGGATAGAAAGAAGACCAATAAGAACGTTATCGTTCGAGAGAGAGTGTTTGTTGCTTCTAGAACATTTTAGAATTAAGTCCCATCACATTGCAGTTGTGGGGAGGGACTATGATTATTACCCCCTTGGATGCTTCCCAGAGTCTGGCTTTGAAGTTTCGACTGCGTTGCAGGCAAAGATGCTGGGGGGGGGGGGGGGAAGTAAGTCCAGGCCCGTACGGTTCTTGGAAAGAAGGGAGATTCGATATATCCGTCTTGCATCTTATGTTGGAGAAGGAGAGGGAAAGAGAAGATAAAAGGAAAGAAAGAAGAGAAGAGGAAGAAGAATTTGTGTTCTGCCAGTGTCACAAATAGATATATAAATATGCTCATCTGACGATAATTTGATGTATAAAACCTCTCACCTTCTTGGGGCTCCGCCCCTTGGATCCAACACCAATTGTGTCCTGCCAGTGTCACAAATAGATATAAAAAATATGCTGATCTGACCGTTATTTATTGCCCAAAACCCCTGAGATCCGGGTGCATCCCCACCCCTGGACCCCACCCCAATTCGTGACCCCTGTGTCACAAATAAGGTATAAAATAATAACAATTTAATGGACAAAACTCCTGAGCTTCTGGGGGCTCCGCCCCCTGGACCCAACACAAATTGTGTCCTGCCACTGTCACAAATAAGGTATAAAATTATGCCATCCGACGTTAATTTTGATGATTAATACCCCTGAGCTTCTGAGGCTCCGCCCTGTGAAAAAAACGTTGTAAAAAAAAAACACGTAAATTTTTACCGTTTTGGGAGATAACCCCCCCCCCCCTGGCGTTCAAGGGGGGGGGGGGGTACGATTTTTCAAATTTTTGAGAGCCCCAAAAAAGATTAGTGCTCTCTAGTAATTTCGCGACTACTCCGGAACCGCGGCAGATATAAAGTTTTTCTTTTCATGACTTTTTTCTTTCGAATCTTACGCATCTTTTGAAATATTTTTTTTTTGAAAATCGGACGTATAATTGCGGAGTCACGTGACCTTTTGTTTTTGCATGTCAGCCCTAAAATGGCTCATTTTTGTGATTTATGTACATATGGAAATACCATTTATTCTTTTAAAAAAAAAGAGAAAACATGGTTATTTGTCTTGTTTCAAGTTAATGTGTTTGATTTTGGGTAAAAATAGTTGAATTGTGGTTAGAATGAAATGAAATAACAAAATAATATAATACATAAACACAAATTATCAAAACAAGAGATAACATAGGGATAAACTGGCTCTTCCAACTTTGTTGTCGTATCATTATTCTAACGAATATATGAAGTGAAAAGAACGCTCGAATATGAATTATATATATGATTATGGGTAAAAATGTGAATTCTCTGACCTTGTTTGCATAAATTACCAAAATATGCATTTTCGCGGCGATCGGCTGTGAAACGGCCGAGATCTCAGAAGGGGGACCCCCCCCCCCACCCTCAAGTCCACTCCAATCACATTGAAAAGTATGACTTAATCATCTCTCTCATCATTATATAGTATTCATGTTTTTAATATTATTTATTGTCCATTAAACAAGTTCATAGAGAAAATACATATCTCTCTGCAACATTAAAAAAGAATCTTCATTAATATGTCTTAATTTGTATTGATAGCCTTGTGGTCGCCAACAGTGGCGTAGGCAGGGGCGTCTCCAAAGGGGGGTGTGGGGGTGCGACACCCCCCCCCACCTGTCAGGATATGGTCGGTAAATTGCGCTGCCGTCGGGAAAAAAAAGAGAAAGGGGAGAGGGGAAAAAGAGAGTAAAAGGGAAAGAAAAGAACAAAAGAAAAAGAAAAGAAAAAAAAAAAGAAAAAAGAAAAAAAAGGAAAGAAAAAGAAGAAGAAAGAAAAGAAAGAACAGAAAAACGAAAAAGAGGGAGAATAGAAAAGACAGGAGGCAAGAGCCCTTCGCCCCCGTTACCCTCTTTTCTTCTTATTCTCCTTCTCTTCTTTCTTTTCTTTTATCTTCTCTTTCCCTTTCCTTCTTTCTCTC